>NW_027526445.1:154339547-154564153 GCF_048455015.1 Haemaphysalis longicornis | reverse complement strand
GGAGTTGAATTTGCGCGGTTCGGTAATGTTCGCGAAAGAGAGATCACACACACACACACACAACTACAAAGAAAGAAAGATGCATTTATTCACAGACACCTATTTGTGTTGTCGTTGTACTTGATTGCTAGAGCGGATCTCAGCTTTGAAATTTCGTGTCAGTACTCCTTTAAGCGGGTGCATTAGCCCTTCTCACGCCCGATTCCTGGCCAATCCCCCACGTGGGTATGTGCCATGCACAGACACCTATTTGTGTTGTCGTTGTACTTGATTGCTAGAGCTGATCTCAGCTTTGAGATTTCGTGTCAGTACTCCTTTAAGCGGGTGCATTTGCCCTTCTCACGCCCGATTCCTGGCCGATCCCCCACGTGGGTATGTGCCATGTCAGCGGCCAGGCAGCGCGCGCCCATCTCCCCCCGTTGCCAAGGAAGACGAGGAGCGCGCGCACCCGCTTCTGTTGCCATGCGGACGGCGGCGGAATGCAGACGGCGGCGGACGCTTCAGGCTCGCTTAAGAAGTGCATTCGCACTTAAAATATGTTGTTGTTGAGGTTATGGAGGTGATGGTGATCCTATGCATGTTGGAACGAACGACTTGACTTGTAAAGAGGCTGAAGCGACACCACGCATGGCTTCTGACACGAGACATACTGCAGACCCACAAGCATGCTACACGGACGCCGCGAGCTACCGATTCCGACATGCACACGTGACTGCGGTAGTCATGGTGAATGGCAGCACACTGGAAACAACAACGTTTCTTACCGGCTGTAAGTACAGCTGAAGAAGCGGCCATCGCCTTAGCGGTGGTGCACGCCCCGACCTCCGACGTTACCGTAATCACCGATTCACAGGCAGCCTGCCGACAGTTTGCAACGGGGAATATCCCCGACCTTGCAGTGGCCATCCTCCATTAAAGAGACAGACCACCGATTTTTTTTCGCGTATATGTTCCCTAGCTCATATGAAAGCCAGCGTTTTATATAGCCCGGTATTTAAACAAACTTTTTTTAAACAAAATTTTTAAACAAAATTTTTAAACAAACTGGCGGAAATAATTTTAATTTGGCAGCAAACTTCCTGAAATCGGAAGGGTGGCGGTTCGTAGTGTCGAAACTTGACACTACAATATGTGTCCCTGTCACGTGACCTGCAAACCTGGCAGCTACTGTGACTGCTGAAACGTTTATTTACGTATTGAAAACCTTTTAACACAAGTATTTGTACCAGCTTAAATAGTATATGTATTTCTAAACATTACTTTGAAAATTCTAAAGACACGCCGCCCGCCGCCGCTGGGTTGCTCTCAGTGTGGCTAACTGAGCCACCATGCCCAAAATCAACGGCACCGTTCAGCAAACAGACCCAGCGAAAAAGCTTTGACGATTCTGTCTGAGTCAGGGGCGTCTGTTCTGCCAAAATATTTTATTTTAGTCTCCAAATACGCCAACGGCAGCTTTAAAAAAAAAAAAAAAGAAAAACGTCGCGCCCGGGGAGAATCGAACTTCCCGCCTCCACAACGTGAAGCCAGATTCTACCTATCGTCTATCCCAACAGATGGCGCATTCGTGCAAAATAGACTCTTGCATTAAAAAAACACATAAAGGAACAGGAAAGCCTGCGATTCAAACTTTTTTAGCTGGGAACAAGTTTTTAAATATCGTTTTTCATTTCGCATACAGACAAAAGTATGTTGCCGAGCTACTCTATGTCATGGTTGCCAGCATTAGTTTTGGGAGGGACACATACGGCTCGTAGATAAAAAAAATCGATTTAAAAAGTTCTAGAGCATTATCAGCAAAACCGTTTCTCGTCAAGGTTCTTTAAGTGATGCCCTTTCATTTGGGATAGAGAATATAAAAGTCGACAAAAATCGGTTGTCTGTCCCTTTAACGACGAGAGCTGCCAGAGGCGCGCACTGTATGGGGGCATTCCCAGAAGGGAAAGAAGACGAACCACTTAGCGGGCCTCCGGTCCTGCACCCCCAAATTAATCGGCAAGATGCCCTTCGTTCATGCTCCGACTATATTCACCTCTCTCACTTATGGAAGCCTAAATTCTGCGAATCTCGTAAGTGTGAGGTCGCAATCACAAAATTTCGTTGCAGAATCCCCCCTTTAAATTTTTATCTACACAAAGCTGGTCAGGCGTTATCTCCTCAATGTCCTTTCTGCAAGGCCCCTGAAACAATAGAACACTTTCTTTTAAATTGCCGCAGCTTTTCCTCGATGCGACGCACGCACCTTGAATACACGTTTAATCGGCTGAATCTCCCTTTATCTTTAACCGTTCTTCTTTCCCTGGGTGCTTCCGTCATAGGATATTGCCACAGAGATGTCGTGATCGCCTTTCATTCCTTTGTTGCGGCGACAGGCCGGATGCCCTGCTAGATAGCTATGCCTTCATTCGCAAGTTTTTTTTTTTTTTTCCTGACAATCCTGTTTTATCCAAAGATTTCTTTTTCTACTCTCAATGTTTTTTCTCGTACTTTTTTTTTCTCTAAAATAAACCGGGTCACTGCCTAATTATTACAGGCAGCTTCTTGGCTAATCCCCCGCGTGGGTACGCGCCATAACATAAGGAACCAACCAACCAACCATCATAAAACTACTCCGATATCCTACATCACTACCGAGCTTCCCGCAGGCCCCTGCCGCCCCCACATCCATCCCTAGGTGTGACAGACGCGCACTTTTGTCGACGACTCCAGACCGAGACTTCGTCCATGGCATTTGTCCTACCGCATGAAAGGTGTTCGCCAGCTAGTGACACAACAACGGCGCTGTTTCTTTTTCTCACTTATAATAAGAGGATATTCTTGCATAAATCCCGTTGCCGTCAATAGGAAAGGGAAAATCGGAAATGAGTGTCAGATGGCGTAAGCTACACTTGGTTCCAGCAAACGTACCAAATGCCTTGCAGTTTAATTGGGTGAATATTACGTATATCTTTCTCATTCAGAAATATCGGACCAAGTTGGGTCAAGAAGTTCAGAGTCCGCGTATGTCAAGACTAACGCAAGGACTGATATACGCGACTATCAGCTCTCATCGCCCCGCTAGTAAGCTTTTAACAGCTCACCCCTCTCTTTTTTTTCCGTAATGCTCCACATTCCCGTCTTTTTTCAATTATTTTTTAGAGGGATTACTTCCTGCGTTTCCTTTCGCAGTTTTGAGTTTCATGTAAAAAATTGTAAGGGGTCTGCTTTAACGTTTTGCGGTGGGTTTATGTCGCAAGTGTTTTATTTAATTCAGTAATTTGCTTTAAGTACCCGAGAGTATAACATAAATAAATAAATAAATAAATAAATAAATAAATAAATAAATAAATAAATAAATAAATAAATAAATAAATAAAGTGTTTGGGGGTGAATCAAGTGTTAAGAAACATGAACTTTTTCCTGATGTGGCAGGCTGCTTAACGCCGGAGCACCGATTTAGGCTTTCGCGCGGGGTTGCTTGCTACTAGGCGGCCGCGCTCTCCGGGCGGGCGTCCCAACATCAGCGCTTGCTCCAAATAAAACCTTTTCTCTGCCTCCCTCTCACCTCTCTTAACCGGCATGTACCTCATAAACCAATTCACAACGTACAGTTAAGCAGTGCCGGTTCGGCGACGAAAACACTAGGGCGGTACATCGGCCGGTTTCGCGAAAAATTCGTGAAGCATGTTTCGTGAAGCCTCATTGGTGAAGTCTCCCGTATTATTCAGTATACAGGGCGGCCTTGCGCTCCCTCTCTCGGCATCCAGCTCTCGCCTTGCTAGCCTCGGCCTCCACAGTGATCAAATGTAGCGCAGCAGAAACACACGGGACGGAAAGAATACGCACGGACGAGCGCTCACTTCCAACTGATTCTTTATTCACATGACGGCAAATATATATGCTTAGCCTTAGCAGGAACAATAAAAATAGGAAAAACAGAGCAACAGGAGGAGGAATAAATGTTTATTCCACGAGCGCTGGTGCTGCTGTTAGGGCACCCGCCCGGTGGGGGGCGTCCCTAGTCCGGGATGCCCTGGGCTTGGCTGGCAGTCCAGGCCCTCTTCACCAGTATACGCTTGGTCCCAGGGTCTGGACTTTTCAGGCAGGCCACCCACTGCTCGTAAGAGGGGGAAGGGTTGGGGGGTAGGCCTGGGGTTTGTCCGCACTCCCATACCTGGTGGTAAAGCGTGCCCGGCAAGGGACAGAAATTGCAGGTGGCCGGGTATATGGTGGGGTAGATCGCGTGAAGGAGGATGCAATGGAGATAGGAGTTCGTTTGTATCCTTCTCAGGCTGGCGGGTGGCTTCTTGTCTCGATAACTGGGGATGTGGAGCCGGGAATAATCTTCTGCCTTGGCGATAGTGGGCCAGAATGTCTCCATATTTGACAAGAGGTTCTGTTTTGGGAGCAGCAGGCGATGTACGTCCCTCGTAGATAATGGCCCGGTGTACGTGCGCGCGGGCAGCGGCATGGGCCGCCTCATTACCGGCGAGGGATGTGTGTCCGGGTACCCAGACGATTTCTATTTCAGGTAGCTGACCCTTGGTTTCGAGGATGCGGAGGGCTGTTTTGGAGATGCGTCCCCGTAGATAGCTGCGGCACGCTGCTTGCGAATCCGTAAGCACTGTGACTGCGTCCTCGCTAGTCGTTGCGGCTAGAGCAATAGCCACTTCCTCTGCGCTTTCCGTCTGCGTTGTACGGACGGTGAGGCAGGTCACTTCTTGCCCTGTTGAATTGGTGACGCATACTGCGTGCGCTGGTCGCTGCAGATAAGGAGACGCGTCAGTGTACCTTGTGGTCGGATTTCGCCCATACTTTATGTCCATGGCCCTGGCTCGTGCGATTCTGCGAGCTTGATTGTAAATTGGGTGCATGTGGCGTGGTAGTGGCCTTACCCTGATGTTCTGTCAAATAAGTAGGGGAATCCTAACCTTGTGGTCTTGTATTGGCGGCGTTTTATAGTGCAATATTCTTAGGGTCGCACGTCCTGTTGGCGTTAATTTGAGGCGTTCTATTTGAGAGGTATGATGGGCTTCCTCTATCTCTTCCCAGGTATTGTGTAATCCAAGTTGAAGCAATTTCGTTGTCGATGTCTTGCAGGGCAATCCTATGGCGGTCTTATATGCTTGGCGGATAAAGATATTCAATCTTGCCTTCTCATTCTTTTTGAGAGCCAAGTACGGCGCACCGTACGCCATCCGGCTGACTAGTATTGGCTGCACCATGCGCAAGGTGTCCGACTCTTGCAATCAAAATCGGCGATTTGATACGCGGTGTATTAAGTGAGCCAATTGACTGGGCAAGAAATAGCGAATACAGCCAACACGCGCCAAACATTTTGACAATCACAGTGGCCTGTCGCGTGTGGCATCACATTGCAGGAAACACACCCCCAACTCTCCCCCTCCTCTACCAACCCCCTACACAACCGACACCTCATCCTAGTTCGGTCTTTGCGCCTCCCGAGATCAGTACGTGGGGGCATTCGCAGAAACTGCCGTCGATGCGGATTCGACAGAGCTACGGCGGCTCTGCTCTGTGATATCCCTCCGACGGTCACGTGGTCAGCTTTGTTCACACAAAATCTACAAAATCCATCGTTTCGCGGCACTCGCTGAAACCGAAACTGCGACTGGCCGCATTGAAAATGCCTCTAATTAAACAACCGTCGCACGCTGAAGCAAATGAGGTTTCTACAGGTTATAAGTAGGTCACTAGCTACTTATCACAACAAAAAAAACAAGATGCAAAATTTTTGTGTCAGTGCCCCTTTAACCTATAAAAAGCGCAAGAGATATTCAAAGGACCCCCAAATCTCGCGCCCCATCGACGTAATACGGACAGCAGTGACGTATTATGGGCCAGTGCTAACAAACATTTGATCGGTGCTTGAACTGCACATTTGCATTCAAGTGATACGACCAGAAGGAACAGCAGGCCCCTCTACAATATACCAGTCCTGTTTCTTGGTGATGGCATTGGTTGGTTGGTAGTGTGGTTCTGTGATTTTGTGACGGCATACTCTTGAATCATATGAAGGTTCTGTGACGTCACATAAAAATAACCGAAAAGTGGCTGGGGTGTACCTACTCCTACACACGTTTTCTTTATTGGTGCTTCACGTGTTGTCTTTATTTCTACCCCCCCCCCCCCCCTCCTTCGTTTCCATTCCGGTGAATCCGCGTTACTGGGCGCCGCTCCGTGGGCCGCTCGCGAACTCACCAGTCGGGCGGCCCCCCAGGCGAGGTCTCCCCCCACGCCCCTGAATCCCGGACGGAGATCCCATGAAGATGCGCCCTAGCTACTTGCTACCTACACCACTAGAAGACTATGGCACCATACTACGGTGGTACCGAGACACCAGGAGACGGTTCCCGGCCCCACACCCCAACCTCACTCGAAGCGAGGGGACCCTCTATCGCCAAATACAGACAGACTCTGTGCTCACACCAGTACTGGGCCGCCACATAGCCCCCGCAATCTACGAGACATCCGCGTGCACCGTCTGCCGTGCCACTCGCGGCACGCTGGCCCACATACTACAGGGCACACCCCAAGACCCCGCACCCTCAAGCATCCGACAGCTACCAGTGACAGTGCGAAGAGCCATGACCTCGTCAGACTACAACACCCAGAAATTAGTCGTCCAGTGCGTCCGGGAGGCCCTGGAGAGGCAGCGGGTAGGCGGCGCGAGCTCCTTGGGGCCGAGCGCCGGACGCCTGACCTGAAGCTCCTAGGGCTGGCCCGGATGATGCCATCGGCGCCACCGGACCGTTACTAGTCAATAAAGCCTTTTCTCTCTCTCTCTGCCTTTTCGCCACCGCGATGTCCCCTCTTCCACAATTGTTATTTGCCGGTGCCCTTCACGTCTAAGCACGCGCACATTAGGAGCGGCAGGTTTATGCTTGCACGTGAGGAGAGTGGAGAGAGGAGGGGGAAGGGGGGTGGGGGGCGGGAGCGCACGCGAAGCTACGGCTTTTATGCCCTCACTGATGACATGTTTGTTGTACTTGCGGGAGGCCTACATGTGAACAAGAGCCACTAAATAAGCTACGCTTAAGGTAACCACACTGATGCGCGGCGGCAGCCATTTTGGTGCGGGCTCCAGGGTGGCCAGCTTTATGCGTCCTATTGAGGCTGACATGGACGGGCGCAATAGGTCCGGGCGCCGCTTGGCAACCACGGCAGCTGTGTTTACTTTTCGAAGATTTAGAGACAGCGCGCCGGTGCGACAGGGTCAGCTTCATCTACGCTAGCGTAGCTTGTAAAGTGGTTCTAGGTTACGCTAGAGCCACTAATTAAGCTACACTTTTTAAGTAGCTATAGGTTGCGCCAGGCCACTGTCGTTCTTTCCCAACGGGAAGTGATGCAGGCGTTTTGCCCCTTCCCACCGGTTGAAACAGCTCAGTACAGAGCACGACAGCATCGCTACACTGTTTTGGGGGCTTACAAACTCCCTCTGAACGTGTCACACAGCCGCACTGCGCTCCGAAAATCAAGATTTATCGAAGAGCGTGCGCGCGGCAACACAGAGGCACCAAAATGTCAGCGCCCATCGGTCTTCGGGGGTAAACAAATGTCACGTGGCCAGGTTCGACCGATGGCTGCTGTCGGCGGCATAAAACAAAGACAGAAAAGAGAGCCGATACTCTGAAACCTGACTAATGGGGACCTTGTGGAACAGAGAGAGAATAAAAGTTTATTTAGAAAATCGGGTTAGTGAGGGGGGTAGCGGAGGAACAGAGGAGGCCCGCCGCGACCGCCAGAGCTCGGGAGGTGACCAACACTTGGCTGGAATCCTCGGCGCTAACCTTGTGGGAACGCGAACTTAGCGCGTTAGATCACGTTCGGTTTCGCCGCATAGCTTGCTTCTCGGGGCTGCCGACGGCGCGCCGCCGGCAGCTGATCCCGGCGGCCATGCTCGCGGGAACAATCTTGGCGAGATGTCGGCGAGGGGTATCTGCCTACGCTCCTTGTCTTGAGGCTTGGGAGGGCACCCGGGATGCAAGCTCTGGGAGTTGGTATTCGGGAAGCGAGTCGACAGGACATTCCTTCGAGGATCGGGCCAGATGGATGCGACAATGGCCGCCATTGGCGTCCAGCGAATCAAACGCGAGCGTGCTGAGGCGCCCCGAGGCAACCGTTGTCCTCGCAGAGATGTCTTTGTCGGAGGTGTTGTCCTCTCGGAGATGACTGTTGTCCTCTCGGTCTGTTGTTCTCCCGGTAATGAGATGACCTCTCGATTCCCTTAAATTGCCCTGGCTAGGAAATAGGTCCTCGCTGCCAACCAGCTGGCCTGCATGCTCTTTGGATGTTTCTTATTCAGCAATATATATCAATGAGCCAAAACACTTGTTGCTTCCTTTGTTGCGGGGAGCCCCGGCCCGCCGCGGATGGAGCGGTACAGCGCGCAGCCGCGGGGTGGGAGATAGCTCGTTAGCTGGGCGAAGCGAGATGACAAAGGCTGATTAGTGTCTCTCATCACCGGTTTTGGCATTGCATGGGAAAGTTGCATTGCATTGCCCTACCTTGCCACTCGAAACCCCACAACCTCCAATAGCCGAGAGCGACCTGTCTGGTGTCTTCACTGGTCGAGCGGATTGGGTTGCGTGTTGAAACGCGTGAGGGAAACAGACAGCCCCATGTTTGTTCGCTAGAACAACGCTCGAGTCCTTCCAGGTTTAATTTAGTTAAATGGCTACGAAGTATGCTCAATCTAACATTACAAACGAATGTGGTTTGTTTCGTCCACTCCGTGGACTGCGTCCAGCTTCTCAGGTCACCCATCTTCGCAGAGTGAAAGGGTACTAACTATTATCTCCACTTTTTTGTTTGAAGTTTTCGATAAAATTACGATCATTGTTAGCGGGACAAAGCAGTCTTTTCAATGAATCGAACTTCTGTGTCGTCCTCATGGCCCTTAGTTTCAGCCGAATACACATCCCTCTTTTCATTTGTTGCTATTATTCAGTGTATTTTAAGTTATTCTGTACTGGAGGTCCCGCTACAGTCTCCGACCTTGGGAACTCCTTCTGTATATAACCCTCATGTATCATTTTGAGAGATTGATTGATTGATTGATTGATTGATTGATTGATTGATTGATTGATTGATTGATTGATTGATTGATTGATTGATTGATTGATTGATTGATTGATTGATTGATTGATTGATTGATTGATTGATTGATTGATTGATTGATTGATTGAAGACAGCAGCCATGAGGTGAAGGTACGCGACTGACAACTGAAATATAATTACCTTGTATTCTTTGCTTATCTTCTGTAGAAGTTCCATCGACTGCACACCAACCGCCTGAAGATGCTGGAAACGAAGAAGACGTTCAGTGCAATTCGCAGTGGGATTAGTAGTGTTATCTTGTACGTTCCACTGATACGAAAGTTATCTTATGCTCAAGGCGAAGTAAACAGCCAGGGGAGCAATGCTCGTAATCTAAAAAAAACACACAGTTGTGTATAACATCAGGTCATACAGAGCCCATATCTTAAGCACGCCGACGCGAGCTCTTCAAACATATTTTGAAACGTAAGTACTGCCGGCTTGAACTTAAGAAGGGTACAGTTGGTTATCTTTGTAAAAGCTATAGTTTTCAGCGGTAGATAAATGGCACTACAAAAATCTTTATAACGATAACTAAGTTTGTGGCGCACTGTAATTTATAGACTGTCCATAAAACACGCCCGGGTTCTACATATGGATCATCGGTATTTGTCGACAGCAGGACCATGCGCAGCGGCTGCTGTTTCTTCATGGTAAAATATGTTATATTGCGGACTCGTAAAAGAATAAACCGATTACACAGCTCTTTTCGCAAACGTGCAGTTAGGTACGGCCGCAACAATATAAATAAGGCAGGAATCTCCTCCCCCTACCCACCCCCAAGGAGGTAGTATTGCGGTAAAGTTAAAAAACAGAAATGTTAGTTGCAAAAATTAAAATTTGCTTATAGCGGCTAGACCTAAGCCTTCGTTTTAGCCCAGAATTGAGCGGCGCAAAAGCATCACCTTAAAGGAGCCATGAAGACAAAATACAAGTTGGGTTTATTAGAAAGACTGCTTAGTCCCGATAACAATGATACCAATATCATCGCAATCTTCCAACAAATAACGGAGATATTAAAGAAAACGTGTGAAGCAGTCGCGACCACCTAGAAAATTTCCCGCAACTTTTCTATGACGTCACGGAACCTTGTTTGTGCGATTGGCGGCCGCCTAACTGACCTGTCGCGACGACACATGACTGGACGTCTGTAAGGGGGCCTCTAGTTCCATTTGGCCGCATCACTTGAATGCTAACGTGCAGTTAAAGCACTGAAAATTATGTTTTATTGTTGGCCCGTATGACGTCATTCTTGCTCATAGCACGTCACTGTGGCGCAAAATTTGAATTTTTTTTAAATACTTCTTGCTTTTTTTTTTCGTTAAAAAACATCTTTTGTGGCTGTAATGGAGATGAGTGAGATACTGAATCTTAGTTCTTTCAAATTAAACGAAGTTGCATTTTCTATTCATGGCTCCTTTAATCTCACGAAAGAAATGATCCAGCGCTCGTGTCGGTTGTTTCTTCTGTGTAAACTCGGTCAGCTAGTCCTCAACTTTGTTTCAGCAATGTTCACGTTCCTCGAATGAAAAGAAAGCGTGCTGTGAAAGCATTTTGGCGACACAAATCAAACAATTTCCGCATTTTTGTGAATCGTTGCGGAGTTCAGAAAAGCAACAGGTTCTGAATAATTATTGTAATTGGCAATATGTCAGCATATATGCTCGCCGTATACGTAGTTGCGTACTTTGAGGTCAAATTGGGAAGTTTAACTTGCGTATGGCGGGTCGCATCCATCGCTTGCATTACGAGCGAATAAAAGGGCAGTTGCGGTCTAGAACAGACTATGGAGCCAGCATTTGCGTATTTCATTTCAAAGATGTAGCCGTAACTCGCTCAAGTCCATTCCGCTACCGCAGAACGTTGTTCTGAGAAAAAAAGATACCGCTAACATTGACAAACTTTCAAATTTTTCGCTACGCAGCGTCAGCGGTGCCGTCATTGGGGAGGTACCGAAAATAGATAATTCTGCCAGCTAGCTTCAAGCTATCATTAAAGCATCGCGACCTAACCGAACCATAAAAAGGGCTATATACAGTTTTACAGTTATGTTCGTTAGGTTAGCAGGAACTTTATTCGGAAACCAGTGCCAGTGATGTCTTGTTGAGAAGCCGAGAAAAGGATTGGTAAATTCCCAATATTTCATCTCCACGTATAACCTAGCTTAACTGATCAATGTGCGCATAAAACTTCGCGTGATTGTTATTGTGTCGTGGTATTCTGTCGAGTGAACCAAACTTGTATTTGTGTCTTCGTAGTTCCTTTGACATTATTTCAGCTGCTTCTGTTTGTCCCGTTACTAAATATACCCGTAATGTGGAAAGTTTGCATTTATTGTTTATGGGTCACCTACTATGAAAAATTCCTGCTCGCTTCTATCAGTTGGCAGATTTTATTTCAGTTTATCACACTAGCGCGAGTTGGTGAAGGGGTCGACGTGGGCTGTGAGGAATATTTTCTCACGTGGGACTAAAACAACGTTGCACGTTGGAAAGGGTCCGACGAGTGGTATTTTGCGAATTGGAGGCAAGTGATTTGATGGCGCTGTGATAGATTTGAAGCTTAGTAAGCTCGTTTTTACTGCGCAAAATTATTTTTTTTTTGGTCTTAGAAAGGTAAAAAAGCGCTCATTTACCAGTTTACCTCTTTCCATTGACCATTTACCTAAGTACCACTGAGCGGGCATTATAACACATTAGATTCATTCGTAGTCGTAAAACAACATGCCGTAAAGTGATACGACGTCGTTATCTTAAGAAAGGGTTGCACGATTGTAGTTACGTTTATTATAAATATAGAAGCTTATAATAGTTTTATTTTCAACGTGCTAAGGCTCTGCTTGTTTGGCGTGCGCTTTTCATTGGACGTTCAAGGCACCTTAGCCCCAGAAGCTCAATACAACCCGAAAGCTACAACACGGCTCACTGACCAGGCATCGGCGGCTGGATTGCATAAAGGGGCGAAATAAACAATACGTTTTAATGTGTTTGCAATAGCAGGATGACATTACCTTTTTAAACTCGGGGGAGTTACTGTGCAAGCATGTCACCAAGTCCGAAAACTGAAAAGAAAAGACGGTAAGCTCAGGCAATGAGGTACCGTAAAAACCCGCGTATAATACGAGGTTTTTTTTTCCAAATTTTACTATGTAAATTTTGTGCCTCGTATTATATGTGGATCCCAAAGTTTTCAGCCGAAAATTTGCACTTTCGGTTTCGGTTTCAGCGGAGGGTGCGCCTACTTGCGGGGGTGTTAGCTGGCTGCTGCTTCTCTGTTCTCTCTGCCGGCGCCATTTTGATTGTTGTGACCACGCGAAGGATCGGCACGTTCACCGCATGTCTATCACGATGTCATTTGCACGAAGGCAGTATTCGGCTGCAATTAAAAGAAAAGTTATTTTATGTGCCGAGACCATCAGGAATCGCGCCGCAGGACGGCAGTTCGGCGTCACCGAAGGCAGCATTCGCGGGTGGAGAATGCAACTGGTGCTTGACTGGATAAAATCTGCGTGGTGTCGGCGGCCTGGAGCACTGGTGGGGGTTCCCGTCAGTGTTCGTGTTGGACGCCTTTAGCTGCCACCTGGCTGATTTTGTGCAGAAGTTGTTGCGCGAACCCCGCACCGAACTGATTGTCATTCCAGGAGGAATGACATCCCAACTGCAACCGCTAGACGTTTGCATCAACAAACCTTTCAAAGACTGCTTGAGGTCCTGCTACCAAAAGTGGATGAGGTCAGGGGACGCGTAAGTGACCGCTACCGGATGGCTGACGCGGGCTTCTCCAGCGGTGCTTTGTGGCTGGATCGTGGATGCGTGGGCCAGCATCCCAGAGGAGCTCGTCAGTCGCTCTTTTAAGAAATGCGGCATCTCGAACGCCCTTGATGGCACTGAGGACCACTTTCTGTGGGAAGACATTTCCGACAAGGCGACTTCAGGAGACAGCGGCAGCGAACCTGACGATGACTGAACGGACGTCGGGAGACAGTGCCAGCGAAAACTGACAATGACTGAACGGTAACTTCAGTGCAAATAAATGTATTCTGTGCTCTTTACCTCGCATTATATGCGGATGAAATTTTTTTTTCTGATTTTGATGTTCCCGGATTACACCTCGTATTATACGCGGGTCCGTATTATACGCGGGTTTTTACGGTATTGCGTACGAAAATGCGCTCAAAGCTCCTTCGAGCGAGTGACTGAGTGAGTGAGTGAGTGAGTGAGTGAGTGAGTGAGTGAGTGAGTGAGTGAGTGAGTGAGTGAGTGAGTGAGTGAGTGAGTGAGTGAATGAGTGAGGGAGGGAGGGAGGGAGGGAGGGAGGGAGGGAGGGAGGGAGGGAGGGAGGGAGGGAGTGAGTGAGTGAGTGAGTGAGTGAGTGAGTGAGTGAGTGGGAAAGCGCGCCTATGCATGTGTGCGGCGGACGGGAAACGTGGACGTGAGAGGAGAGGAATTGAGAGCGACCGGGAGAACGAGTGGGTGGGCCATAGCAGGCGAACCCGCAGGACCAAGACCGCAAGTCTTGCGCCCCCCGATACCGCTTGTATACAGGCCTCCAGAATTCCCGAATTTTCTTTTTAAATCGCAATATCAAAGTCACAATATTAAATCGCGATGAATATGCAGGCATTACGTAGTTGGTGACGTAGGTGAAAAAAAAACTGTCTTAGGAAAAACTGTGTAAAATTCAGCACAGTTGTATTTGCGTCAGAGGCTTCGGTAGCGTCGATGTGTCAAGTCGCCCGGTGCTCGGTTTTCATCCATTTTCGTAAATGATATGTAACATAACACTAATAAAAGTTTCTGTGGGGCAATGTGATCGGTTAAATGGCTTTGTAAATGTTGTTTAACAAGAATTCCCATCTCAAATGCCAGTGTATTTACAGATTCTCATTCGGCTGTGAAAGCGAGGGGCGTTAAAGGAACAAGCATAAGGTTCAGATGCATTCATGAGTGTGTTAGAAGCTAATTGTGCAGGTGATGTTATCTTCACTGCGTACAGTACAGAAGTGTAGGCACGCTGACTTTGAAGCGACCATATATCGTACTCGACGTGCAAATTCTGCGTAGGATTTGTTCTAAAAGCACCAGTTGCCAGTCTAAGGTCTAAGTAGTACACAGGGTCGAAAATTTTCAGCGCTGTTTTGGTGCTAATTGATAGATAAGGCTACCGTAGTCCAGCCGTTATATACTGAGATAACTAAAATTTTTAACAGGCACGGTTTATCTGTACCACGTGGGTGCTGCGAGAAAATTTTAGGTATGTTTAGAGTTTTAGTGCATTGTAATTTTTGTCTTCTAATGTGCAGAAGAGCCTTTCGTCCAACAGCATGCCAAAAAGTTCTTTTTTTTTACACTGCAATGACTTTCCTGTTTAGTGGCACAGATTGATCAGATCAGATGCCTCGTTGCTAGTAAACACAACACAAATGCTCTTTTCGCTGTTAAAGTTGAAGCCAATTTAATTTGCCCATTTAGAAAACCGGTTCATACCAAGTTGAGCTTCTCTTCCACGAACGGACAAATGACATTACCT
Source organism: Haemaphysalis longicornis (assembly GCF_048455015.1). NCBI lineage: Eukaryota > Metazoa > Arthropoda > Arachnida > Ixodida > Ixodidae > Haemaphysalis > Haemaphysalis longicornis. The sequence goes on along the minus strand of NW_027526445.1, from coordinate 154,549,525 downwards.
CAGGCAGTGTAAGAAAAGGGTGCAAGGTAAAACATTTTTTTATGAATTCCTCTTAAACGGACAGACAACCGCTTTGTACAGAGTGAACGTTCTCTAATTCATATGAATACCAGCGTTTTATTTTGTGGTTGTAACCACAGGAATTTTTAAATAAATTGGCCTGCGTATTTTCACTCGAACTAATCTTTCTGAAATCTCAATTGTGGTGCATGTAATGTTTTATAGTATACCGTTCGTATGCATACCGCCCCGTTTCCGTTTCAATACGGGATAAAAAAAGCCGCATAAAGTAATAGGAAATACTGCACTTTATTAATATTTTAGCTGTATACAAGATTGAAATACCCGTTTTTATCTCACGGACAATTAAAACAGTGTTGCTGGGCGGCTAGCTGTCAATGTTCCCAGAAATCAATTTGACAGTGAACTCTGGTAAGTCTAAAAAATTCGCTTGCAAACGTTCTACGACATTATTAGGAAAGCGGTTTCAGTTCAAGGTGTCTTAAGCGCATGATGTTTATTTTCACTTAGGATAGAGAGCCTAAGCTCCACAAACTTCGGTTGGCTCTCCCGTTAACAAGAAGTTTGCAAATTAAAACACACTCCTTCAGGCATGCCGTTTTGTTTTGTGCATGTTAGCGATAAAATGTTGCCTAGATAAACTTCTGAGTAGTTTAAACTCCAAATTAGCTGAGTTAAAGAACACTTCCATGACTCCTTGCATTGTCATGAGCTGTCTGCAAGCAAAATAAATTTCGACATGCAAGCATACATTTTGAAAGGTACGTTGTACGCATTCTGAAAGTTCGCGCTCTGCCACGGTAACTTCCAAAAAAAAAAAGCACTATCCAAATTCAGTTGCTGACATATTGCACATCAGACCTATTAATATGTGTCTTTTACTTACATTGGTGGGATCTAGACATCCAGCCGTAGAATTACCGTACGTAGTGTCGAAGCACTTTTTGACTATCTTCGTGTTTTCTGGCGACATTGGTTTCTGAAAACAGAAGTCGAACATTTTCATCGGCTGAGATGATGGCCCAAATATTTTTGCCGTTGTTTTTCCTTCATAATATCCTCTTTACGATTAGAAATTGCGACACTTGGTACTTTATCAAAAAGGGAAGCTGCCTTGCGCGTAGAGTTTTTATTATCAAATGCTCGGGTGAAGCACACGCACAAAAAAAAAATCGCTGACGATTACGGTGTTTCCTAATGTTAAATTTGTGTGCTGGGCAAACTGCAGCCTCCTGGCTAACTGCGCATACCTCCTGCACCTCACGAAGTAATCTGCGCATCAGAAAATGCACGAAAGCTGCCGTGTTGAATCGAGTCGTAACGCGTTGCCGCGGGTAAACTCGTCATACTTTCATCCCCCCTTTCCTACTCGCTCTATTTTCGGTACCCCTCCGCCTCTAAGTTATCTCGTATATAGCGCGTCACCGTCGGACAAGATAGTTTTAGCATAGCGGCTAGCGTCCGCTCACACTACGCCGGCAGGTGCCGGGACCCGACTGGGCAGGTGCCTATTTGTCCCTGTCACGGACCCCTCCCCCGGATAATTGCGTCCGCTTGCAAATACCAAAGAAGGGCGCGAGACAACAGTTATTTATACAGGGTGTTTCAGTGAACACTTTCAAAAATTCCTGAAGGTAGGCTTTTCAAGAAAAATAGGAATTCTCTTAAGGAACAAGCTATCAGGTTCAGCGGACGTCAGCAGTTATAAGAAACATGCGAATTACATAGTTAATTAACTAAAATTGTCTAATTAACTTTTTAATTAGTGAAGTTTGGCCGTTATTGCCAATGGCGAGTTTGTAGCCACGGAAACGACGATAACCGATCAGTTTTCAAAGCAAAGAAAAAGGCACTCTGTAAAGCCCTGCAGCCCGCAAAAAATCGAGCATTTTTCCCCCATGAAACCGAAACTCAGCGCACATGGTGCGCCGGAAGTGTAGTGCAAACCAGTGTTGCGGAATGGGCATCGCCATTCCATTCCAATTCCATTCCGAGGAATTAGAATTTGTCGTGATTCCATTCCTTTCAATTCCTCGGAATGACAGACGCTAGCCCATTCCCACTCCTGGAATGGATGGGAAGCTCAATTCCATTCCTTTAATTCCGCATCGTAAAAATTGCCTCAGGAGCTTTATGGAGTTGCCCAGAAACGCAAGGTTTATCTTACGTTATCGTACGGGTTTAAAACTGCAAAAGTAAGCAAAATGTGCCACTTGTCACTCAAGTTGGCAGGTGTTACAGGTTGTTTACATATATCGTGCAGAACAACTACCCAATGCAAAAAATTACCGTCCCGTCCAATCTAAAGTAGAAAGAAGCGCGAAAGCTAGAAGTGCGTCCAGCTTTCGCTGAAAGTGCTTCCAACCTATCGTCAAATCTTCGAGGACCCAAATTGCAAGCGAAGAACGAACCCATGAGACAATGTTTCGCAAGTAAACGCAACTACGAACGATCTAAATGTAATGCACAAAGTTACGTGGTTTATGAGATAAAGGTAAAGGTTCATTATTGTACTCCTTTTTCATGATCGAAGCGTGTGTTGTCTCATTTAGAGCCGTTGGTTTTGTGCGATTTTGAAGTAAGCGTTTTGAAACAATGGAAGTCCAGTTTCAGAGAGACAGAGAGAAAGAGAGACTTCATTTGCGGTCCCTGGTTTTACGCACGCGCCGTGTGTAGAGAGCTTATCAGAGCTTTTCGTTCGAGCAACCGGTATAGAGGGTAATGTAATAAATTTTTGAGAGAATGTGCTCGGTCCTACTAAGAAAGCATTCGCTTTAAAAGAGGTTCAGTGTCGCACTGCCCCTTTTTGCATAATAAGTAACGGATCGAGTATATATTATAGTATTTGCATGTTAGGATGTTTTAACGGTTTGTTATTGAGCGACGCGAGATGAAACAGGTATTACTCTGTTACTTTGATGTAGGCTTTTTTCGTTTTATTGCGCAGTCCGTCGCAAGCTATCTTGCTATCTGCTTTGCGTACCGTCGTACCAACGACATTAGTATGCTGTGGATGACTAAGAGACGTCGCGCGGAGCTTGCTCACATGTACACGTATTCTATATGCTTACTTGAATGATTTCAAGTGAATCTACAGCATCGAAAACTACACTAACACTATTGTACCAATGCGAGAGACGGGAGGGCAGCGGCACAAAACACCTTTAACAGTTTTAATTCGTAGCGTTCTTTGCCGAGTACTCCTAAACCAGAGCCGTGTAAAGCCCTGCATTTCCACAAAAGTGCAGATATCGCGAAAGTTCCACCTGTAATCGCTGTAATGGCGTACATGGAGATAACTGGTCCCACAAAATTTCGAAAAACTAAAAAAATAAGAGAAATATTTCAAAAAATTACGGAAAATGGCGAAACGTGTAACACCCTGCATTTCCACAAAAAAATGCAGATTTCGTAAAAGTTCCAAATGTATTCGTTGTAATAACCTAAATGGAGATGATTGGCAGGATGAATTTTTGAAAAACTAAAAAATAAGAAATATATTGAAAAAATACGGACAATGTCAAATCGTATACCGCATGCTGTTTGCACAATAATGCATCATTCGCTGAAGTCCCCCCTGCAATCGTTGTAATGGCGTAAATTGACATAATTGATCGAACGAAATTTTGAAAAAAATAAAAAAATGAAGACAAATATAAAATAATTACGGAAAATGATCAACCATGTAACGCCCTGCATTTCCAAAATAATGCTGATTTCGGAAAAGTCCCAAATATAATCGTTGTAATAACTTAAATGTTGATAATTGGTAAGACAGCATTTAAAAAAAATGTGGCTGGAAAAAAACCCACACCCACGACAGGCGGCGTAAGAATGCTACGCATTAGTAGCTAAGTATCTGAATTATCCACTCGTTGTTTCATGTTTCATGAGCGAACGCTTTATATTGTTAGCTCCAAGACTTCGCAGCATCATCTTGCGGTGAGAAACACTGCGGCTTCGGATGCGCGCCGTTCGTATCCCCTCTGCTTCTCCACGCTATTCCCCACTTGCTGGCCTGGCTACACGGCGCTTGCCAGTGTGAGAGACGCCTATCTACCATCGGCGCCACAGACAGTTGTACAGAGAAGCTATGCCTCAATATTGCATATTTCCATATTTCCTCCCTCCTTCCGTACCCGGAGCCTGCCGAAGCTTGAAGAGGCGACCTAACAGCACCACCGCACAGACGTGCTTGCGCAGGTCGAAGTTCACTTTCACTCACGCTGCGGCAGGTTGCGCGGATTCAGTTACTCGAGATAGCGGGTATGCGTTCTCGTTCTCGTCGCCTTTGAGATATACCGACGCAGTCGTCGCCACAGACTAAGTAGCCGGAAGGCGCCAGCAATGGTGACGCCGTCGTCTAAAAAATCCCCATTCCATTCCCATTCCATTCCGGGCAGAAAGCCCTTAATTCCATTCCCATTCCATTCCTCCAAGCGTTGTCGTCATTCCATTCCCATTCCATTCCGGCATCTCCAAAAGGTGGAATGAATCCGGAATCATTCCAATTCCGGAGTGGCAACTCCGCAACACTGGTGCAAACGCAACATCCGCTGATGACGTGTTGCTGTGACTGTGTCGCCCAATTCAAGAAGGGGCTGGTGATTCCCCACGCTAGGGAACCAGCTGATATCAACGCCATCGCCTCCTGTATTTTTTCAGCGTTATCTTTTCTTTCGTTGGTAGGCGCAAGAAACAAAGGCCATCGCCCACTACACGGTCGCCCGTTTCGGCAGCCCTAGTGGACGTTGCCGACAGTTTTGCTTTTATTTTTTTTTTTATTGTCTTGACCACATCTTAAGTGGCTACCAGACGTGCAAAGTGCGAAACGTCACCATCCGTTCATTTTTTCGTTAGCTTTATCTGCTGCTCGTTTATAATCGCTGCGTGTTAGAAAGCGCCTCAGATAAAGGAAAGGCTTGTTTGCTGAGCCAGGAGGGATTTCGCGGCTATAGCTTGCGGCCTTGCGTAGTGCTTGCGGCTTTTCGCTTTAAAATGCTTCTTTACGCAGTGTGCGTGCGACATAGCCAAGACCGTACCACTGGTGTCACCTCTTCCATTTGAGGATCAAGGTTTCAAAGCCACCGCGTTATTATTGTGAAAATGGCTGCGCCAGCTCAACTCCAGTACTCCGTTGCCGAGAAAGTGGACATTTTACTGGCTTATGTGAGCGCGCAAAAGGACGCGCAACTGGCATCGATGCTGTATGCTGCCCAACATCCTGGCCGTCGTGTGCCAGCTCGCGCCACATTTGTATCGATATTTAATCGGTTTAGAACCACTGGATCAGTCCATGCTCAGAGAAGGAAGCGGCCAGCCAGTGCAACCGAAGATTTTGACATCGATGTGCTGGCATACGTCGCTGTCAGGCCGGAAGCAAGCGTCAGGGAAATTGCCAGCGCATATGGAGCGAGCCCAGCTTCAGTTTGGAAGTCACTTTCAAGACACAGCTACCACCCATATCATATGTGTCTTCACCAAGAGCTCAGACCAAGCGACTTTCAAAAACGGCTTGATTTTTGCAACTGGTGCCTTATTCAATGCGACGAAGATCGGGAATTCCTCAACAGAGTGCTTTGGACTGACGAGGCCCAATTTTGTAGGAATTCGAATGTCAGTTTGCACAACGCACATTATTGGTCTGATCAGAACCCCCACTGGCTCCGTGAGCATAAGCACCAGGTAAGGTGGTCAGTAAACGTATCGTGTGGTATTTATAACGGCTGTATTGTTGGTCCTTACTTCATTGACGGAAACCTTACCGGAAAGAAGTACACAGAGTGCGTCTTAAAGGGCGTCGTCTCCGAGTTTGCCTCAGAGTTGCCACTGGCTGCGCTGAAAAAAATGTGGTTCCAGCACGACGGAGCCCCGCCGCATTTTTCCTCACTGGCTCGTAAATTCGTCGATGAGTCCTTTCCCAACCAGTGGATTGGGCGTGGTGGAACCACACCATGGCCGCCTAGGTCACCCGATTTGTCACCTTTGGACTTCTTCCTCTGGGGATATGTTAAAAATGAGGTTTTCAAGACTGAGCCGGCCAACCTCGAGGATATGAAGCAACGTGTGAGGAGCTCCATCGACAACATTCCCAGACAGATGATTTTATCCACTATGAACTCCATGAAAGAGCGCCTTCGTCTGTGCATTGCAATGGACGGAAAACAATTTGAGCACATCATGTAAAATATTCTGTGCAGTCGTCCAAAATATTACTGTTGTGGAGCGCCCAAATAGGCCTACAACCAAATGAAACATTGAAATAAACCATTTTTGTTCATTGATATTTGTTACATGACTCAAAACAGCTAAAAAAAGTATGAGGTCAGGATTTACTAATCCTATGTCAGCACTTCTTACAACAAATGGAACGGAAGCTGGTACAAAACAATGTCGCGCTGCAATTCCAAAAAGTTGTCAGCTACGATTTTAGCCGTCAAGCCGATACCACGTAAAAATAACTCGAGTGTTGCATTCCGCAATACCGGCGCCGCAAAACAAGCTCTGCACTGGCACAAAAGTGTGCCTTTATTCTTTGAACAAAGCTAGTGCATTGTAAATGGTAATTAAAGGCTGCTTCCGGAGGTAAGTGCACTGGCGGAGCCCCAGGTTGGCTCCTAACAGCATTTCAAAATCCGCAGCTACGTAGTTGGCGATTACTAGACTTTGGCTTCCGCCCAGTGAGTAAGCAAAAGTTGCGCATGATGCACTGCTGCCTATGCCTCGCATCGAGGCTCCCTAGCTAGGGAAAATTGCACTTACATTTCGAATTGGCCGCCAAATCTATTGAAACACGTCACCAGCGGACGTTGCGTTCGCTCAGCACTTCCAGCGCTCATCGAGCGGCGAGTTTCGTTTTTGAGCGCAAAACAAACGCAGGTTTCCTCGCGCTACAGGGCTTTAAACACCGACTTTTTCGTTGTTTTAAAACCTGGTATGAAATCGTCTTCCCCGGGGCTACAAAATCACCATTGACAATAACCACCAAACTCTGCTAATTAAGAAGTTAATTAGTAGAGTTTAATTACCCACCTAACTAATGTGCACACCCTTGATACTATCTGGCGTCCGCCGCAGCTAGCAATCTCCTTCTGAAGAGGGTTTCTTTTTTTCTCGAAGAGCCTATTTTTAAGAAATTTTGGCAGTGTTCGCTGAAACACCCTGTATTTTAGCAGGGTGGCCGGCCCGTGAGTTTTCACGTGTTCCGAGACTGCTGGGGTGAATGAAATCACAACGGAGATGCTCGACTACGTTTTGAACTATATAGGTTTACTGCACAAACAAAAAGATTACAGGGCATCACCAGACACAAGAAAAAGAAGCCTTCACACTGCCATCGGCATTGTGCGCGCAGGCACTAATCGACCGTACCCTAAGCGCACGCGCGCGCCAACTAGATAGTAATACAACAAAGGACAACCAAATACACAAGGTGGCCACTACGGAGGCACTCGATCCACCGTGGCCTACGCCTTAACCTTCGACCTCGAAAAACATAACTCAGACAGCTGTGCGCGACATGCGAAACACTCTATAGGCACACACTTGTTACACCTCAGTAACGCAACTACACAAAAAAAAACACTAGCAACACGCGAAACACTCTATGGGACAAACATCGTTAACCCCCGACAACAGCACTCACTATAAGAAACATCTAACAGCTCTGCAAGCTGTACACGACACTTGAAATATCCTCAAAATCATTACCCTCACCAACAACACTACTAAAAACAAGACACCAAAAAACCAACTCTCAGCTCGTTAGCTACAAGTGATGCTAGAAAAAAAAACCCGGAAGGATGCGGATATCATAATGCGAGGCAACAAACAAAATACGGCGGGAGGGGCGTTGTAAAAGAAAGTCTCTACGAGGCAAGGAGAGCAGGCCGGTTCACCGACGGAAAGTCACGACGAGGTGGAGCCGACCTCGCCGGGCAGCCGCTTACGTGTTTCGGGGCTCCGGGGTGCAGAAGCTGGTCGGCCATGGGACTCGCGGCGACGGGTGAACTCGAGCGCTGAGCCGAGGCGGGGACCGTTCCGCCGCGAGCCTACCGATGTACTTCTGCTAAAGCGCGTCACTCCCGGACCCTTCCCCGCATAGCACGTTCACGAATCTCCAGCCGACTGCCCCAAGCGACCGCGTGCGCTCCCTTAAATAACCTTTGCCGGCCGCTGAAGTCTTGCTCTGACGTCTTCCGATTGTTCCTCTTTTCCCACTCCTGGGGCCCTCGTCCATTCGCCACGATCGCAAGCGCGCGTCCGAGCCAGCGATCGTGACGACACCCCTCGCACCTGCACGTCCGCTGGAATGTTGCAGCCCGCATTGTCCTCAGAGCTGGCAGGGCGAAACAAAGAACGTGAGCACAAAGCCGAAGGGGGGACCCCAAATTCCTCAGCCAGGCGCAAAATGGCCGACTCCATTCGGGAGGCCGTCATGTCGGCCGCACGAATATAGAAAATGGAGGGCCTGGCCTGCAGTTTGTGACAGTCCCGCATGATCGTCTCATGCCTCGCGGAGCCTGCGCATTCGCTCCGATGAGGAGCGACCTCTTCGCCCTCTCCTCGCGCGCATGTGCAGTGCGATCTCGGTAATGCGCCACCGTAGCGTTAGAGTGCGCTAGTCGCTATACTAAAACTTTCTAGTTCTCCCGCCGTCTCGGCATACCGCCCTCCCTCTCACACTTTAGCCGTGCTTTCCTCCTCTGCTTTCCTGCTCGTTCTATCTCGTTTGCATTCTGTGGGACCTTCGTTCGCTACGTTACAACGAGGGACAACGGCGCAGCGGAACCACAAGAGCGGGCGCTTAAGTGCTCCCCACGATGACGTCTTTAACCTACAGTGCAGTGCGATATCCGGGCGATAAGAGGTCGAGAAATCGCCACCCCCTCACCAAAGCACTAGCGCGCGCTACAGGCAGATTTACTAGGAAAAACGCTGCTGTCGCAGCGGCATCTTCCCGGGGCTGGGTGTCTGTATAGCCGCTCGTATACATAGCAGCGACCGAGGCGCAGTGAACACACTTTCTGCCGCGTAAACGTCTTGTATGCGACACAACGTGCCAAGAATGCGTAGCGATGTCTCTGTGTCAGCAGGGGAAAGATCAAGATGTGGCTGCTCCTTCATGTAAGGCACACAGCGACAAGGGAGGAACACTGGGATACTCGTTTCGCGGCCACAGCTGGCGTTGCATGAGCGACGTCTGCTGTGCCCTTTCCACGACCGACTCGCTCTTGTCAGTCACCGCTAATAGAGTTTTAGCTGACCGTTTTCGACGGTCCGCTCCGGCATCAGCTGCCCGCTTAGCGCAACCGGAGCCAATGCCGTTCGCGGCTAAGCGCGCCACGCATGCGCAATGGCGCTCCTGCTTGATATAGGAGCGGAGCGGACCGTGAAAAACGCTCAGCTAAAATTGGCTAATGACACGCGTCGAGGTCAACTCTAAACTGGCTGGCAAGCGGTGGCCGTTGTTAAAGGGCACAGTCATCAACGGGTAATCAGGGGCATTGCGAAACGTCTAAATTTCACGCATAGATTGAAAAGAGCTTAAAGGCGCGAAAATACGCGCGCATGAGAGGAAAGGAAGAAGACACGAGGCGCCACTCCCAATTGAAAGTTATTACTGATATCTGTGCAGGGCGAGAGGAAATTATCGAACCGTACTTCATCCAAAAATTGCCGCAGCTCGGACCACTGGTGCAAGGCTGGAGAAACAATTGATTGATTGTAGGGTTTAACGCGCCGACGCAACGCTGGCGATGAGGCGCGCCGTAGTGGAGGGCTCCGGATCAATTTTGACCACCTGGGGATCTTTAACGTGCGTCGAAATCTCGTACACACGGGCGTTTTTGCTTTTCGCCTCCATCAGAAAAGCGGCCGCCGCGGCCGGGAATCGAACCCGCGACCTCGTGCTCAGCAGCGCAAACTGGAGAAACAATTAAACGGAGAGTTGGGCGAGTTGGTTACTGACTAATGAACTCACTGGAGAAACAGCAGAGCTGGCGGCCCCTCTCTCTTCGTCGGAGGCCCGGCTGTTGCACCTCACATGGATTTCGGAACTTGCCGCTGAAAGTTCTCCATGAGTTGCACACCCGCATCGTTTTGTCCTCAGCCTTTCGCCTGTCTCACAGAGTCGACCGCGTCAGCACGCGCTAGAACCCGCGGCAACCGGCTTCGCGAACTCGAAGTCTGTGCTCCCCACTTCAAGCGCGAATGCACGTGAACCGGCGAGTAGAAGAGCACTCGAGAGATAACACCACGACCGCTGAACAGGGTGTTCTCGAAGAGGGAGCTGGCGGACGCCTAGCGCTCCTCACGATTTTTCCTTGGTATTTTCTTTCTGGTAACCTTATACGGCAGAACAAAGCCTAAACAGCTCTGCAGTTAAAGAGAGGGAGGGGAAGGGGGGGAAGCATCGGCGAACCATCTACTGCTCTTTCAGTGATATATACTGACTTCCTGGAAAGCGGGCTGGAGCATAACCTGTCACTTCTTGCGTAACCGAGATAAAAACGGTTGTTTTCAATATTAAATATCAGTTGGAAGTGACGCCTTGTTTATCATGTCCGCTTCTTCTCGTGACCGCGTTTCTTGCGCCTGCAAGCTCTTTTCAATCACGTCCAACCATTCAACCCACATCAAGCTCTTGCTAGCACACGCATAGGTGCGAATCGTACCTTTACACTTGTGTTTGTGCACAACCTTGATCATTTGCATGCTCTAAAGGTGGCGCAGAGCGCGGGAAAAAAAAGCTAAGGAGGATAGTAGGGCGAGATCGCGAGGAGGAAGCGGCATGCCGAAGGTGAGGCGCGGCGGCGAGCAGGTACGAGATGATGCCAGAGTATCGCGCGCAGTCGTGCGTTCGCCAATGGCGCGATACTTCCTGCGACGCAGTAGCTATGCGCCGTCTCTGCATTGCGCTCCAAAATTTCGCCTAAGGGAGTACCGCATTCGTCAGCCAATTAAAGAAAAGCTTTACTACTTTCGTCCAGCGATTATGTGGAGGAGACACACCCCCGGAGACGCACCCTCGACGACACACCCCTCGAAGCGCATCGCGTGATTCGCCGGGCCCGCTGTCGGCGCTGCGCACAAGGCCGCATTTTCAGTGGTTCTGCGCCGAACAAGCAGCGGTCGCCGACGCCGCTGCGGCCGAGGCAGCCGACCACCCCCGCAGCCTCCCATGCATGCGGCGCTGGGTCGTCTCGGGCAACGCGAATCTTCTCGCGGCCGGCGAAGATAAACGGTGCGTTCTCCATGAATGAACGCCGCGTTCGCCGCGTTCACCGCATTCGCCCCGGCGAACACCGCGTTCACCCTGCCTCCTCCTGTGAACGTTGCACGGAACCGAACGGCTTTGAGACGTGGCTGTCAGTACAGCTAAATCAAAGGTTAACCAACCGAAACCAGGACTCACCCAGGCTAAGCCAAGCTTATCCAAGGTTAGCTGAGCTAAGCCGAAGCCATTTTTTTTATTCCGTTGGTTCATATTTATAATATTTTTTTTTTGGTTTCAACGGCAGAGCTGTTAAAGCTTTTCGTTCTGCCGTCCAGCGTTACCAGAAAAACAACACAGAAAAAAATACTGAGAGGACGTGAGCGTGCGCTTCCTGGGGAGCACCCAGCGTCGTCCAGGCTTGCGCGTGGGCTTGCGCAAATACAAAAAATACAAAGAATGCCGAGCGCAAGTGGGCATGCGCATCGTGATGAGCGCCCGGCGTCGGCCTGCTCGACCTTCGAGAACACTCTGAACATCGTTTCTGGCGTGATCTCTCGTCTGTTGTTCTCCTCGCAAGTTCACGTGCGTTCGTGCCGGTAGTGGGGAGCACAGGCGCCGAGTTCTTCTTGTGCGAGCTACCGCAGTCAACTTTGGGAGAGAGATGTGAAAGCTTGTGGACAAAACGATCCTGGCCTGCCAGTGATGGAGAACTTGCGGCGCAAGTTCAAAAATCGATATGAGTTGCAACAGCCGGGTTTTTGACGACGGGAGAGAGGCCGCCAGCTCTGCTGTTTCTGAAGCCTTGCACCACTAATGCAAGCTGCACCAATTTGTTTCTTGTTTCTGTATTTCTCGGTTTTCTAAAATTCCTTGCATCTTTCAGCCTCGTCATCCACGCAGATACTTATGGAGATGGGCGCCCACAACACCCTTGCAGAATTCGTTGAGGCTCACCACGTTAAGCAACTGGTAAGACTTGGTAAAACACCAGCAGGAAAGACCATCCTTACTCAACTGAACCTCAAGCCCATCCACGTTGGTGAAGCACCCCGGAAAATACGTCCTGCCTGGAGGTCCCTTATCGAAGTCCGCCCAATACCAAAAAAGCATGCACCCAACGAAGCACAAGGGCAGGCGAGAAGCACGCGCCAAAGCACTCAGCAAGATGCTTGAGTACATAGCCCCTCACAGAGTAGCCTACACAGACGCAGCCCTGGTCTGTGCAGGTGAAGTGGTAGCCGTGGCATGTACTGGGGACGACAACTCGAAAGTAGCTTCTCTTCGCACCCCTGTCAGTGAAGAAATTCTGATCGGTGAGCAGGTGGCCATCGCTCTATCCACCATACAGCATCCTCGCTACATCTACACCGACTTCCAAGACGCCTCCGTGCCTACCTACGTGGTCGCATTTGCCCTGATGCTCATCACATCCTCGACACCCACCACCCACCAGAAAGGAACCGGACCATCAGCATCATCTGGACTCCGTCCCATACTGAGACCGAAGTGAGAGGCAATGCCCGAGCCCATCACTTGTCACGCGAAGAAGCTAGCGCCCGTGCCGTGGTTTCGGGGGACGAAGATCCGGAAGAGCGGCTGGACCCACCTACCCCCCTCACCACCTTTAGGAGCATTACAAAACACTATCGGGAGCAGCGGCGCACTCTACCACCACCTCATCATTTGCTTGACAAGGGGGAGCAAGTCAAGTGGCGTCTGCTCCAGAGCAACACCTACCCGACACCAGCCAGAATGAACCTGCTCTACCCCCAGCTCTACCCCTCACCCGCATGTCCCAACTGCCAACAGGCCCACGGCACCATCTACCACATGGTCCTTGCCTGCCCCAACCATCCGGCACCACAAGACGCTGCGCGACTGCGAGACCACCCCAACACCTGGGAGACGGCTATCAGGGCCTCGGACGCTGAGGGTCAGCGCCAGCTGATATCCTTAGCGGATGAGGCCTGCAGGACCAATGGGACCCTGGACGTAGGGACCAGCCCAGGTTGATCACCTGAAGTCCTTTATGGCTTCAATAAAGTCTATTCCTCCTCCTCCTTTCAACGATATATTTACATTTAGGCCATTATAACAACTAAATTGGTTAGCTACGGCGATTATGCAGTTTTGTGCAAATAAAAGGCATTAGAGCGTGTGTCCCTTCTCACTAGGTTTCTTTTTCTATTTCCGTTCGCCTCTCGCGGCTTTTTTTATTTCTGTCTTCATTTTTGAGGGTGGTGTACAGGATGTAGTTTCAATTCCGTTGGTTCGTTCTTATAAGTTTCCACTTTCCACAATTTTGTATTTCTTGCTTGTTCATATACCCGTCGACCAGTTATCTCCAATGCCGCTATTATAATGATTTAATCGTTATCTTGGGCAAGTATGCATTTTTACGGGAGCATAGGGCATCACACGGTTCAGGCTCCAGGGCTACCCGGCAAAGCATGCTACGCATTAATAACAACGTATCTTGGCACATCTTGGGGCCGACGACAGCGACGACAAAGTAAAAAAACAAAACCTGGAGTACAAATACCGGCTGCCGCGTATTGAAATATAAAATAGCGGAATTACAGTCGAACCTCGTTATAAGGAAGCAGTATCGATACAGCAAATTAGTTCGTTATATCCGGTATTCACTTTAACAATATTGGCTCGAAGAAATGGACAATCCGGTTCGCGCAAAAATGCATAGTATAACAATGCACTTTTAGGCTTCAAACCCACTATAAACCAGGTAACTCTTACCTTTCTCGTTGTTGCACTTCAAGCTCAACGAACCGAAACATGAGTACGTGAAATTATAACAGAACCAAGTTCACATGACAAAACAGGCGTGCGTCCTTATTTATTTGATGAAGGATGTGATCTTCGTCTGGTGGCTACTCACAGAACTGAGTAGGATGAAGTTTTCCGCAGTGTCCGCAAACAAAAGGGCCTTTATACTTCTGCAGTTTCGGACAGCGGGGGGTTTTTCCAAATAGCTTCTCTGCCTCCTGGTCAAATATTCATTCCTTATATCCGATATCGCGCGCTCCTCTCACGGTGTCAGTTTTGTTATAAAAGAAGAAGTGCTATTGAAATAAAGCGGGACCAACTAAAGGTCGTATTTAATTCCCTATAGCCAATAATTGGCGATATCAGTGTTCGTTATGACGAGGTTCAACTGTACTGCGAAAGAGAGAAATATTTTTTGAGAAACAAAACTCTGAAACTTCTAGTGCACACACCGATTTCTCTGTATGCGACCTTGTACATGAGTGTGGCTACATTTTTAATGCGTGACATACTTTTCCGAGTACCGCCCCCCCCCCCCCCCGTCATCACCGTGTAACACGCTGCATTTCCCCCAAAAAATCCCATTTGGCGGCAGTAAGACGTCTCATCGTTACATTAGCGTAAATTGAAATAATTGGTCGAACAGTATTTTGAAAAACCGAGAAAATAAAAAATAGATGAAATATGATTTCACGAAATCAAAGGTCTATATCTTATACATCTTCCTCCAAGACGTAAGATTAAACAAAAGAAGCCCGCAGGAGAAGGCTCAAAATACGAATAAAGAATAGCCAAAATGATCCAACCGTGACACACATTGCATTTCCACAAAAATGCATGTTTGGCGGAAGTAACACATTTAATCGTTATAATGTCATAAATAGAGATAGTTGGTCTAGCAGAAGTTTGAAAGACCAGTAAATAAAAAAATATGAAAAATAAAGATTTTACAAAATGATCTGACGGAATAGAGAATATGCATCATATGCATTTTCTCCAAGAAACGAAGACTTAACTAAAAAAGGGAGGGGCATAAGGTGGGAATTACGAATTGAAATATCGAAAACGGAGCGGAAAAACGCATAATTGGGGAAGTAAAGACACTCAACCGCTGTAATGGTATAACTTTACATCGTTGGCGAAAAGACACAGTAGAAAGCTTAACAACAATAAAATAACCCAACGTCATTGGCTACTGATAGCCACATCTGGCTGTAAAGAAGCCACACTGCCGACAAGCGACGTAAGAATGGTGCGCATTAGTAGACAATTCTCTTAATCTCTGCAGATTTTTTTGTTTCATTGAATTTTCAGCCGGTTGTTTTGTTTTCACAACCTTTGGATAAGGACTCTTTACTTGATATATAACGGTCGCAGTTTGGCCGCCTTCTACAATTGATGTCCTAGTCATGATGCTTGCTAGGCGTGTGAGAGCAATGGCCGAGTACTCACCACTGTAATGTCATCATGTATGTTGTGCGCCCGCAATACACTATCCATGCACTTTACACCACGGGGATCTGTGAAAAATTATTAAACGTATATTTAGGACAGTCGATAAATGCGTCGACATCTACCGTTGACACCACAGCAAGGTCAATATGCTAACTTAGTAGGAGACAAGAACTCCTCGTTGTCATTGCAAATGATTAGAATAGATCATAAGCGTATGTCAAAACACCCAATCTCTCAACGGTAAAACGTTTGATCTTTCGGGCTAGAGCAGCAGCGGTCACTTGAGGCTTCGCTATCTAAGAGGCCACCCAGCTCTCTTTTATTTCATTTTTATCGGTTCCAGTAAATTTTTCTACAACAACAATACCCATACCGAAGGAAGTAGACGGGCATATAGAAAATGTGTTTGGTCCTTTCGGAAGAACAAACATCCCATCGTGTTATAAATAACCTCCCGAGGGACAGATACTGAGAGAAAAGCGCCGCGCATTCAGCAAGAAAGATACGAATAAAAATATCGTTCGAGAGGCTTCCTGCCCCGAACACCGCCTGCCCTCTCTTTCCTACTCGTCACGCTCTTCCACTCCAATCTCCTATTCAACTCTTGTTGTCCCTATCTCCCACCGCCTTTCCCACTCCTGATTTAATCGTATACTTTTCCGTGATCCTCGCTACCCTCCCCTCCTCACTCCCGTCTAATACCTGCCCGCACTTTCCCACTACTCCCCTCAATTGTACCCACCTCTTTCGTTGCCCATCCCTTTATCTCCGACTCTCTATTACTCCTATCTTTTCTCCTGTCGCAAACACTCCCTCCCCTCTAATCTTACATCACTTACACGTTTCCTCCCTCGTGTCTTTACACTTCTGCTAAACTCCACTCGTGATCTACTCTTCCTCCCAGTGCCTTCTATTCCCCATAGCGTGTTTGGTTGTCCCACAATCGCCCTTGCTATGCCCGGTCTACCCCCCCCCCCTACACCGGTTTATCCGTTGCCCGTACATCCTCTGTATCCACCAAGTCCCACCACCCACAATTCTCTTTCCACTTCAGCTTCTACTTCCAATTACCCTAACACGTATCCTTACCCTTTCCCACTTGTCCGGTTTCACCTCATCAGTCTCTGTACTGAAAAATTCTCTATGTATACGAGGTTAGGAAACACGGCACCTAACCTTACTGGATCGTCAGGATAGAATAGGAAATGTGCGGGATGGGGCGTATCATCATCATCATCATCAGTTTCACATGCTTCACAGAAAACGCAGGACTCCTACCGAACTGGCAAAGCGACGGCGTCGTAAAATTTGTAGCAAGGTCGGGACAATGAAATACAACCACAGTACGAAACTGGTACAAGAACGAGAAGTCACCGGAGACAAAATTCTACACTACTGAGAGGTTTCGTTATGCACGTACAATACTTCTTCCAGTGCGTCTCAAAACGTTGTCTCTGCGACGTTTGCTGCAAGCTTTTTTTTGTTTTCAGGAAAAAATTACGGTTAAACGCGCGGAACCTAGGGTTGCGTTATAATTTAAACAACTTGTATATCGTCAACCTGCACCGACATTTTCTACACAGGAACGCTTGTTTATCCCCTCCATTATAAAAACCACCGCAAACCCTACTTGCGGCCTCATGCTCGGTAAAGCAACCCCTTCTATAGTATATCTGTTGAGTGCGCATACGTTGAGTACATCGACCGCCTGCGGTGCACATACAGCTGTAATGTGAAGCTGCTTATATTTTTTCTTGCGTCCTGTTAATCACAAGCGTTTCGATTGCGTTTAGTTGCTTCTGCAGCGTATTACAGGGGACGTCACAGTGACCTTCATGCAGATAGATTTCTTCGTACATAAACGTGTCCTCAACGTAACTCTATGGCGGCATAATCAACCAGAGCATTTTCAAAAGCCTTACTAATGATTTCATCAAAGCAGGTTGGTGCGGGAACCTTGGCCTGTGCGTCGACAGCGAAGCAACCTGGCAACACTGCAACGATCACCGCCATAGCGAGCCCCATCGTCGATGTCCGCTCGTGGTACGAACAGTATTCCTCCGCAGCTCGAACGCACCTGACCGTTCTAACCTGACGTGTCACTTCAGTACGCTGTGTCTTGAAAATCCGTCTCGAGAACGTCCACGTACTGCCGAATAGTCGGAAGAGTTCAGAAATGCGATTTCCGCGAAGTAGTGGAGTGTCGATGGGAGACTCGCGAAGAAAGCATCCTTTCTTCCCAGCTTGTAAGCGCGAAAACTCTTCTATTCACAGGGGATCACGACTCTTTCAAAGGACTTCCAAAAGGCGTTGCAGATACAGCCAGCTTCTTTCAATGCATGATACCGGAGTCTACAGACATGGCCGAAACGCGGCAAGCGGCCCTATGGAGCATTTCTGTATTCAGAATCCATCCGGGGGAAGAGAACAGGAGTAGGGGGGGGGGGGGGGGTTATTTGTAAGCATTCTTGCAGCGTCGCAGTTGCTTCAATTACCGAGCTGGCAACATTTATGAGCTTTATGAGCTTCTAAGAGGATGTCGAAGAATCCAATTGTAGTTGTAACCATTCAGTCGGGGTGTCTATTAATATAAACAATGGACCGTCTCTGCTATGCCCCTTCCGCGCGTTTCTTTCGCCTTGTTCAGGTAGCAAGCAATAAGGCTGGGGGTGATGTTGCGCGGGTTAGTTATGGATGTGCATGTACTTCTGGAAGATTGATAACATTTATTTGTTGCATCCAAATGTTCATCTAAGTTTATCAATATGTCATGAGATCTATTGGTATTGCGTTGTCGCTTTTCATGTACTCTCTGTCAATCGTGAAAGCGTCACATTTAGGCAAGGCGAGGCGTGTTATTCTTAACAGACCACATTTAACCGCTCTATTTACTGCGCGAACTGAAGCTAATTTCCAGTAATATTAATTTCTCGCCAATCATTCTCACCCCAACAAAACTGCACACCAGAGACGCAAAAACCTAAAGCTATCGAAGCGCTTCTAAGTTGAGGTAAATAAAATATTTACACAAAATAAGCAGAAGTAATCGCACATAGTGATAGCCAAATTGGGCCCAGAATTCGTAAAATGAACACTGCAAGCCAAAATTTAGATCCCAAGGTCAAAGATTTCCCTTGTTCATCGCGCTCTTCTGTATTGTACTGAACCTGTCGATCAAGTCTTCTTTCATTTGGAGCAAGATATCTTGCGTCGACAGATGCGGGTGAAAGCCGCACGTGGTGTCCGGTGTCATGCCACTGCTTCCAGGTACTAAGGGTAGTATTTTGTGCACCATGTGCTCTCTCGTAGAGCTTGCCGGTGCACGATGTGATCGAAATGGAGCGGCGGTTTGGCAGGTTTCGGGCTTGTTCGGTTTAGGAATTATGGTGACGTCCACGTTCTTTCATATCGCCATTACCCTCCCGATCTCCCAGCTTTCATTGATTTTCTCTAATAGAGTTGGAGCAGTCCGTCTGTTTCGGGAGCAGTCCGTCTGTTCCGTCGTGAACGTAGTTACCGTGTTGACCGGGACTCGTCTGGGCATTCGTCGTGGTAGGGGGATTAGTTGTTCCGCTGGCCGGCCTTCGCCATGTCCGTGCATTCGGTGGGGTGAGCCTCCTCATACTTCCTCCTCGCCCTTCCGCGCGCGCATGCGCAGTAGGGTCCCGGTAATCACGATAACAACGTACACGATGGAACAGACGGACTGCTAGAACTCTCTAATAAGATTGCTTACGGGCATAGTGCTTCTTCTTAGGTTCTTCAGCGCCGCGTCCGTCTGCACGCGTAAAGGCGTGGTCCAGCTCTGGATTAGGTACCTCTCCATATTCGGGGTGCGCGGTGGTCGTTGTAGTCGGTCATTTCTACAAAATAGCAGAAATAGCGGTGTATGTGCCGGAACACCCGAGCTCCGCCAATACATCTTGCTTTGGGATCCAGCGACCTTGACCGGCAGTGCTGAGCCGAACGTACGAGTACTTTTTCTCGCCAATATAGTTGTTCGAGACGGTGCCCCGGTATCACCAGTAGGAGTACCGCATTTTCATCAGCGCTTCACAGAAGTCCCAAATTTTCGCCTAGAGCGATCACTGGTGAACGGCTGCGTGCCATCCCAAGTGAACGACCTCTCTGAGCGACAGAACCAGAAACACATTGCTGGGAAAGTTGGTGCATAGTGATTTAAAAATTACATCGTGAAGAACACAACGACAGGGTGGTGGGTTGGCAATAGAATGGCCCTAATCTGCGGGAGTTGGTACATTGCTTGGCGGAAGGCAGCTCGAACGTTTGCAAAAACTAAGTACAAGGAAAGTAGGGCACGCAACTGCCCTGTTTTTCAGCGACGTGTCCCGTACGCAGCTTTCGTCCTGTCGTCTTACTTTGTTGTTATTGGGTTTTTCGCGCTGATTTTTAACACTGAAGGTGAACATCGCGGATATGATTTTAAAGGGAAGCTTTCTATGCCGCCTCACTGATATCGTTCGATGCCACGACGAAACGCACTGCAGGGAAGCCAACTTTACACGATGAGTTTAACAACACGATCATGAGGATGATAAGCGGAGGCACATCAAGCACCTCAAGAAAGAAAGAAGAAAACGCTTCCCGTGGTCGGAATCGAACCTGGGTCCATCCGATTGCGCGCAAAGGAGGATCCTCGACGCCGAACGCGTGCTCTCATACCTCCGTGTTCGGTTCTCCTCCCCTCAATCTTACCAGGATTGAGGAGGTTGTACTCGAAGGAACCGGCTTGGCGTGGCTCTTACTCCTGCCCGCACGAGTGGATGGAAAGGGGACTACCGAGGACGTGTGAAATGTCCAGCCTGCTGTGAGGAAACGGTTCCGGCAGACCTTCACCACCTAATATGGACATGCCCTTGAACTAAGGACATTCGAAGAAAATGTTTGATGGCAGCAGGCCTAAATTTGCAGCAAGACACGCATTACCATCGGTGGCTCCATGGTCCTGCCTACCGTTCCCTACTGGACTATATGCGGGAGGCCAACCTATAGTTTCCTGGATATAGATCGGACCCGCTTAGTGTCCACAAAGCCTTGATGCTATTAAATAAACGAACAAACAACAGCAATCATTCCGACACGGTCGAAGTAGGTTGGATTTTTGAATTTGAGTCTGATTGAATCAGGTAGAGTAAAGAAAGCTTCATGTGTTTACCATTTTTTCTTAAGAAAGGGGCTTTGATTTCTGCGTATGTAAGCGTTTAGCACAAGAAGATGGTCGATGTACTTACCTTACGTTATATTCACAAAACCCACAGCAGAACAGGGAAAAAAACGGGCTTTGTCCCTTCGCGTCCAAGTTCCCATTCGCGAGGTCGGGACATCGCGAGATCCTATCCTCCTGACTGGAGAAATTGAAGCAGCATCTTCAGGCGTTCTAGACCTCTCGCCGCGGTAAAGCGGTACTACATATTGTCCGATGTCTAATCAGACACCAACAGTCGTACAGCGCACGCCAGTACAGCCAACGCCACCTACAGGTGATTTATTATCCTGGAAACGATATTTGGGTATAGACTAGAGTTTCATACTAATATACACTAAAGGGAAATCTGGCGCCACTGTCTAGGGGAGCAGCGCTTCGGCGAGCGTTTCGTCATGTACCCGACAGGCACGTTCCGCTTGTCCTTGGCAAGGCTCAGGAACAGACTGAAAAGTTGGCTCTGGCTGCAAAAAGCAACAATATTACTGTAGAAGGTTCATCAAGTTTGTTTTGTCTTTAAAAAATAAACCTCCGGAAATATTGAGTTGTCATTGATTATGTACAAGCGTTATGCACGATGAACAAGAAAAAAATATTACCCGTTTTTGTTGACTTTGGCTTCGAGACAATAAAGAAGCCATATGGCTATTTAAGCCAAGTAGGTGAGGAACGTCGCTTGCGGCACTGGCGCCGCCCGCGGCGGCCCGCGACTGCGGCGACAGATTTCCAAAGTGGGTTCCGCGGAACCTTGGGGTTCCGCAGGCCCCTCCTCAGGGTTCCGCGAGCCACTGATAAATTTTCCCTGGTTCCGCAGTCGCAAAGTCTTATATGGTGAACTTGAGGTGCGATCGATCTAAGGAACCTCCATTACTCACACCCGAGTGTCAGCATATTTTATTTATTTTTTTCACTACTACTACTCTCCTTTTCTTCACTACACCTACTACCTTTTTCCCTCTCCTCCTTTCTCCGCAGAGTAGCATGCCGGCGAACTGATGTCGGCAAACCTCTCTGCACTTTCCTCTTTAATAAAAAGTTTCTCTCTCTCTCTCTCTCTCTCTCTCTCTCTCTCTCTCTCTCTCTCTCTCTCTCTCTCTCTCTCACACACACACACACATCTCGGCGCATAAGACAAACGCGCGAGCTGCGCCATAAATCTCGCCAGCAGCTTGTAGCCAGCCAGACTCCGAAAACGGGCCACGTGGTTAAATTATTGCACTTGAATCTCGGTCTTATATTACCCCCATGCGCATATCTCCTGTTTGGAGATAGGTGCCGCTAGCGTACGCATTCGCGTAAAGTCGAAGGGGAAAAAAACGATAACTTTGCTTGCTTTAGAATTTGTTGCACGTTAATGTAGCATGAACGGAATGAATAATGGCGGGAGGGGGGGGGGGGGGTTCCTTGGCACTTAACGGAACTTAGCAGGGTTCCCTGGGACCAACATGCTTGAGAACCCCTCTCTAGTGTATATTAGTATGAAACTCTATGGCCATGTGCGTCCTCGCGGTCTAACTGATAAACCATTACGCCATAACTTCAGCCGTTACAAGTTACAAGGTAGTGTACCGGCTCAACAGTGTTACAAATCATGCAGTCCCATCAAAGACTTGTCCGATCACACCAGCGGGCGCTTCCGGCAGTTGTAATGTGGCTCGAATGAAGACGTGCAACTGGCTTTGGGGGAGGGTTTCCTTTCCGATTACACTGGTTATTTAAATTTGTGGCCGCCGACGTTATTTGCAATCTCCCTGATGTAAGAGCCTCCGCCAGACCACCGGAAGACGACGAACGCATCGCCTATTACTTATCCAGCGAAGCTGTTTATTTATATTCCCTGCACATATCTTCCGCATACGTTGCCAGACAGGGTACCCGAACTGAGAAATGTTCGCGTGCAGATATTGTTACAGGGATACAGGGACGCTGCGAGAAGGCTTCATGGCCCGAAGAGTTCCGCAGCGCGAGCTCGAAGGTTACTCACCTGTTAAAATTCCTATGGGACATACCGTACTTACTCGCGTAATGAACGCACTCGCTAAATGAACGCATATCCCACTTTACTCGTCAGAATTGGGTTTCTTTCTTCCCCCGCGTAATAAACGCACCGCCAACTTTCCAACCGCGCAGTCCCACAAATGGCCGTACTGTAGCTTTCCCGCTTCACTCGCTTCCGCTGATGATGACACCGCATGCAAGCTAGAGCCATCTCTCGGAGAAAAAACGAACAAACACTCCGGCGCGGCGTCATGGGACAGCCAATCCCAACGACGCTCAGTCGGCTCAGTCCGGTGAGCGTCTCAGCCCTACGTTTTTTCATGATAGCGCTGTTGCTTGCTTTTCTGCTCGTCTTCCACTTTGCAGTAGGCGATGGACCAAAACGTCAGTTACACGGCCAGTTTTAGGTTAAAGGTTGTGGAGGACGCAGTTGAGCATGGGAACCGTGCTGCCGGTAGACATTCCGGAATTGACGGAAGCCTTGACAAACGACGACGAGTGTATTTCAACAAATACGCTTTGTCTTCGCCACTTGTGTACGCGTACATTTACTGCGAAAGGTAGGTAACTTAATGCGTTATTTTGTTTCATGGCGACCTTATTTTGTCACTCCCGAAAAGTTTCCGGAAAATTACCCCGCATAATAAACGCACCCCCAACTCTGCGTCTGTTTTACGGGGAAAAAAATTGCATTCATATGACGCGAGTAAATACGATACTACTTAATGAGTCGTGACCCACGGGCTTAAAAACCGTCGTGAACCAGTCGGAAACGTTTTGCAGATCCATGAAAAGGCTCCAAACAGCCTAGTTTACTTCGTTTGGAAATATGTCACTTCTTTAATGAACTAAATAAACAAAAGTCTTTTTTGCTAGACAGCTAGTGCCATCTAGTCAAAGTTAGATAAACCAAAATCTGTTTCTTGTCTAATTTTTATTTCAGTAAATTGATTGATTGATTGGCTGTTTATTGGAGGAGGTCATAAGACCCTGAAGGGGATGGGGGAGAGTGGGAAAGGGAAAAAAATATGAAAATAAACAAATGAAATATTTCTGGAAGAAGCAAACTCGGCCGTTGGGAACATTTTTATGTATCTGGAAGGAAATTACCAGTGGCTTACCTCGGCTATGCCAGGATATACGTAGCGCGAGCTAAGCTTCAGATGGTTATTCTTAGGTTTCCTGGTTGTCTAGGATTAGCTGATTATCATTCTTACTGCGGCTAAAACGATTTACAATCTAATCCAATCCAATCCAGTCCAGTTCAGTCGTGGTGGCAGCGGCTCAGGCGCGCCAGCTGTACACCGTGAGACGTCACTGCTCCTCGCGCATGCGCAGCACGGCTCTCCAGGGGCCACGCGAAACTTCTAAACCTCGGCCAGTGTAGCTCACGCTACAAAAAATGTATCGGTACGCGATGCTTTTATGCCCCTGGGTCATGAATTAGTAACTTCCATAAGAATGTAATCAGGCGAGTCCCCCTTCAACTTGAAACGAGTGAGAAGTGGTCGTCCACGGAAGAACACAGCAGCTGAAGGAGCAAACGAAGGAAGCCAAATTAGTGAACTGACAAGAAGTGAAATCCAGCATCGTCATCCAATCTCTCCTTACACGGCGGGATGAACAAGCAGTGGCGCGACGCCTTGGAGCCAAATCGAAGCCATTCGAAAGCGGTAAGGCGGATCACGAAAAAATTCCCCGCATTTCCCCGAGGGGAAGAATGTGAAAGTGCGAATGCACGAGTTGAATTTGCGCGGTTCGGTAATGTTCGCGAAAGAGAGATCACACACACACACACAACTACAAAGAAAGAAAGATGCATTTATTCACAGACACCTATTTGTGTTGTCGTTGTACTTGATTGCTAGAGCGGATCTCAGCTTTGAAATTTCGTGTCAGTACTCCTTTAAGCGGGTGCATTAGCCCTTCTCACGCCCGATTCCTGGCCAATCCCCCACGTGGGCATGTGCCATGTCAGCGGCCAGGCAGCGCGCGCCCATCTCCCCCGTTGCCAAGGAAGACGAGATTCCTGGCCAATCCCCCACGTGGGTATGTGCCATGTCAGCGGCCAGGCTGCGCGCGCCCATCTCCACGTGCGCGGACATCGCCGGTGGACGCAGGTTCAGGGTCGCTTAAGAAGTGCATTGCACTTAAAAGCCGGCAAAGCCCGTCGATAACCGAGGTCGAAGCATGGGTGGCTCAGGCGTTTAAATGGGCATTCGCGTTTTCACGTTTGCAACTCGCAAGGAGCCGACTCAGTGAAAGCGAAACAGCTTTGTTTTGTTATCCGCCACAATGGTGATGATGAAAATTTATTGTCGTCTCTGCTCATGCGGAGACAATGCGAATGGTTCAGCCTTAGATTTTTTTTTCTAATTTCTGGTTTGTTGCTGTTTGTGGACTTTAGAACCTTTCATGGTTTTTTTTTTTTTTGCTTCAGACTTTTCTTGTGCATCGATCCAGTGGTTTTTCATGCGGAGAAGTAATGCCACGCTAAAACAGTAATTGACTCAAGTGGTTTGCGAGATTCGGTCGAAAGACGGGTCGAATCACCAAGCGGCCAGAACAGGTTTTATAGAGTCAAAGGTTTTCTTTTTTTTCGCCTGTCTGCTCAGTGCACCGCTTAGCGCAGAATATGACTTTCTTCCCCGGAACCCACTGCTAAAAACGCGGAGCCGAAGTCTGCACGAGAAGTAGTCTGTTGTAGTAAACTATTGTGTTATGGGTATCGGCGTGCAGAATCCGGTTGCACCGTGCAATTTGCTCTTGCGCCAAGTGCCAAGGAAACCGGCACCGCCCACACCTTCTGCATTGGGAAATTTCCCTGAGAGGGGCACGTGTCGTGCATCGTGGATTGTTGGTAGCTCGAAGACGACGGCGTAAAAGTGCGTGCCCACCGCTCGCCTGCCTGAATCAACCGTCACCATCCACTTCTGCTTCTTCCAACCCTTCGTCTCAGTCCCAATGCGAAGGTACTTCGCTTCCCTCCAAAATGGTAGCTGGCCTGCCCCCCGGTCGTCCGGCCTCGATGGTTCGTCATGCATCCAAAGCCGCAACTAGCCCGCCTGTTTCTCGCATGGCATCGAACATTCGTCCTGCTAACGAGAATAACGTCGAGTCTGAGAACCACCCAGAAGACATGGAGTATCAATCAATTGTGTATAAAAGAACAGGATCGCCGATTTTGGGTTCACCTGAATCGTGCCCGAAACAAAAGTCTAAGAAAGGTCAAGCGAGTCAAAAAACAGGTGATATTTTGGAGGCGGCTGTGGCGGCCATCACTTCCCCATAATGTCTCTACGGATACTTCAATGGAATTGTCGTTCAGTCTTTTCAGCGCTAACAGACCTTCACAATATTGTTTCTAAAACCCGACCAGATGTTATTGTACTGGAGGAAACTTGGCTGGCTCCTGGTCGGCCATTTAGATTCCACAACTACCGAACGTTCCGTTTAGACCGTCCAACTAAAGGAGGAGGATTGCTAACTTTAGTATCCCCTCGATTTTGCCATAAAGCCCATCTCTCATTTCAATTTATGTCTGTGGAATCGGAAATTCTGGCAGTGACATTCAATCTTCCAGGTTGCGTTGCATTTTCTATAGTGAATGCGTACTTTCCGAGTGGAGTAACTTCCACCTCTTCACTCGATGCTGCCGTGTCGGCGTGTGAAAAACGAGTTGTTCTTTGTGGGGATTTCAATTCGCACCACGTATCGTGGGGTTTCCGCACAG
This sequence comes from Haemaphysalis longicornis, assembly GCF_048455015.1. Taxonomy (NCBI): domain Eukaryota; kingdom Metazoa; phylum Arthropoda; class Arachnida; order Ixodida; family Ixodidae; genus Haemaphysalis; species Haemaphysalis longicornis. The sequence goes on along the minus strand of NW_027526445.1, from coordinate 154,523,092 downwards.
ATTCCTGTGGCAGGCGTCTTTGCGACTGGATGCGGGACAACAATTTGTATTGTTTTAACTCTGGAACTGCGACATTTTTTCGATGGCAGACCAGTTCTGTTCTTGATTTGACATTCTCCACCCCGGGAAATATATCTTCATGGTCTACTTGGGACCAGGCTACAAGTAGTGACCACATCCCAATTGTATATGAGTTTTTATGCCTTCCTACGTCACCGCGAGCACATATAGTTCGGCATATAAATTTTCATCGCGTTCAAAAAGAACTAAAGACAGCACTTAGCTCTATTCCATCGAGAGACGAGGAACTCCGGGCAGCTCAAGTGTTATCAATCCTTTCTGAATCTGTTAAAAAATCCCGCTTTATTATTTGTTCTCAAAAAGATGGCGGCTCCAGTCCATGGTGGAATGAGGAATGTGCTCGTGCGTATAGTCAGAGAGAAGCGGCTTGGAAGAACGTTCTTAAAAACCAATGCCCATCCAATTGGACCAGTTACAAGTTTGCAGCTGCAATATTCAAGCGGGTTGTTTCTAAAGCAAAAGAAAATTATAACACCCAAAAGTTCGCCTCTCTATCAAAGTCCAAAAATAGACGCATGTTGCATAGATTCCTCCGTTCAAGAAAGGTTGTACAAGATCAGGATAACGGCAAGTCAATTGTTCAGTCGACGAGTGAGTCTATGGAAACTTTGGAACGTATTGCGCAGGAACTGGAATCTCGTTTTTCTTCTGGGTTGGCCTCTCCTTTTGTGTGCCAGGTTTCGAATGAGGGTTTCACTCCAGTGACAAGGGCGGAATTAGCTGATATTGTTTTGCAGCTGTCTGAGTGTGCTCCAGGATCAGACGGCATTACGGTGGCAATGTTAAAATTTCTGCTTGAGGTGTCTCCTGATGATTTACTAAACATTGTCAACATGTCGTTAAAAAACAGCTGGATACCTTCTGAATGGAAAATCGCTAGGGTAGCACCATTGTTGAAAAACGAAAGTTTGGGTTTCGTCAAAGACAATATTAGGCCGATATCGTTGACTAGCAACGTGGTAAAGTTGGTTGAAAGGGTATTGCATGGCCGGCTTATGCGGTTTCTGAACAGTAATCGTATTCTAAGCCCCGCCCAGATTGGCTTCAGACCTGGAAATTCTATTTGGAAGGCCCACGTCGACATCGAGAGCCGCATTAAATTAGCTCGCCGACTAAAACATGTAAGTGCACTGGTAACCCTAGATATAGCAAAGGCTTACGATAGCGTAGAGTACAGCACGTTGATGTCACGCCTTGCATCTAGCGAGATTCCAGGGTGGAGGAGGAGGAATAAACATTTATTGAGCTGTATTAGTTCTGTTGTGGGAGGCCTCCTTAGTCCAGGAAGCCTTGGTCCTTGGCTGCCCGCCGGGCCCTGTCCACCAGTCGTTGCTGGTCTTGAGGGCGTGAGCTGGTCAGCTGGTCCTCCCACTGCTCCAGTGTTGGGTTTGGTTGGGGGGTTAATGATGGCGATTGTCGGCACTCCCAGACCATATGGTAGAGAGTGTTGGGTGTGGGGCAGTGTTGACAAGTCAGAGTGTATGTTGTTGGGTAGATGGCATGGAGTAGTGTTCCGTGGGGGTAGGTGTTAGTTTGCAGCTGTCTGAGGGTAATGGCGTCCTCTCTGGTCATGTTGGGGTGTGGTGGGGGGTAAATGCGGCGCTGCAGTCGGTAATGGGCGAGGACATCCGTGTATCTTCTTGGAATGTCATCGCTGGAGGTCATCGATCTGTCTGCCAACGAGGTGAAGGCCCGGAAGGTATGCTCGCGGGCAGCGGCGTGTGCCGCTTCATTCCCCTCGAGGGATGCGTGGCCTGGGGTCCAGACTATGCGGAGTTCGGGTGGGCTTTGTAGATTGTTCAGGATGCGGATGGCTTGACCAGAAACACGACCTAGTTGGTAATTGCGGCAGGCGGTTTTGGAGTCTGTGATCACAGTGAGGTAGTCTGAGCCCGTACATCCGCTCCTGGATTGGTGAGTTTTTAAAGGGAAGGAAATTCTTTTGTTCCAAGGGCGGCTTATCGACATCCCAGTATCACCAATTTCGTGGAGTTCCTCAGGGATCAGTTCTTTCTCCAGTTATTTTTAACTTACTCCTTAGTTCTATCCCAATACAGAACGGCATATCTACCTATGTGTATGCCGATGATATTGCTTTTTTCTCGGCTGATAGGGACATCCAAGCGTTATATCAGCGACTGCAGGACTATGTGGTTGTCCTGGATAATTGGCTTAGCACGTTACACCTCTCGCTAAATATCAGTAAATGTGCCGTTATAGTATTTCCCAGCAATAACCCTATATCATTACGTCTAACATACCGGTTGCAATCCATCCCTCAGGTCACGGAAATTAAATATTTGGGTATAATTTATGACGACCACCTCACATGGCGTCCTCATATTTCGCACATTGCTGCCAAAGGTGAAAAAGCTGCGGGAGTGCTGCGTAGGCTATGCAATCATAAATTCGGCATGCGTAGAGACGCCCTGCTAATGATTTATCGTTGCTATGTTCGCCCAGTATTGGAATTTGGTTGCGTGTTATTTTCTGGCTGCGCGACGTACAAACTCCATCCCCTATTTCTTATTGAGAGATTGGCGTTGCGTTTATGTTTAGGGTTGCCAAAGTATGTAGCTAACTCTGTATTGTACCTTGAGGCACGGTTGCCTTCACTTCTGGATCGATTTAAATTGTTAACTGTTGTAACACTTCTAAAACTGTTTGAATCTCCATTATACGAAGCTCAACCCATCTTCCTCTTGAGGCCTGACCTTTTCCGAGGATTTACGCGGCCCCGATTTCAGCGTCCTCAATTGGATTGCGTTCAGGCATGGCTGCAGCCTCTTCGTGCAGATCTTTTTCTACTCCAGCCCTATTCTGATAATTTGTCGCCTGTCGACATAAGCTTGGACAACATTTTTCCTTCGCATGCGAAATTATTGCCGGCCCGATTACTCAATCATTTACTTGAAGATCACTTGGCCACTCTTCATACTGATGTCGTCATTGCCACAGATGCCTCGCAAAGTGATGAGAAGGCTGGGGTAGGGATATATTCTCAGTCTCTAGATTGGTCCTTCTCAATCAGGCTGCCAGACTATACCCCGATCTTTCAGGCAGAATTATTGGCGATAATCTTAGCCCTTAATAAACTACAGCACAGATTTGCGGGGGTGGTTATCCTTTCGGATTCTCTCTCCGTGTGCACTGCTCTAACAAATGATAAAGATTCTTCTATTCTCAGGTCATTCCGTTCATTCATTCCTTACCAGCTTCGCGAGATCCGGTTAGTGTGGGTCCCTGGTCACGCAGGGATAATCTTCAATGAAATGGCAGACCAATTAGCCAATTTGGCTCTTGGGGGTCCTGCCGTCGTGAATTGCCCAATTGACAGTTTTCTTTTGGGGGCGAGGTGCAGGCGCCTTCAAGTTTTACAAAGTAATCGGCAAGATGCCCTTCGTTCATGCTCCGACTATATTCACCTCTCTCACTTATGGAAGCCTAAATTCTGCGAATCTCGTAACTGTGAGGTCGCAATCACAAAATTTCGTTGCAGAATCCCCCCTTTAAATTTTTATCTATACAAAGCTGGTCAGGCGTTATCTCCTCAATGCCCTTTCTGCAATGCCCCTGAAACACTAGAACACTTTCTTTTAAATTGCCGCAGCTTTTCCTCGATGCGACGCACGCACCTTGAATACACGTTTAATCGGCTGAATCTCCCTTTATCTTTAACCGTTATTCTTTCCCTGGGTGCTTCCGTCGTAGGATATTGCCACAGAGATGTCGTGATCGCCTTTCATTCCTTTGTTGCGGCGACAGGCCGGATGCCCTGCTAGATAGCTATGCCTTCATTCGCAAGATTTTTTTTTTCCTGACAATCCTGTTCAATCCAAAGATTTTTTTTTTCTACTCTCAATGTTTTTTCTCGTACTCCTTTTTTTTTCTCTAAAATAAACCGGGTCACAGCCTAATTATTACTGGCAGCTTCTGGGCCAATCCCCCGCGTGGGTACGCGCCATATCATAAGGAACCAACCAACCAACCAACCAGCCTAAGTGAGTCAGCCATTCATTTAGCTGAGGTCTCTTTGTGCAAAAGCTGGAGAAATCATCACCGCAAAAGCCAACCTTCCGATAGTGCGGACCCCAGTGATCATATGTGGCAACATCCATCTTTGCCGCGGAAGCCAACCTTCCGAGACTGCGGGCACCAGTGACCATATGTGGCGCCATCCATCTTTGCCGTGAAAGCCAACCTTCCGAGAGTGCGGACCCCAGGGACCGTATGTGGCGACATCCATCTTTGCCGCGGAAGCCAACCTTCCGAGAGTGTGGACCCCGGTGACCATATGTGGAGACATACATCCTTACCGCGGAAGCCAACCTTCCGAGAGTGCAGACCCCAGTGGCCATATGTGGCGACATTCATGTTTGCCATGGAAGCCAACCTTTCGAGGGTGCGAACCCCAGTGACCATATGTGGAGACATCCATGGACAGTTCTTCGATCTCGTACGGCTCTTCATGGTGAGCGGAGACGTGCCGGGAATCAACTGCCTCTTCGTGGGAGACTACGTCGACCGCAAATTGCACAGATTCGAGACCGTCCTCGTACTGCTGTATCTGGACTTCAAACTACGCTATCCAACTCGCATAACGCTGCTTAAGGGAAACCACGAAAGCCGGCACTTTACGCACGCGTTCGGATTTTACGAAGACTACAGCTTCACCAACTATCGCCCCCTTGCCGCCTGGTGCTAGTGCAGCCATGTATTGGACCTCCTCCCTCTCCGTCCTCTCGTCTACGGCAGGGCTTTCTGCGTCCACGGCAGTCTGCCACAATCCATCCAAACTCTGGACCGGATACGCAGAATTCGGCGAATACAGCTAGCACCCCTGCTACCGGGAAAATTGCGTTAAGCATCTTCGTCCACAAGTTCAACGACACAAGGGACGATTGCGGAACGTTCCGTGGAACGATTTACCCGATAAGATAGTGTCCATGCCAAAATGTCCACTCCTTTCGTCACACTGTCAGGAGCTATTTTTAGGCTTGCCGTTCGAATCGGTTCACCAACTCATTTTTTCTGCCTTATGTTTTTTTTTTTCTTATGTTCCATTCTCGCTCTTGTTGCGATTCAGTTGTTTTCACAATATGCTGAAAGCCCTGTGATTTTGTGCCTGGTGTTCGATTTGTTTAGTTGCTCTTGTATTACTGCTTCTGTCCCCTCTTACTTCGGGCTAGGATGGGGGCCTGTGAGGTAGTTGTAAATAAGTGCATTCGGAGTAAAAACCATCACTCAGTGCGTGTGGTACGGCTTTATTTTAGTCACATGGAACACTTCTCGAAGACCCCTTGTGCGAGGGCCAACCGTTCATTTGGGGGCTATTTCACCGTTAGCAATACTGAGTTGACGCACTTCTGTGTGATGGCTGCGGTGTAAATGTTTCTGTGATCGCCAGTGAAGCCGCGCAATGCTCAGCACAGATACCTCGTCGCCGGAATGGTAAAGTACCAAGCTGTAGCGTTGATAGTGTTGGAGTTGGTCGATTGACTGTTAGTGTCGTACTCGCGCTCGCAGAAATTCCCGAGTGGGAATTGTATAAAGAAGGCTTTAATCGCTCTGCCATACACTGGCCGCTTTTAATGTAGGTGTAACTACCGCTCACCCATGCATTTCGGGGAAAACCTTTTTCCAGACGCCATATAAGCAGTCTGGTACCGAATTGGGAATGCCCTGGACACTTTAATAAATATGTCAATGACCCCATGTATTACTAAAATAAGCTACATGCCAAGAACTATTAAAGTTGGCTTCGCCACTTTGCATAACTCTATTCTTGGAAAGAAACTTCAGCATGTTTAGTATAAAGGGTCCTGCAAAAGTAGGCATAGCCCCGATTATTCAAAATGCCGCTCTCAACCCCATATCCCTATGAATTGCGATACAGTCAAACACAATTATATCGAACAAGGATACATCGATTTATTATCCCTATCGAACAGCCTGAACATCCCTTTAAAAATCCCATGCAAAAGTGTAGCGCTGTTGCACGCGGGTATCGAACTTGCGATCACGGGCACATTCGATATATGGAATGCTGCCCCCCAAGTGCCCCTGCAAGGGCGGTTCTCCCGATGTGGGAATGTGATGGTGACTTCTCGCTGGCGCTGCGGCGCTTTGTGAGGAGATAGCGGCGTCGCGTCACTTGGATAGCCTTCAACACCTGGTGCTCGCACACTAGTTCCCTCCACGCACGCAAGCATCGGGGGCAGCCGCAAGGAAGCGAGAACGCAAGGATTGATTGAGTTCCCACCCGCTTTTCCCAACCGAATTCCCCAACCGAACGTTCCCAACCGCCTAGTGCAGCCGAGCTTGTGTAAGTGTTCAGATTCGCCACTCTTGTGCCACAGTGTACAACGACATATTTTCTCATTTGGACGGCGTTCATAAGATTGAAGAGTGTGTGGTTAACTTCATGAGGCAGAAGATGAAGCAAGTGAATTTCACAGGCTTTTTTTATCTTAGATAAATTGCGCTCGTCGAGGCGCTATGGCTAGTCTTTTCCGTGCTGCGAGTAATAATTCGGTAAGCTTCCGGCGGTTACAATCTCAACAATCTCTCAGTGATGTGCAGATATGTCACAATCTTCAGAGAGGCATTTTATATTTCGAATTATCGATATAGCGAACTATGTATTTCGCTATCCCCTTGTAGGGCGATATATCCGTGTTCGACTGTACACCGAGTGCCTTCTATGTGCGCTTCAGCTTTATAGACTAATGCATTCCTGGGTAAACCTTTGTAGGAGGCAGTATAATAAAATTGGTGTTAAATTGTGATGGCTTAACGGCCCTCACATACTGCCTACAGACCTGACGTATCCCTAAAACCACTATACACAAAGTGCATTTAAAGCTGGTTTCACTGCTTTACATAACTGACCTGCTGGGAAGACCTCCAAGCAGAATGTCGTGGACCTCAAATTAATGTATCAGGATCCTGGCATATTTTACTAATATCAGTTTCGTATGGAGAGGAAGTGTGGCACATGAAGCGCTACAAGAACATGCATACCAACAACCTCCGTCATTGAGACCACCTTGAAATGTTTTAAGTATTTAATAAGATTTCACGCCGGGTTAGTATCCCAGACTGCTTCAATGGTCACTTGCCTCCTTGCCAGTAACTAGATGCCACAGCTTAATTTCAATGCACATATCTTGTCACCATGTTGGGCTCTTTGTTGCACGCGTATCAAATTTCGACATTGTTCTCCCACGTGTAATGTCATGTATCCATGTAATGAATATCGAGAAATAAAAATAAGCCATGGGTAGTGGTCATAACGACTAACCGCTCCGGGTGAATTAACGCGAAGCCTCGATTGCAGACATTGACAAGCACGTTTCGTTTTTCAAATGTGTGTGAAAAGCGCACATTAGTGCACGTATGCATCGTCACGCTCAAACATTGACGATAAGTTGGACGCTGCAAAAGGAATTTTATTTCACTTTTTCTCGGGACTATGCCTTTCCAAAGCACAATCTAAGAGGTACACTTATGATATAAAAAGAAACAGTGCGGGCGTCACCGAACTCGATGAAGCGAAGTCTTCCTGGTTTTAATCGCACTAGGGCGTGGCGTCGAATCTTGTGAAGATTGTTCACCTGGTTGCCCAGCTTCAAGAGGACAGCCATATTACCGCAAACTGTTTCAGCAGTTTGACGTCGAGAAGACGTCGCCGCCCTTTTTACGATGTGCCAGTGGAACCTTTTTATGACTAAATCGTGGGCGTGGAAGATGAAGTCGATGCTGCTGGTGGAGCTGAACCTACACACAACATCGCTTCCAAAGAAGAAACCCACTCATCTCTGGCTGGCACAGCAGCCGACGATATCTTCAGTCGCACAAGAGCAGGTCGCACATGGGTCCAGTGTGGGGCACCTTGTGTATTCATTGAAGTCTGCGTGTTGGTGCAGGATTCCCATGGGTGGCGCGAAGCCGTCATGAATGCCGAAAAGTCTGACGTCGCCAAGAGCCGAGAGAGGGAGGAAGTCACAGACATCAGTGCAATAGGGTCAGGCAGCAGAAGTGCGGTTCTTGAGGAAGCACTCGTCATAAAATCCGAACACTTGTGTTGTGTTGTGTAATGTAGTTCTGTTCATGCCACCAGGTGGCGCACAATGCTAAGGTGGCCAATTTCCAGCATCATCATCAGCAACAGCAAGCCCGGTTATAAATATCGTGTAACAAGAATAAAGGCTCTCTTTTCCGTGGGTACGAGGTAGCGTCTGCGTCTCTCTGCCACGTATGGTGACTCGGTGGGCGGCGGATACAACTTGGGTAACGTGCCGGCTCTTGTTCTTTCCTCTAGTCAGCCAGACAAAAGCGGGATAGAGGACTTTGAGGGCGAGCAGTAGGAGGAAAGTCTAGACGCTCTGCAATCCGCGGTCTACGTACACACTTCCGGGAAGGGGTTCTTTGTTGCGCGAAAGTCTCGTTGAAGCTTGAAGGGCTGCGTGGCGTCTGCGGAGCGTCCCTGGGTGGCGCCACATATGGTCACTGGGGTCCGCACTCTCGGAAGGTTGGCTTCCACAACGAGGATTTATCCAGCTTTTGCCCAAACCGACTCCAGCTATAAATAAATGGCTGACTCTCCTTGTTGGTTGGTTGGTTGCCTCCCACCATCAGGTGAGCGGTGGGCACGCACTTTTACGCCGTCGTCTTCGAGCCACTAGCCATGCACGATACATGGTACGTATCCCTCGCAGGCAAATGGCACAGTGCAGAAGGAGTGGGTGCAGCTATCCTCGACACTTGACGCAGGGGTAAGATTGCCCGACTTAACCGGTATCCACGCAACGATATCTACAACAGTAGTGTACTGTATCAGAGTTTATTTCGAGCACATCTGGTTGAGTTCATTCCGCAATGACAGGGTCCAGTTCAAACGGTAAGCATCGTACTAAGGAGGAGGTGCACCCAAAGAATGCAAAGCCCATGCATCTTAAAAAAACCGGGACATCTCCACTAACGTGAAACTTGGGAAGGGTGAACCATGCCGTGTATAAGTGCATTCTTGGCGCCTTTGAAATTTTGCCCAGGGCGATGAAACCGTGGGGGGTAGAGGTATACCGCCTTGCTGTAAAAGTCCCGTGTCTTTGAAGCACGAAGAGCTATAGCGCGAGGCATGGAAAAACGAGTGGCCGGTGTTTTAGTGCCGTGACTACACGAAACAACGATGACAGGAGATGCCGACAGCCCGAGCCCTTAAAGGCCAACTGCACTCAATTTTTTCTTTGTTCAAATAAGTAGTCTATGCTCTTAAAATCACCATGGCGAAATACTTAGCTTCGTAATCACAGAGAGCGCTAGGTACCGCCGTTCAAAGTACCTCCGAGCAGACGACGTTGGCACCTGGCGGAGAGTCGCCGAAACAAGTTTCGAGCGGCCTGTGACGGAGGTTGGGGAACCTGTCCCGTGAAGCTCGCGCTTCTCCGGCAACTTGCAGGGCGCTTGCAGGGCAACTTGCAGTACCCGGGGTTTCTCTGCTACACCAGCGCGATGTACCGCGGTCGCCATCACATGTTTAAACTAAACGCATAGGCAGTAATATCCGCCATTTTTTTAAACAAAAAAAAAAAAGAAGCCTACAAACTATTCACGCGCTTGCGAACGTCTTGGAGTTAGCAAAACTCTTTTTACTTGAAAATAATATTTTTACTCAAAGAAAAAATTAGCGCGAAACGAGCACTTGCCTTAAATGTGTCTTTCCTATTGCATTTACCACAGAAAACAAAGATATTTTATAAATTCTTGACCACTTGCACTTCCGCGTCCAATATTGGCCATATTTGGGCTGGCCCAACTCCACCTCCATCCTTTAGTCCTTTCCGAAAGTTTGACGACCTAAATATAGCTGTTGTACTCGCGGCTATAAACAATTGTGCGACTTTTGCCTTACTCGCTAGTGAATCAAAATCGGCCTTTCTCGTAGTAACAAATACATCCCCACAAATATTAGCAGTCGTCTTCACGAAGTGCGAGAACTAAGGAAACTGCTCCCCTCCTAAATAATAGACTAGATTTTTGTTCAATTCCCAAGTGAAGTATTTACTTTGAGCGTAAGGTTTAGTTTATTTGAAAGCAAAATGTTTTCAACAGCAGCTGTCTCTGTTTAAAGTAGAAAACAGCGGTAGATAGGAAATGTTTTCGTGTTTTAGTGCATTATTTAGCTGTGTAAGCTGGCTTATAGTTTCAGACCACTTTTATAATTCGATTCTCGATGTGCAACAAGGCGAAAAATACTAGGCGGATATTCGTGAAGCTGTTTGTACGTAATGTATAGTAGAAATAGTGATTGATCGCCGCCCGCGTGCGGTTTGTTCCTTTCAATGAGAGCGATGTGATAGCAGAGGCGTCGGCTATAACATTTTGAAAGCTGCTTCTCGTAATCGTCCGGGCAAGTAGCTTTGTAAATCAGGGTCCACTTTTTTACTTGCAATGCCGAAAATTGCTACTCCGGCAGTTATTATGATGGAAAAAAATTACTGTCGGGCGGTCTACTTCATTTAGACTGATAGCAACGGGATGCCGGAATTGCGCCTAACTCTATTATCATGGGCAAACGTTAGTGGAAGTTCTTCTGTGCGAAACAGACCAAAAAGCGGCGCTACCACGCGCATTTGAAGGCGGCTCTGAGCGGCCGCCGGTCCTGGCGCGGCTGCTTCCGTTCCACCACGTACGTCACGTCCGCCCGCCGCTATGGCTGACTTTTCTATTCAGTTTCGGTTCCGAAGACGCCAATGCCGCGAGCCGTTTGCGTCGCGGGCGTTGATGCTTGAAGCGCAGTATTTAGAATTTCGCGCCCTTTTTATATGTACTATTAGCTGACATTATTTTTACGTTGTCGAAAATTTGAGTGCAGTTGGCCTTTAAGGGGCTCCGCCCATAACACGCCCCGGTGTGTGTGACCCCATGTTTCAAAAGTCCAGTGATTTAGATCGTGACAGCGCAATTATAGTGTCACGGCGAGAAGACGAAGAGGACGAAGTGGTGTGTGTGGTGCATGGCTGCGTTTTAGCCCCAAAAAGCCACCCCGTTTCTTGGCCAATCCCCCACGTGGGTATGTGCCATTGTAGAGGAACAACAACAACAACAACAATTTGCTTGGTGCTGTGATGGACATCATGTAAATATATCGCTTCGCATTCAACCATTGTTCCTGTCATTCGCCCTGCCGCCACGTAACAGTAGCGTACACCGGGATGTTCGTATTCATCAGGAGAAGATTTCACGACAGGGGCTCGACTGCAGCACACGCCCCGAAAACATCGAGAATGCATTTCGTTTTTTAATTGATGCTGCTTAGCACACAGGATGGCGTGGTCTGAGTGCGAGGCGGACATGGGCTAGAGTTGAGCGTATTTTAAGTGTGAATGCACTTTATAAGCGACCCTGAATTCCGGCGACCGCCGTCCGTCCACATAGCAACAGCTGCGGGTGCGCGCGCTCCTCGTCTTCCTTGGCAACGGGGGGAGATGGGCGCGCGCTGCCTGGCCGCTGACATGGCACATCCCCACGTGGGGGATTGGCCAGGAATCTCCTCGTCTTCCTTGGCAACGGGGGGAGATGGGCGCGCGCTGCCTGGCCGCTGACTTGGCACATACCCACGTGGTTGATTGGCCAGGAATCGGGCGTGAGAAGGGCTAATGCACCCGCTTAAAGGAGTACTGACACGAAATTTCAAAGCTGAGATCCGCTCTAGCAATCAAGTACAACGACAACACAAATAGGTGTCTGTGCATGGCACATACCCACGTGGGGGATGGGCCAGGAATCGGGCGTGCGAAGGGCTAATGCACCCGCTTAAAGGAGTACTGACACGAAATTTCAAAGCTGAGATCCACTCTAGCAATCAAGTACAACGACAACACAAATAGGTGTCTGTGAATAAATGCATCTTTCTTTCTTTGTAGTTGCGTGTGTGTGTGTGATCTCTCTTTCGCGAACATTACCGAACCGCGCAAATTCAACTCGTGCATTCGCACTTTCACATTCTTCCCCTCGGGGAAATTCGGGGAAATTTTTTGCTCTGCATGGGCAAGAACGCCTTGCAACAAAGGCGACTTCATCGCCAGTGCTCATCAGAAAACGGCCGAACTGGATGTGTTTTCCTTACAAGTGACCACCATTAACGCTATAGAGAAAAAAACATTAACTCATATATTTAACCAATATTCAGTTCCACCTCTATATCGTCGCCTGAAAAGCTTCGTTGGTCATCCAACTTGCCGTAGTGCAAAGGCCTATGATTTTAACAGCGAAACTGTGCAGGGTCGAAGCTTTCATGGGACGAAATGCGGTAACGCCGTCAGAGCGACGGGGAGAGCAAGCACACAAGCACACATGCAGCAAGTTAAAAGGACCCTTTAACGAGACGCTTATACAGCAGGCAAAGCTTTTCTAAACTACTAAAACTGATTGCATTGTATATACTTGTCAACATTGCTTAGCAAATAGAAAACATTAGGCATTTTTGATTCAAGACATCTATACCTAAGCGATATTTACATTGTTCTTTTAATAAAAATTACACCATCTTGCCGAGGGGAACACTGAGGTGATGCGAAGCATAGCAGAGTTTCAATCCAATCCAATTCAATCCAAGCCAAGCCAAACCAAGCCAAGCCAAGCCAAGCCAAGCCAAGCCAAGCCAAGCCAAACCAAGCCAATCGAATCCAATCCAATGCCTATGGTCCCTTACAATGCCCCTCGCGAGAGAGTGTTCGCTATCGGAGAGGAGAGGGGGTGAGCGGCGGAGAGCGCAGCTGGCGCGGCGATGAGAATGGGGGAGGGGTAGACGCCGACAACGCCGACAACAACGCCGGATGGATGCAGGGACACGGCGAGTGAATGAGATGTCTTCGCATCTAAAATGCAGGGCTGCTTGGTTTTCGCGATAGAAAAGAAAAACGTATGGCGTGAGAAAAGAAAAATCGCTCCCGGCGCCCCCTCATGGCAGTGTTCGAAGCTCAAAAGTTAGAAATTGTACCAAAAGATGGCGTGAACAGGGAAACACGGCAAAAATGAATTGGCGCAAACGGGAATCAATCTGATGGCTTTGAAAAGTTCTATGCCGCTTAGCCTTGCGATTTGGGAACGCCAGGCAGCAGCTTTTCTGTTACCATCAGCGTTCGTGACAGTACGTCAGTAAGGCTAAGCGATTTTTTTTTATGTTGGCACTCTATATTTTTTATTTGAGGACTCTAATCACGTCTTTGCAAAGTTGCGCAGTCCTCTCTTTGAGTCAAGGGTCAAAATACCGACCACCCCTTCCGTTCGCTCTCCCGCATTTGGAGAGTCTGTTGGCAGGTGATTCCGCAGCACCACCAACCTAAAAAGTTTGTGTCATCCTAGCGTAATGTAACCCATCCAAAGTTAAACCCAACCGAACCTAAGCATACCCGGTCTAAAACTTACCTAACCAGTTGTTTCAATTTTATTTCACTCGAAACAGCGTGATGCTGCGGAACTACCAGCCAAAAAAAATATCTCTGCGTCGTGCAATCTCCCCTTCAGAGACACGTGCGTAGATCATGGTAGGCCGATAGCTAGAAGACGACAGCGTAAAAGTGCGGGCCCAACGCTCGCCTGCCTGTGCTGTGAACCACCTTTCCGAGGTGAAGTCGCTTTGCACCAAGACTCAAGAACTCCCTGGAAGCCAACCTCCAGACAGTGCAGTCCTCCGTGAGTATGCGGGGACAGTTCTCCGACCTCATGGAACTCTTCAAGGTGGGCGGAGGCGGGCCGGCAACGAACCACGCCTTCCCGGGAGACCACGTCGACCGGGGACTGCACAGCGTAGAGACATTCCTCCTACTGCTGGCCCTGAAAGTCCGCCATCCAACTCGAGTCGCGCTGCTTAAGGGCGACCACGAAAGCCGGCACATCACTCAAGTGTTCGGGTTTTACGACGAGTGCTTCCGCAAGTACCGCCCTCCTGTCACCTGGCGCTATTGCCCCGACGTCTTTGACTTTCTCCCCCTCTCCGCTCTTTTCGACGGAAGACTTCTTTCAGTGCCCAGCGCCCTGTCGCCCACCATTCAAACGCTGGATCAGATACGCACAATTCAGCCCATTCAGAGGGCGCCCCACAGCGGATCCATGCATGCGCGACCTCCTCTGGTCCTACCCTGAGGAAATAGATGGCTGGAGTCCGTTCCCCCCAAATGCGGGCTCGGTGCTTTTCAGCGACGTTGTATTACGTTCAACGCTACCAAGAACATGTGGACTTCATCCGCGGCGCCTGACAGTTATTCATGCCGGGACTTTTCTTCGACAATGTAGTCTCCATCTTCTGGATGCCAAACTACTGAAGTTCTCGGTATTCCCGCTGCCGTCTTGAAGCTGGATGACCACGTACAGCTAGACTTCACAAGATTCGACGTGGCGCGCCACGAGAACAAAGCGATTAAAACAAGGAAGCCACCGCTTCATTACTACCGATAACGCTTGCATATCTTGTTTATTATAGTAGTAATACAATTAATTTACGTTAGAATTTGTGACGAGACCTTTAAGACCAGAAAACTACCGTCGTCGCGTACGTCCTAACTCAACAGACGTTGTGTTCTGTTTCTACAACTAGAATGTATCACCTAACACCACCCTAACAGAAGATTCCAGGGCTCCCTCACTTGGAGATAATTAAAATGCAGATGCCTTCCCCCCAAAGAAGTGACCTAGTGAGCCGGTGTAAGCTAGGGCGAATAGACAAACAGCATATTCTCATTAATCCAGACCTAAAGTGTCTACGGCATTTTGTGTGAATTATTAGGAATTAAGATGCTGACTCTGGGCAAGATACAGCGCACACAACGACCAGGCGCCCTTGTTAACACATTCTTGAGTGTTCGTCAACCTTAAGTACACCAAATAAAGGGAGGGGCGATGACAGATCCACAACTAGTTTATTCGCTATCTGACCACACGTGTGAAAAACAAATTTTTGGGTCCATATTACGAGTTTGGTCCGTTGGCCGAATGCCACAGCGTCACTATTGTACCCGTCGGGATTTCGGAGTGCGCATTGCCATTGCACCGGAGGCCGCGTGGTTTTTGACCGCTTCGACAAGCACAGGTAATCTATCCAGATTGCACATATTTTGAAGGCTATCTGTTTTTAACGCGATAGCATTATTAGGATCATTTCTGGGTTTTTCTGTGCCTTCTAGCGTCCGCTATCAGGCGTGCACATCAAGCGTCCGGGGAAGTTTACGTCATCTGTGGCAACAAGAAACTACAACTGAGGCAGACAGAAGGATTCGCCGGAATCAGGAGTAGAGAGCAGGGGCAACTAGATTGCAAAAATCAGGACAATGACACTATGGCCAATATGCAAGAAAAGATACGCGATTCAGGCAGGCGTCGTGGCGGTGCAATGAAGTTCATGTCTACGCGCCATGGGTAGACGCCTGCTCGACTTACACGGTCGTGATCCCTGCCCGCAACTTACGCCACCACCGAAGCTCCCCTCCAAACGATATGCTACTGCCGGCCCTAGCTAATATTGTGTCACAAATGTGCAAAAGATTAACGTCGGGTTCTCTAAAACCCACGAAAACCTGTATGAAAACCTGAAACTAAAGGAAATGTGTCCAAATAAAAAATAAAACCGAGTATATGGTTTCCAGTTGCAGGAGTTTTAAAATGATTTTTCGAATTTTTCGCGGGCAGGTCAGCGCCTCGAGCTCTGCCCGGCTAACGATGAAGGGTGCCGCGAGGTCAATTTATGAAACTTTAAAATAGGTCACCCTGGGACCTCAGAAAACAGTCACGTAAGCGTAACAGCTTGGCCGTACCGAGAAGCGGCAGAGTCGGTCTCACAATTCCCGGAATACAGAAAATATTTGAACATTGCGAACACATTGTTCAATGCCGATACAGGATAAGAGCAGAAATAAAAGAGGAAACGATGAAAATGTCGTAGGCACTTATCTTGACGCGGATATCGGTCAACCTCCCGTACCGAAGCTTGCCCGCAGTGAAGTCAGCTGAATAAGCTCAGTTATTGGACTGTGGAAACCCGGGTCCAATTCCCAATGAATCACACATGGACTTTTTATTTACCCCTACAGTGGCGGCAATTTTCGGGACCTGGCAAAAAACAACGATGACGACGACGACGAGGTTCTTTTTTTTTTGAAGAATGAGGCACTTAAGGCTTTTGCCCTAAAATCGAGTGGACTAATAAAGCATTTTGGTGTGCGCAAAGAAAGTCAATGTGCTGTATTCTCAAATAGTCAAGGAAGGGAGCTCCTTATTTTATCCAAGCCCAATTATCTAATCCTGGCTGAGGTATGCCTGTGCCATCTGGCGAGTGTTGCGGCCACATCGATTGTCCCCTGGCGTGAAACTGGCATGAGCGCGCCGTCGGTGAACGCAAGCTTATCCGTAAATGGCGAGCAAGTTTTGTTAATATTCAGAGGTAAAATATACCTCACTGGTTACCCCTAAGCTGTTAAGAACCTGCGACGGAATGAATGCAAAATAACTTCCACAGTTGTTACCTTTGTTTCCATACCACTTATCAGGCCTCTTTCACGAAGGCAATGCCGTCAGCTGCATGGTCTTTTAGGAGCCTCCGGAAGGTGTTGATGCAGCGCGAGCTTGTTCGAGTGACGTAAACTCCATCTATTACAGATATAGCCTGGTAAAAAATGGCTGCGTATCTGTTCCTTTCATTGCAAATGTCGACTAACGACGATAGTCGACTGGCGCCCCTGCCAAGTAAATACCTCCCTTCTCTTTCCAGCTAACCTCTCATGCTGTTCCTCTCCGGTCTCGTTCCTCCCAAGATAACACGCTAGAGGTTTTCTCAAGTCATTTTTAATTTACCGCGTTCTACTGCACCAAGTCGGGTGTCTCGATGCCAGCGCTGCCGGAGACGCGCGTGAATTGAGGCACCCTACTACAACGTTTATAGAACCACGTTTCCCTACTCCATCAGCGTTCCAAGTGGAACGTACCGTATCTCGTGGAACCTTTCGTTGCTGTTGCCGTTTGATTTTTTTAAATGCCGCCAGGTGGTGCGGAAAACACCAGGCGACAGTTTTCTGCTGTTGATGTATTTTATTTGCTATCGCAAAAACCAAGCATCCATAATTTTTTTGATAACGGAACTCAGCAAATATTCTCATGTATTGGTTTTCTGCCCCATATTTGCGCAAGGTCTTTTTCTTGTTCAACAATGTTGACAAGAATGTGTCACGGTTTAGCTCCGCGTTCGTGCACCTGGGAGGGTACGAGTACCCTCCAGCCGAGAGACGACATGCAGCGTGCTGGTGGTGACGGTGACTGACCCCCGAGCAGCCGTGCTCGGCGGTGTTTATTGCCCGGCCATACACAATGTTGCCCACCGAGCCTGGTGGGGCCACTGAACTTAGCGGCCAACAAATATCAGGGATGGGGTGGCGCCACACACTTGTCACACCCCTCACCCCCAAGTTTCGTTGTCCTACACAAACACAAAACAACACTTGTCCCCCCCCCCCGGCGAGTAATGGTCTGGTGGTCTCCGTAGTCTCGCACTCCGCCTGGGCACAGGTGTCGATGCAGGTGTGGCAGCATTGGGTGCCACCTGTGTCACTCTCGCACCAGCTGTCAGCCTTCCCGGTGTCGAAGAACTTGCGCGTGGCGCCACAGTGGCGCGAGTAGCACCAGCCCCTGGTGCTGTGCTGGCAGCGGTCGGTGAAGCTGGCTCCCCTTGAAGGAGTCCAGACTGAGGCAGTGCAGCGGGCCCGTGGCCAGGCAGCCCGGCTGCGCCAGCAGGGGCGCCAGCACCTGCTCGGGCGCGTACGGGTCCCCGCACACCATGCACAGCATCAGCCGCAGGTCCGGCCGGGGCCCCGCGGCCGCGGGCAGCGCCTGGTGGATGTGAAGCCGGCCCGCCCGCCGCTCGATGCTCTCCACCAGCGCGCACAGCGCCTGCTCCAGCCGCACGGGGTACAGGCCGCCGCCGTCGTCCACGAAGGGGCACTGCAGGATCTTGGCCCGGTTGATGCCCTCCTCGCGCAGGAAGTCCCTCTGGCCCGCAAACACTATGACCAGGGGCAGGCCGTGGAAGGGCAGCCGGTCCTCCTGCTCCAGATTGGCCAGCAGGGTCTTCTCGAGGCTCTCGCGGATGTACTCCAGCCCCGGCTGGCTGGAGTACACGCACAGGCAGCCGTGGGGCAGGGGCTCCGTGCGGGACGAGTTGTGCGGCAGGCCCACGTCGCCGTCGATGATCCTGAAATCCAGCGCGTACTGGGCCTTGTCGTCGAGCCGGAAGCCCTGTGGGAGCACCTGCCGCATAGCCTGCGCCACCTGCTGGGCGCAGCCCCCGGCGCCCAGCACCACCAGGTGCAGCAGGCGGTCGTTGGCGCCCAGCACCCCGCCGCCGTTAGTGCCGGCCTCTCGCCGGTGCAGCAGCTGCTCGATGACACCGTCCATGCAGTCTGGCTGGGCGGGGCAGTGCTCCCTCTGGCACATGAATGCTTGCCGACGTGCCAGTGAATGTCCCCACCCCGGGCTGGAACAGGGCCTTGAACTTGGTCAGGAGGCTCGGGACGTCTTCCACCGCACGCACTGCTTCCTGGTACTCCGACAGCCGCACGCCCAAAGCCTGGATCCAGTTCCGGCCCAGCAGCGTCGGTGACGGCCCCTTGGTCAGGTACACGGTGTAAGATATAGTTTTTACACCGTGGTCAGGTACAGGGGAAGGGTGGCCTCCCTGTCGCCAAGGCGGACGCTGACCTGGGCTTGACCCTCGACTTAGGCGAGCTGTCCGGAGTAGCTGTGCAGCATGACGCCCGACGCCTCGACGGCCACGCCAGGGAAGGTGCGTCTGAATGCTTTCCCGGCCATGACCGACACACTGGCCCCTGTGTCCAGCTCCATGGAGATGAGGCGCCCGCAGACTTCGCGGTCAGCCAGTATGGTGGCACCGGCGGCTGCACTGTGGCCGCGTGCCACATGTCGAAAATCTGCGGGTCTTCGGTCACGACGTGAAGCCTAGCCGTTGCACCCGAAGCTGCTGCCGCACGCCCCCGCCGCCTACCCTTGCGCCGACTCCCTCGGCCGTGGGCTGGCTCGGAACACGTGCTCGACGCCGGCTGCTGCTTCCGTCCGTCCGCCGTCGTCCCCCCTCGGCACGCCCGAGCCATGTGCCCAGTTCTTCCGCACGCAAAGCACTCCGCTTGCGCGAACTGGCACTGTGAAGGGGGTGGTCACCACCGCAGCGAACGCACCTGCCATGCCGTGCCGCCATCTTGTTCACCGCCGCCTCCGCCGACGGTGAGCCGGCCGCACGCGCTATCTCGCCCGCGTCCTTGCCCGCAGCCTCCATCGCCAGCGCTGCCTTCACGGCGTCGTCCAGCGAGGGGTCGGGAAGCTCCAGGAGTCGCGTCTGCATGGCGGGGTCATTGATGCCGCAGACGAAACGGTCCTGGAGCAGCTAGTCGAGCTGCTCCCCGAAGGCGCAGCCGCTCGCCAACCCTCGCAGCGCTGCGACGAACTGCCCGAGCGTCTCTCCGTCTCGGCGGCTCCGGTTGTTGAAGCCAAAACACTCCATTAGCGTTGACGGATCCGGGCTGTAGTGCGAGCGTAGCGTCGCGAGCAGCTCACCCAGCGACTTCTCGTGCGGCGTGGCCGGCTTGAGCAGGTCGAGCAGGAGAGCGAAGACGCGGGTCCCGCAGCTGGCCAGGAAGATGTCGCGCTGTTTTGCCTCGGGTGTGTCGTTAGCCCGGAAAAACACGCCGACTTGTTCCTCGTAGACCGGCCAGGCGGACCCTTCACCCTCGAACGGCTCGAGCCTCCCGTACAGCGGCATGGCGTAATGGCGGCTGTCTTGAGGGGGTGGTGTCTGGGCGTTCTCAGTGGCGGCGTTCACGGTGGCTTCGGCCGCTCCACGGGCTTCTTCCCTCGTCGCCAGTGTCACGATTTAGCTCCGCGTTCGTGAACCTGGGAGGGTAGGGGTACCCTCCAGCCGAGAGACGACATGCAGCGTGCTGGTGGTGACGGGGACTGACCCCCGAGCAGCCGTGCTCGGCGGTGTTTATTGCCCGGCCACACACAATGTTGCCCACCGAGCCTGGTGGGGCCACTGAACTTAGCGGCCAACAAATATCAGGGATGGGGGGCGCCACACACTTGTCACAGAATGAACATTGCCACTGGACTTAGACGATTATATTTGGCTGTGGGTATATAAGAGTATTGCGCAGTATCTGTTTTACTTGGCCAGGCGGCTGAATCGAGTCACAGACAGTCATACAGACAGAACAAAATTTCTGCGTTTAAGTAGTCCAAGAAAGATTATCGTCTTTTAAAACGACGTTGGGTGAATAGAGCAGGCGAATTAAAACACATTGGGACACTTGCGGGGTGGGGTTCGTCTTTCGGTGCATTGCTTCTACAAGCAGACTGGAGACACTTCACGCCACAGCTTCCCGAGACACAGAGCACTCCGTGACTGGCGGGTAACGGCTTTACTCACGCACCGTCAAGTTCCCCTGTGACCTGTCACGTGATATGACGTATGTGACTGCTGCATAAGGCTAACACTCGTGCCCACTTGCTTAGGTAGCACTTGCGGGGTGCACTCGTCACAACTCTGGAGACACCGGTTCGATTGCCACGCGAACCCTACTTTCTAGTTTTTCACAAAGAAAACCTAAGGATACGGGGACAAAATTTACACGTAAGTACCTGACTGGGTTCCCGTTCCCCGTACGGCCATCAGCAGGAGCACAGAGTTAAAAGATACCAAATGAAAAATTCCTTACGACTGGTAGCCGAGCAAACAATCAATAAATTTAGAAACACCTGCATCCCTTTGCATGACAGTGTGAACATGACCCAATATATCATCACGCAACAACAATTTTAACATACATAATACCTACAAAGCACCTAGATCCACATAGGAAATTATTTTTCAAAGGGGGTAGTCACATATGAAACTTAAAAGTGTTTTATTTCATATACTCCTTACATCGCGGCAATTTTCTGCGCGCACAACCACAGCCACAACACCAGCTTATCGAACAATGGGACACTGATGTCTTCTTTTACTCCACGTTTTTGCAGTGTGGCACATGAAAGGAGGATTGCACAATAACAGATGGAAGAAAGTAGGGAATGAGAGGAAGACTGGGTGGGAAAATCACAGATAACACGGAGGTTAATAAGAGCGGTCGAGTCTGTAGGTAGGCATATGGTCAAGATTCCTACAGAAAGTTCGGTAGCTACCTTCAGTATCAGTGCCAACGTTTGTAGTCATTCGATTTATCTAACCGGTGACCAGATGCTTCTGACGCGTTGTTTGTACTTGTCTTCGTACGCGGGCACATCCACCGAAGATGCTTGGAATACGCATCCGTCACCAGTACAGGACACTTGGCACGGGCTCCTCGGTCTTCTCATGTGGGTTCCCAAGTCCAGGTGACTAGAGATGTGAGGGCCACCCCAGCCTGAAGCCTCCAGAGAGAAACTTCCTCCTCGCTTTAAAGATTTTGGGACTTTGTGACGCCTAATATACAAGTGAACCCTGCTTAAGTGATTGAAAAGATGACTCATTGTTCCGGGATGCGCTTCAAAAAAATCTGCATGAACCATTCATTATTTCCACGCCCCAAAGTGTGTGATTACACAGAGTTAAGATCATGTAGCTTTCTACATACTTTTTCTGGAGGTCCTACGCGTATACGGAGAGCGCAGATGATGGGAATTCCGGATTAATCGATGTTATCCGCGAGATACCACTTCAGTGAAATTAAAAGTGTTCCAAAGGAATTTCCTGATGGGTTAGTATCCCCTTTCCATCAATGGTCATCGTTTCCTCCTCACAAGTAGCTTTTAATGTCACTTTCAATTCCGCCCAGTCAAAACACAACAGAAAATAAGACAGGATTATCCTGTAAGAGAATGGGACATTCTGTCGTTTCTACAACAGAAACCTGTGTCGTGCGACAGACATTCTGCAGTTCAGCAACAGAGATTCCTGTCGCACAACAGACCATTCAGTAGTCCCTACAGAGATATCTGCTCTGCGGCAGATATTCCTGCTTTACAACAGATATGTTTGTTGTGCAACAGAAATTTTTGTTGTGTGACAAAGTTTTGTTGTGTTTTTCGATTGGGCTGTGAGCTCCTTCCGCCTTCTATCACGCGTATGTAATTAATGAACAGTTCTCCCAGATATAATTTTACGTATCTGGGTAATGAATATCACAGAGAAAAGAAAGTGAGTTTGGAACACTATGGCTCACCGCTTCGGATGCATCGACACGAGGTATCGATCCCCATTGACGACGAAGACATTTTATTGTACAAACATGCGCTAAAACCATCCACACAAACGTGCATGGACGAAAGTACGTTCAACAATTTGTATACAGTTGAGTATACGACAAATGCATATTTATGTTCACCATTTTTGGCATTGGCTTCATTCAGACACCGTAATATATAATGTATGTTTACAATAACAGTAAACAGGTACTGGCGTAAGCGGTGGCTTCCTGATTTTAATCTCTGTCTCTTCACGCGAGGCTGAGCCGAATTTTGTGGATCCTGGTTTTCCGTCCTTTCGCAGCTGCAAGACGGAAGACGGTGACTATAGAAGACGGTGACGAGGATCTTTTCGCAATGTTACTGGAACCCGACCGTGATCAACTCTTGGGCGCGGCATACGAAGTCCATGTTGTTGATGTGGTTGATTTTTGACACTAAATCTCTGCTAAACAGCGCACCCACCTCTCGGGCTTAAACGGCAGTCCCCTATTTCTTCAGGGTCTGACCAGAGAAGGTCGCACATGCGTCCGATGTGGGGTACCTTCCGTACGCGCTGAATGTCGCTTATCAGGTGCAGATTTCGGTGGAATGGCGACAGGCCACAGTAAGCAGAAAAACCCGTGCCGTTGATAAGAGCCGAAAGGAGTAGGAAGTCTAATATATCGCTGCAGTAGCGCCGGGCGTCAAGAGGGCGGTACTCGGTGAAGTGTGTTGTGTGCAGTCAGAACAGTTGCTTAATGTGACGGCTTTCGTCGTTGTCTTTAATCAGCGTGATGCGAGCGGGATGGCGTAATTCGAGGGCGAGCAGTGGGAGGAAAGTCTCGACGCTCTGCCATCTTCGGTCTACGTATAGTCTCCCAGGAAGATGTTATTTGATGCGAGCAGGTCTCCGCTCAGCTTGAAGGGCTGTGTGGTGTCTGAGAAGCGTCCATGGATGTCTCCACACATGGTCACTGGGGTCCGCACTCTCAGAAGGTTGGCTTCCGCGGCGAAGATTTCCCCAGCTTTCGACAAAGCGACGTCAGCCAAATAAATGGCTGTCGCACTCAGGCCGGCGAGTGGTGGGCAAACATTTTTACGCCGTCGTCTTCGAGCTAACAACCATCCACGAGACAGGACGCGTAAGCGTCGCAGTGCAGAGAAATTGCACAGGGCAGGGGGAGGGATTGCCTGTATCCCACACACATGCTTCAAACAACGGACTTTACCGCTTACCCGATATATATAAGTGACAATGTATACGGTGCTCTATACCAGGCAGTTCTTGGTTCCGAAGAACAAAAACCTATAGGGGTATGGGAGAAGCTGCGCTAAAAACAGAGATGCCCCCCTCCCCTCAAAAAAAGAGGGAAAACCGTAGGCGTCTTCATCTTTAAAAACGGCCAAGGTCGCGCATACCACTGCGGGAAATCACTCCCCTAGTGTGTCATTATCCCTCTCCTTCGTAAACCGTCAGTTCGAGGCGCAGGAACAGTATGAAGTAAAGAAGAAGGAATACACTTGAAGGGGAGACCTTGCTTCATATAGAGCGGAACATTTTCTCCACTACACCAAAACATTCCAGGGGCCGCTCAAAGGCCTGAAGGGGGTGGAAGGTATGAAGAGGGGAATAATATGAGGGACGATAGGGGCAGCTGGAGGAGGAAATGGCGAGAGAGAGAGAGAGAGACTAAACGTCGGGGGAAGAGCTGGCCAAGGAGCTCTCCCAAAGCTGATAAGTGTGGAAGGGATTGGGCGGGTCAAGTGGGCTTTGTGTACAGCCGCCGACCATACGAAAAAGTGTTCCAAACTCCCCGCAGAAGCGGCACAAACGGGGATACAGGGTGGGGGCTATGTAGGGGTTTCTGCTATGGTGGGGGTATTAGTTTGCAGGGCACGAAGTATTCTATCGTGGCCCTTGGGTAGTTGTTTGTGCGGTGGGGCGTACGTTTGTCTTTGTAGCCGATAGTGCGTGGTAATCTCATGAAACGAGACTAGAGGAAGCGGACGCAGATCTTCTTCTTCAGGTGCTCGGCCGGTCAATTCTCGAGCGGTGAGATGGGCAATCTCGTTCCCCGAGAGTCCAATGTGCGCAGGCGCCCAGATTATCTTGGCGGGTCTTCTTAGTGGCTTCTGTTGAAGTATTTTAAGTGCAGTTTTGTGTATTCTCCCGCAGGAAAAGTTGCGACAAGCCTGTTAAGAGTCAGTAATTACGGTGTCAACTTGAGTTTGGGTAACCGCCAAGGCAATGGCCGCTTCCTCGGCGAGTAGAGGGTTGTCTCGGTCCAGTGATACGCTGGTGCGGTGCTCTTGGCCTATAATAACTGTTGCTACTGATGCCCGCCTTCCGAGATAAAGGGCCGCGTCCGTGTACGCCACGGCAGGATGGCTTCCATACCGCTTTGAGATAGCACGGGCTCTTGCTTCTCTGCGGTCGGCGTGATGCACTGGGTGCATGTTTCGCGGTAGCACAGGTACTGTAATGTGGCGCCTGATATCATGCGGGATGTCTGTGACTTGGGGTGTTGGGTATTGAAGCGGAATCGATAGTCCAAGTCTCGAAAGGATGGATCTTCCGGTTTCTGTAGTGCCTAATCTTGCCCTATGGTGGGATAGATGTGCCTCTATGAGTTCATCAGCTGTATTGTTGAGTCCGATACGAAGCAGTTTGTCTGTCGAGGTGCTGACTGGTAGGCTCAGAGCCTGCTTGTAGACTTTTCGTATAATGGTGTCCAGTTTCTTCAATTCCGTTGTTGAGAGCAGAGCATAGGGTATTGCGTAAGTGATCCGCGAGATGACAAACGCCTGTACGAGTCGGAGTGTATCGGATTCGCCCATGCCCCTTGCCTTAGTTGTTATGCGCTTGAGCATGCGTGTGACTTGCTCCGTCATGGTCTTGATCTTGTTGATTGTTATGATATTTTTCTTGTCCGCCTGAAAGGTGACGCCCAGTATCTTGATGCTTTGAGCAGGGGTGATAATGTGCCCATCTATGTGTGTGGCGATGGTGGGTGTCCCTGAAGCTTTCTGTTTTTTTTTTTTTTTTGGAGACACGAGCAATAGTTCGCATTTTTGAGGGGCGTAGCTCAGCCCGCATGACCTTGCGTAGCCATTTACTACGTCTGCTGCTTCCTGTAGGCGCTCCTCTATTGCTCCCACTGAACCCGTGGTGGACCAGATGGTAATGTCGTCCGCGTAGAGACCATGATTTATACCCTGAATAGAATTAAGTAGTGCAGGGAGTCCTATGAGAGCAATGTTAAAGAGAAGGGGAGATAGTACAGCCCCCTGAGGAGTTCCACGTCCTCCTATTGGAAAGGGGTCCGTGGTGTGGTCCCCTACTTTGAGTATGGCGTTCCGATCTGTGAGGGAAGACTTGACATACTGGTAGGTCTTGACTCCGCAGTCCAGGGTGTTCAGCTTCGCAGAGGGTGAGCAGCGTTGAAATCCCCCATAATGAAAAACGGGTTCTGGGCTGCTTTGAGTGTGAAGATGGCGATATAATGGAAGAAGGGAATGAAGTCGTGGCTTCGTTACATATGCAATGGTTGGGCAATAATTAACATTCCATTTTGTTACTTTCTTGCGGTGCTGTTGACTTGTTGCAGTAACCAGGAGAACGGTATTTTGATTTGTTGAAACCTCATGGTTGCGTCGCTAATCTCGTTCAATGAGCCATCATCTACGGTTTATTCAACTACGTGCTGAGCCAGATATGTTATATCGAGTGGATGCTATAGGGTCCACAGCTTCAGTAGGGTGGCCTGTCGGCTTTCCCAGGCTGATGCTTAAGGGCCTTAGCACCGGAGACTATGAAGAGGTCCGCACAATGAGCATGACAAGGGCTTGAAATTCGTTTACTCTTTGAATCACTTTTGCGTGTTTTAGAAAGAATTTTGCACTGCATGCCGCACTCTATTTCAGAGAGCGACTTTAGATACACTATCAATAATCTTAAGGCATAGTAGGATACACGTTGCACATTGTGTGGTCTCATGTCACTGAAAGCTTCTTTTCGGAGTTTATCTCTGCTTTTATCCGGGTGAGTTTGCCCTGTGATTTACATGAACTACTCGACCACAAGGGGCTAAAGGTTAGCCAAAGTAGGTTCATGTCGTCTCTAGGGACGAAGCCCCTTAGTGGCTGGGGCTGTTGGCGTCTCATGTCGTCGTCGTCTTAACCATCGTCTCATGCAGTCATGTAGTCATGGTGCTAAAACACTGGGAAACTCATTTACGCGTCGCGCTGGAACATAACGCGTACTAAAAAAAAACACCAGGACACTCCTTTACGCTTCGCGCTAGAGAGCTTCGTGCTTCAAAGACGCGAGACGTTTACGGCACAATTGCATACCTCCACCCCCCAACGGTTTCATCTCCGTTGGCAAAAACGCCAAGGCGCCAAGAATACACTTATACACTGCATGTTTCGCCCCTCACCAGGCTTCACCTTAGTGGAGATGGTCCGGGATTTTTTTTCTTTCGAGCGTAGTTGCTACCAAGCGTAACGGCTGCCACTAGATCCACAAAACTACAACCACAAAATAGAGGGAATGCAACGGGCGGGAATGTCTGCGACTCTAGACATTTCTACACGCGGATTTCACCGTATTTTGATCCCTTTTTTTCTAATTCCTCCGTAAGCATAGGTTTCGTGCATCGACTTCTTCACTGATGCGCAGGCAGCACACGAGCGGGAGCTAGACTACCTACGGGTTTACAGGTTGTGGTAGCTGTTCCGCTTGGTAATAATTGACGCCCGTAAGGAAAAATTACATCAGCCTACTTTGACTAACCTTTATCCCCTTGTGGTGGAGTACTTTATGTAAATCAAGCGCGAAACTCATACAGATGAAATCAGAGAGAAACTACAAAAAGCAGCTTGGAGTGACCCTAATAGAGACAACACAATGTGTAACATGTTTTCTACTATGTCTAGTGCTTCTTAAGTGGAGGTCAATTATTCTTAACGATTTGTTCTGCGTATCGGCTCGGTTCGACACATGCTGAAGACATCGCGGAAGAAATGGCCTGATCTGGAGGTACCATTTCACCTCGAAATGTGTGTATCTTTATTTATGACTGTCAATGGTATAAGTCACGCCTGGTAGCAAGTACGCCCGGGAGAAAAAACGGCATCGGCCTACTTTGGCTAACCTTAGGCCCTGTGTGGTGGAGCAGCTTTTGTACATTAGTGGCCGAAACCCTTCAGATGAAAGATGATAGCAAGTCAAGCTTCTGCACACCTTCGTACGAAAACAAATCTATTGACTCAATTGAACGGGCAACAGGTTCGGTGCCCTTTGCAAGCACTTAATGGAGAGAAAGAATACATGTTACACTGGTTTCTATGATAGCAAGTTAAAACAAGAACACGCGATTTCTCATTGGAGCGCGCGAAAGCGGTGCGAGCACGAGAGAATTAAGTTGAATTGACCAAAAAAATAGCAGTGGCTTAGCTCAACTATGCCAGGATATACGTTGCGTGAGCTAAGGTTCAGCTGGTTATTCTTAGTTTTCCTGGTTGTCTATAGGATTAGCTTGATTGTCATGCTTACTGCTGTTCCAGTGACACACACACGGTATACGCATTAAGTGACACACGTATATTTATCAAGCGGCTCCGGCGTAGGGTCACCAATCGCCCTAGAGTTGAGCTGGTTCCACAGGCGCACGCCGGTGTTGCTGCGACGCATGAGCCATCGGGTCCACACCCGGCCACCCCTCGCATGATCATTAAGTCGACCGGGCCGCCAGGTGCGGAACGGAGGTCGGCGAAGACGCTGGGCGCGTGGGGTGTGTGAGAGACGCCGGGCAGCGAGCAGCGTTCTGTGCGCCGTGTGACGTCCCTGCTCCTCGCGCATGCGCAGCACGGCTCTCCAGTAGCCACGCGAAACTGCTCAACCTCGGCCAGTGTAGCTCACGCTACAATAAGCACTGTGTTAACCACAGGAGGAGCTAGACGGGAGTGGAAGCGCATGAGGAAAAGGAGGGGGCGAGACGTAGGCGTCTTACGTTGCAAGGGCGACAGAAAAATGTCGTCTTTCTAGGACATTTGCAACGAAGCAGACGCTGGTGTGGCTACGATCCCCATGAACGCTTCGCTGCGCGAGGGCATGGTTTTCTGTTATCGTGATTGCATTTGGCTAACCATTAAAAAGCACACAGCAAGGCCTGTAAATTAAAACCTGACGTAGCGAGTCTTCTGCACAAACAGCGAGAAGCTTGAATCCATGCCCGTTCTTCCCGCAAGACAGCAGGAACAGTATATGACATAGTTAAGTACAAGAGACGGGATGGTGCGCAATATAAACAAAAAGAATTACTTTTTGAGCTATAGTGCATAACAAAATGACAGAATTGCAACTATGACCCGTTGCTACCTCTGGATCACTTGTGATTCCAACTCTGCTGATATACAACAGCAGCCGAGATTTTTATTTGGGCTTAGTGCAGGAAGTATTGGGTTAATATAAGCAATCACACAAGCGGAAGCGAGCCGTCAGCAAAACTTCAGCCATACTCCGGCTCAAAGCAGAGATTATAGGGTTGGCGTCATTTGTAGCACACAAAACATCTGCTTCAAGGCGCACGCAGGCTTAGCCAAGTCACCGGTCCTTATAGGCCCGGAATCCGCCTCCAGGAAATGACCGGTTCGTTGAACCTGAAACAAAAGATACTCTTTCGATGCCTTGCTCTACGTTCCCACAAACGTAGTCCCGTCAGCCGCCTTTCACCTGTTAGTCGGCGTCAGGCAAACTGATATTCAAGGGATCAGTGTAATAAACTACAGTAAAAGCGAGCAAAGAAATAACACACTAATGATTCACGGTGCAGGAAATTGTTTCGGA
This sequence comes from Haemaphysalis longicornis, assembly GCF_048455015.1. Taxonomy (NCBI): domain Eukaryota; kingdom Metazoa; phylum Arthropoda; class Arachnida; order Ixodida; family Ixodidae; genus Haemaphysalis; species Haemaphysalis longicornis. Next base: position 154,493,898 of record NW_027526445.1, on the reverse strand, counting down.
GAATCGTGTTTCCTACTACCTATGCGAATTATTCCCATTCTAACACCATCATTTCAACTTGTACTTCGAGGATAAATCGACACCAGGCGGTATATTTTTTTGGTCCCCAGACTAAGTTCCCAAAGTTTCTGCTTTCGCATTCAAGTTTCTGCTTTCGCATTCAGCTGGATGGGGCAGGTTGGAGGGGGAAAGAAAATTGATGTTCAAACCAACTGATATTTCTGGGTAAATGTCGCTTAAACATCGCATTTGATAATCAGTTTTGCTCGATATCATTATCAGCCTTTGCCTTGTGTCCTTGAAAGACACAAAGGGAGGGGGGGAAGAGGGAATAATGTTTTACCTACAGTTTTCTCATTTCTCCCTCTGTGCCGATCTTCACTCTCCAGTCTTTTTATTTTTTAACCTCCCGAAGCCACCATCACAAATTATATTACCTATCACAAGAATTCGTAATCCCGAAGGCGGGATGATTATTTTTCTGTACACACCATGTAGTAAAAATAATAGTCAATTTGGCGAACGAGCCAGCCAAGTGAAGTTGGGAAATCTGGGGTCGCACTAACATTTGCGGTATAAAATGCAATTTCGTTGCCATGTTTGCCAACAAGTATAGACTTTCAACAGTTAGCAAGCACTGGTCAACACTGCGCACCTTCGACAACCCGCCGGATATTTATCACCATGTACACTGCATCCTCTCCAAATTTTATCAGTATTATGTTGAACACTCCTACGATGTAACACATGCTCGCAAATTCTATCCACATTTAATGTACCTACCTTGGATGTAGCAATGCCGTGCGTGTGGAGGGCGTTGAAGCACCTTACCGGCGCCCTCACAGATTGTTCTTCTCGATGTACGCTCGCATCTGCTTAGCGGGCTCGATAAAAATACTGATGACGTCGACGCTCCCCCATATTTCTTCCGTGCTGTAGAGAATGACATGGTGTTGGTTAGAACGTTGTTTGCACACCAGAGATTTAGCAAAGCCTACATAAATAGTGAGTTGATTCACGACTGCGAATAGAGAGCTCGACACTTTTGTGCTTCCTTGTTCTGTTGTCTCCTGTTTGTTCTTTCTGGCACTGCACTCGCATACGAAAACTTCGCACGCAATTCAACGATTTTTTTTCGTACAAGAAACCATGGAGACGCCAGTTTAGGCAGTCCTTCACGTCACTCTTACGGCCACTTTGTTCGGCAGCGCCGCGGAACCGACTGGCGGCGGCTGTAGAAAACAGCGACGCCAGGTTCAACATGGGGGAAATAATATGAAGCGCCAAAAAAATTTCTGCTCGGTTTATTTCTCATGTGCTCTCTCACGGGAATGGCTGCGCATACAACAACGTCAAGAAAAAATTGGCCCCGTATCCACTCACTTCTCCGCAAATGTCGTTGAAAGACGATAGCCTTCTGTCGCGCCGGACATGCAGTTGGTTAGAACGTTCCGCTCCGCCCCGCCCACCTGTCACGCCCTTCCCCTCCCGTCTCACTCTCCCATGACAAACACGTGGAGATATGCTCAAATTAATTTAATTTTCTCGCTTTGATAGATTTGTGATTAATTGTTAATGGTATCCCCTTTGGTGGTGACGTGTCATCTCACTTAAGAATCTACAATATCTATGTCGTACTCTTGGTGTAACGTTAAAGATCCCCGGGTGGTCTAAATTAATCTTGAACCCTCCACTACGCCGCGCCTCATAGCCCGTGTAGTTTCGACGCATTAAACCCCATAATCAATCAATCAATCAATCAATCAATCAATCAATCAATCAATCAATCAATCAATCAATCAATCAATCAATCAATCAACCAACCAATCAATCAATCAATCAATCAGATAAGGGTTGGCAGTCAACAATTCCTCGGAAAGCAAAGGTTCAGAATGTTTTAGGTCATTGAAACCGATGAAGAATTTTGAAATACAAAGTGAAGAAAAAATTCCCGGGTTGGATCCGACCCCACGACGTCCAGAATACTCGTCCAGACTACGCGTTCGGATCCCAACCTGCGGGCATTTTTTCTCCACTTTCTTTCTGTCTTTCAAAATTCTTCATCTGTTTCAATGACCTAAAGCATTCTCCACCTTCGCTTTCCGAGAGGCATTCTTGACTGCCAACCCTTACTTCTGTCTTAATTCAACGAGCCCCTCATTTCCCATTCTGATTCGCTACATATATCGGAATTCTTTCATCTTTTGGCCGGCTGGTGATATCGAGGGACAGACAGACAGACAGACAGACAGACAGACAGACAGACAGACAGACAGACAGACAGACAGACAGACAAAAATTTTCGAGTTTAAGTAGCCAAGGAAAGACTATTCTCTTTAAAAACGGCCCTCGCTGCCTATCACGCGCAACCACACGAGAAATCAATCCTAAACCGGAAGTTTTGCAAAACCCCGTAGGATTTGCACGTGGGCCACGCTAGCCCGAAAGACGGCCTGTTCAACACGTCCGACGCACCTCGCGTTTCCGCGGCTACTAGATGCATGTGTAAATTATAAGGGACGTATCGGGGGTGGTTCAACTGGTCACAAGTGTGCAGCATGTCGCACGTTGGGTCAGTTGCAGCCATGGCGCCCCTACGGCAGCCTGTTACGGGTGTACTGCGTAGGAAGCCGGCGACCTGCAGTTTCGCGTGACGCGTATTTCTGCAAGTCAACTAAAGTCCCGTTATTAAATCCTTAGAAAGCCGCTTTTAAATGTGTGAGCGCTTTTATATGGACTAAACTAAGAAAACCGTCTGTGGCGCTTGATGTGCCCCACTTTATGTGCATAGGAAAATGCTGTCTAAATAAAAATCGACGCAAAACTCAGAATGAAAGCAATTTGTTATAAATAAAAATTCGCTGTCTTGAACCAGGACGACCCGGGCTTAATTCAAGTATCTCACTTGTTGTGTTTGCGTTTAATAGCCTCAAGGCTTCGTAGGCATTAAACGAGTCCGCTCTATACCCAGGGAACTATAGTTAGGATCCCGGATTAATTCCGACAAAGAACGGTACGAAGGGCCATGCATGCAGCCACCGATGGTAATGGGCGTCTTGCCGCAAATTTACGCCTGCTGCCATCAGACATTTCTTTCTAATGTCCTTAGTTCCAGAGCATGTGCATAACAGGTGGTGAAGGTAGGCCGGAACGATTTCATCAGAGTAGGTTGGACATTTAACGCGCCCACTACAGTGCCGATACATCCTCGTGAGCGGCAAAACGACGTTCCCGCCCATCGCCTTGACTAAGGAAACTTGTCACGACGTTCACGCAGCCAGCTTTAAAGCCACGCTTTCTTGGTCTCACTGATCCCAGTGTCACTACCTAAAACTCAATGCAAGAAAACCAACTTTACACACTGAGAGTGCCCATGACAACGATGATGATGATGATGACGACGATGATGATGATGGTGGTGGTGGTGGTGGTGGTGGTGGCAAGAAAAACATACGCCCACCTCCCCTCGCGGGAACCCTGGTGTGATGCGACGCTGAAGGGGGTTCCATTGGCGTCGCATCAAGCAATCGTCGGGTACGGCAAGAGAGCAAGCGCAAACGCAAGCGCGGACGACCGTCGACTGAGAGACCGGCCGGAGCGCGGCACTCCGCTTCTATGCGCAGCGCGCCCGAAGGAGAGGAGACCGCGGAGAGAGAGAGAGTACTGCACATGCGCACAGTGCGCAGCCGCGCGCAGCGCGACCGCAGATGTTGGGAGAGAATGTTCGCTATCGGAGAGAAAAGAGGAGGCGAGCGGAAGAGAGACGCAGCTGGGCGGACGCGGACGACGGACGCACGCAGGACAGGGCCGCCGGCAACAGATGCTCCTCTCAGCGTCACATCTAAAAAACGCTTCCTGTAGTCCGAATCGACTCTGAATCCCTCGCGTTCTGAATCCGACATCGACCCGACTGCGCCAATCCGACACTATCTTTCTTTATCGCCTGCGAGAAAATAGCGAAATTACCACGGAAACATCTCAGCCTATCTTTCGCTGATCCTTCACATCAGAACGTTTTTTTGGACAGACCAGAACATCGAGAAGAATTTCTGCCCATTCAGGCGGCTCTGCTTCGGTCAGAAAAACATCGCGAATATACGCAATACGTTCAACAAAGTTTTCGCGCACAGGAGACGAGCGCTCGCATCGGCGTTACTCGCAGCCATCCTGGTATTCCACAGGATGTGGAGTCCAAGATGCACAAACATGTCGTAAGATGTGGAATTTTCGTTTTCTATGGGTACGTACCATAAACCAGGTGGTGTTTTAGGCCACAGTTTCTTCGGAGCACAGAACTGGACAGAGTTTTGTGATTGAAAATTTTGGCGGCATCAAATGACATCATTTCGTTTTCACATTTTTTTTTCTCTCTTTTTTTTCGTTTTGTTTTTCTTCTCTCATCTAGCGTAGCAAGCCAGCCCGACGGCTCGACTAACATCGCTGGTTTTCATTGAAGTTATTCTCTCTCTCTCTCTCTCTCTCTCTCTCTCTCTCTCTCTCTCTCTCTCTCTCTCTCTCTCTCTCTCTCTCTCTCTCTCTCTCTCTCTCTCTCTCTCTCTCTCTTCTTTCGACATGGTCGAAGCAGTTTGGTTTTTAAAGCGAATTTGAACGCCTCACATTAAACGACGACGATGCAGAGGGCTGAGCTTTCTACTGAGGGATTTGTTTTCTGTCGTCTGTGTTTGGACTTTGAGTCTCTGGCGGTTTGCACTTTGATCGTTGAAGCTTTGACTTTGACTCACGGTGCGCTTTGACTGCAGCGGCTTTGACTTATGGCACTTTTCCGTTTGATTTTCGCAAGCAAGAAAGCGTCGCGTTTCAATCATCGTTGGTGTTAGACGGAGGGAAAATTCTCGTTATCGTTCAAGACAATGACATACGTATTCCGACTTCTCAGGTGATCATTTTGGATTCAGGGATATAACACGTGGGCTTTAGTAATTTCCAAGCCATCGTGGCGGGCACGTTCCTGGGACTGCAGCGGAAGCTCCAAATGGCGATATCATCAGTGCAAATACTGTTGCAAAGATCGAAAGCAAATGCTAATTTTCAGGCAGGTTTTTTTATGTTTATACTGAACAGGATGGGGAATAGGTCGGAGTCTTGGGACTTATGCATGGCGCATTTCAAAATATTGTGGCGCTTGGTTGTAGGGCTCAATGATGCGTGTAGTACGGAAAAATGCGGAAGCCTCTAATACAGCTGAAGAGTCGAGTGCCAGGCTGTTTCTTAAAGGTTTTTAAGAAACAGCCAGGGCATTTAAAAACTTCTGACTGCGCAGCCCCGTCTTGAGTGCTTACGTACTTTCTGAACTGAATCATGGCAGGGGGGAGATGGTGCCCCGCTTCTAAAAATCATTCGAGGCTGGGGCGAATCATTTGTTCTGTTAATTTGATTCGCATAAGGTCATGATTATAGGGCGGACGACTTGACACCATCGGGAACACAGAGCCCACTTGGGCGAGGGCCAAGCACAAAAGATGCTGGCGCGGAAGACCGAACGTCCCCGGGAACCTAGAGCGCAGTTAGACGAGGACAACTTCAACGTTTCACAATGGCCCGGTATGGCCCCGTCTGCAACGTGTATACACCCGACCTCAGAAACAACAGTGATTGCACTCTTGTGAAAAGTACTTTAAAGAAAAGTAATGATTCAAATCATCCATCTTACGTCTCCAGTGAATGGCATTTTCGGTCAGAGATGTTTCGTACTCGGTAGAAAAATTTCGATTTCTGGTTTGAGAAATTCACTATTTTTAGCAATTTCTCCCCGCAGGTTTCTCAAGAATTCCCTGCAAATTTCCCCGCATTCTCTCCTTGCAGCTGATAGACCTCTACGTGGATTCCTGTTCGGTTTTCGGCGTTAGCCAGCGCAACTTCTGGCTACTTTACGTAGTCTTTCGGGTGCAGACGCCATTGCGAGAATCAGAGTTTCAGCGGGCAATAAATTTTACTACATCTACAGCTCCGCAGCATTTGACTATACATTTTCGGTTTCGTACCAAACAGCATGCTTATTTTGCATGCTTATTTTTCAACGAGACATTGTTGGGTAACTGAAATAATTTTACCTTAGGCCGGGACTGCTGGCGCCACCCCTTGTTGACAGCACGCGAACTGAGGCACACCCGAAATAGGTTTTTTTCTTTTTTTTGTATATCGCACAGGAATACATGCGAACACGCTTCAGCCCTTCAGCCTCCGCCGCTTCACGCTTTACTAGCTCTTTCTTATTGAATACTCTTTTCCTTATTCTCCCTCTTGCTTCATGAACAGGATTGGAAGCGGTCTTGGATTCCTTTGGCTCGCGGGAACAGGACTTCGGATATTTGAACACATATCCGCCGAAGTGTTAAGTGAACTTTAAAAAAAAAGTAATAAATGATTTAACAAAACTTGTTGAGCTAGTTGGTTCATGCTTATTGGAAAGACTAAAAGGGGGCGCTAAGCAGACGAAGACGAAGTAAGTAAGTAAGACGAAGTAAGTTTGTGTCTTACTTCGTCTTCGTCTGCTTAGCGAGCGCCCCCTTTTAGTCTTTCCAATAATAAATGATGCGGGGTTTGGTGTGCTTACATTATTTTTCCTTTTTATTCCACGACTCTTAAAATTCCCTGCATATGTTAAAGATTCCTTTTTCCCCTTCTGGGCCACAATTACAGCCGAAAATTCTGCGAAAAAGGGAAATTACCCGCACAGAACATCACTGTGTTCGGTTCGATGTGACAAAAGCGCAGGGGAGCCAATTTGGCACGCAACATCAAGTATTTTCCGAGAAAGACGTTACAAGCTTCCTGGTGTGCTCTATTGCAAGGTACTCAGCGGGACGGCCGAATTCCTCGCCGCCGGTCTGTCTCAGGAACAGGTTTGTCTACCTGCCGCGGCCAGCGCCTCTTGCGCCAGTAAACAAAATCAGCCGGCGCCTCACTCGCACCACAAACTCCCTGCATGTCCGCGGAGCTGCTGGTGCACGGCGAACAGCTTGGGATTATGGTCCAAATAAAGTTTCTGTGGACAAAATCGAGATGGTCACACCGCTTCGACTCTTATCGCATTGTTAAACCTCCGTGAAACGCTATTTTATATGAATAAACGCTATTCCATTCTACAGCAGAAACGAAATATATTGTAAGGCGGTTCACATAAGAATCAAAGTCATTCTCCACAAACCTGTCCGAATCCTCGACTGGTGGCGGATATGATGTTGTGCCAATGCATTTCTGCAAAAAAAAACAAGGAAAAGGAAATGAAAAGCGGGGTTTTAAATACGGGTGAGTTTCTCCGTGGATTACCCATGCCGTTTTTGTAGCCCCGTTTTTTTTTTTTTTTTCAAGATGCTCGGCACAATGCTCGATCTACTGAAGGGCAATTGCGCTGGGTATTGCCCACGAAGACGGGCACAGAAAAACGTACACTTTGAGGTGAATAAAGGGTTCGTGAGCAATACCCAGCGCAATTTCCCTTCAAAAGATGTTATACCAACTAGCCCGACACCAAGCATTACTGAACGATGCTCCAGTATTTTTTTTATTTTACTTCCCCAGTTCTGCATCGTTGACCTTTGCCCCCTTTTTGCACTCCCCTAAGCCAGGAAATTATAACAAAGTTGAACTAAAGTTCGGAGAAACAAGAGAAAAGTGTTAGGCAAAGAGGGGATTCCCCTTCCGTTTTGAGTTTTAACTATTACTTTCCCTGTGCAGTAACTACGACATATGTAGTTATGCATTAGTCGCGCGCGCTGAAATGTTTTGGATGCTTGTGTCAAAAGGCGGATCTCCCATGGGAAATCATCGCAGGACTTGGCTTAGTCCTTTTGCTGTGTAATCGACGCCACTATAGCTCTGCTGATGGAGCAGTTCATTCGCTTAGGGGTTCACAGTGTAATAGGTCTAGGGTATGAAGAGCAGCCGATCTGCTTGTTGGGCTTCTATCCGACAATCTTTTCAAAAGTTAAAGGGGCAAGTTGCAAAAACGCTCGGGTCTGCACTGGTAAGAGAAGGCCCGCAAATGTTTGCACTATGTATGGACTAGAGGTATTACCAGGCGGTGTCCAGGTGGGCCAGCATATTAATGACTATAACACATATTGATATATTCGTTACTTGTCCTAATTAGTTACTTTTCCGTGGAGTTGTACCACAGCCTGGAATTCACGCCTGATTTTAATGCATAGGCTCGTACCGGAAGTGAGCGTATCGAGCCCATATCGCCCATATCGGTACGAGCCCATATCGTCTATCTTTCTGTGGTCTTCCCTTTTTTTCCGTGAACGTTTAGCACGAAGGTGTATTGCCATAGGAAATGGTCGGAACTGGTATTTTAACACGAAAGTGTTTTATTCACGGTTACACAAACATTTGAGTGACGTCATATCCGTCACGGAAGTGACGCCAGTACAACGGAGCAAGCGGCCTGTAAAGGGTGCACCCCTGCACTCAGGGTCTTCTTGCGGGGAAGCATCCCTAAGAACTAAAGAGCACGTTATACTTCGGGTTGTTCGTTTTCGGGTTTCATATTTTTACACGAAAGGGTTTTATGCCGGTATACACCAAGATTTCCCTGACGTCATATCCGTCACGGAAATGACGCCAGTACACCTTTGCCAAAGCGACCCGCCAGCAGGACGTCACTCCACAAGCCCACCCACAAGACTCGCAAATCATGCTCAGCTTCTGATTTCGCTGCCCATTTCACTTTCGTGTTTTACCGATTCCTATGACAGAGAAATCAACCAGTTTTTTTATTACAGCTATCCCGAACCAAAGTTTTATGACGTTGGTGTGCTCAAAGGATTGCATACGCGTGGGAACTTTTATCTCAGCAGAGAGATATAGAGAGATCAGCCATTAGTTAGGACGCCAAGAAGCGCGTAGAGAAAGTGCTTCGGCTTTTTCGTGTTAACGATTGGCATTTCTAAACGTTTTAAGGATATTGGGAGAAAAACGAACAAAAATTTAACGGGAAATTCATTGGTGGACCTTTTGGAATGCACGTGCGTATCGTCCCTCTCCCCCGCGAACTTTAGCGTCGGCCCGATGCGCATGCCTTGCTCCAGCTTGCAACCATGCTTTGCGCTCTAACCATATCGCTACAGACAGAGATAATTGGAGAATAATGGGAGAGGCCTTTGCCCTGCAATGGGCGTAGATAGGCTGGTGGTGATGATGATGATGATATCGCTACATTCGCTCGCTTTAACCTCGAATCCTCGTTCCCACCGTCTCCTCATCCTATCCCGCCGCGTTGCCGGACTATATACAGGCAATATATAGCACCGCAGGAAGCCAACTCTGTGCACGCTACCGCATTTAATATTTGTAGACTCTCTAATAGCGGCTTAAAAGTGTTTCGACATCTTACATGAGGAACGGGATGAACAGTTGGCTTCAGTGTCTTCATGCTGGATTTTTATGACAGTTGTAAATATGTACTTTATAAATCAAAATAAGTTTTATGTTCAATTTGTGTTACCAGGTGTTAGGAAACAGGGTAAACGTGGCCTCACGTGTTCCATTTCGTAATGCAGACGAAAAATAGTGTAGCATCATGTTTTACATCTCTCGTTGCCACTTACCTTAAAGTCACTCATCCAGTTTATAATGTCGTCACGGGTTTTTACATTGTGGAACTGGCTCAGAATCTGGAAAGTATAAAAAAACATATGACAGCATTGGAACCAGCCAGAAACGCTAAGGAGTGCCGAGAAATGTAACCATTATCCATTCACAGTGAGTGAAGCTCGCGCAATTAAAAACTGACCCCTACAAACAACTTCGGTACAGGTTGCATTCCAATACACTGAACCATTACCAAATAGGAAACAATCTCATCTCTTGCCTTCAAGACCGAACCACGCATCAAGTACGCCGACACACTATAATCCACTACCTTTAAGGGAAAAACGGGCCATCTCCACTAACTGGAAACCTCGGGAGCGGCGAAGCATGCAGTGTATAAGTGTATTCTTGGCGCCTTGGAGTTTTTGACCACGGAGATGAAACCGTTGGGGGTAGAGGTATACAGCTTTGCCGTCGAAGTCTCGTGTCTTTGAAGCACGAAGCGTTCTAGCGCGAGGCGTTGGAAAACGAGTGTCCCGCTGTGTTCTTTTAGTACGCGTTTTCGCCCATTAAGATTAAACGTTCCAGACAGACAGACAGACAGACAGACAGACAGACAGACAGACAGACAGACAGACAGACAGACAGACAGACAAATAACTTTTATTTTTGGTCCTGAGGAACTACGTTGGGGTTGTAGTTGCGGGCCGCTCCCCCGTAGGGACAGGAAGGCCGTGGCCCTCCGCCCTTTCTTATGCCCTCTGGACGGCCACGAGATGGACAGAGAGGTCGCCACTTTTGAGGGCTTCCTCCCAGTCTTTGTACTTAAACAGAGCGTCGCGTATTGCAGAGCATTGCCAGAGCATGTGATCTAATGAGTAATACGCCTCTCCGCAGTCCGGACAGTGCGGGTGAATGTTGAGCGCGAAATGGCTAAACCTGTCCCGCGAAGGGAAGGACCCCGTCTGGAGCCTTCCAGCGCGAGGCGTTGGAAAACGAGTGTCCCGGTGTTTTAGTACCCTGACTACATGAAACGACGACTACGACGATGACAGGAGACGTCGAAAGCCCGAGCCGCTAAAAGATAATACTGGCCCCGCGGCGGGGGGTACCAAGACATGAAGCCCACGCCCTCCGAAAACTGCAGGTGAAAACATACCTCTACAGCCCTTTGCTTTACGCCCTATTCGCCGCGAGCTCGACATGTAGGTGGCGACAGTGTCGCGCTGCTATGCTCCGCTGAGCGGCCCGAGAGAATGCACACTGTGGTTGCGCTTCGTGCCTTTTTCGCGCCGTATGTGAGCCCCAAAGGCGCAGAGAAAAGTGGTATGCTGTAGATCGGTTCCTCGATGTTCAATATATAGCATGAAAGCTGCAATAAGATTTTATTGCTTCACAAAAAAAAAAAAACGGCCACCCAGCGGGAATCTCAGAACGGCCGACATAATTCCAATGACCTTGTACGCCGTGGCTCGTAGCAAGCTCGATCTTTTCAGACTATCGCTTTGAGCCTTCACTAAAAGCATAAACTGAAACAAATAAGGTAGCCTCCATATCTGGAATTCAGTTTACTTTAATACGCAGAACTGACCTAAGGGAACTTTTTTCCAATAAAAAAATTCCTGAAATACAGAAAACGGTAGACTGAGCTGGGGCTCCAACTCTCAAGACTCCACGACGCTACCTGCTATAGACCAGAAAGGTGGTCTATAGCAGGTGGTCTACAGCAAGCTATAGCAGGTTTCTACAGCAAGCTCGTTTTAGCCGTCCGTCAATAACATTGCGGCTGGGTTCAAAGCAGACCATTAGAAGGCGCTAAGTGTGGCAAGAAATTCCCGGCATGGAGTGGCTTGGAAACAAGCACAAAAAAAATGGTCGTTTCCTATACTAACACCTCCCGTCGAAAAAACAGCTATTCTGCCTGTGGCCAGTGCTTGGGGCCGTCGCCGACTGTAGGTGTCTCCTATCACATTACAACTCTTCTGCCGACCTGCTCGCACTGTCACTTCACTTCGCGTCCTGGGATTGCAGAGAACCGCGTCTGGGTCAGCGCACATGTGGCTACGCTCCGCTCTACAAAAAGCGAACCAAATGCTCCACCTCGTCGGCCGCATCTCACATAAGTCTAGTTTTTCCTGTTTTAAACAGACCCGTCTGTTGGTGCGGTCTGTACTCCATCCTCCACTTGTTTACCAGGCTCAATTGAGACACTTGAACCAGGCGGAGTTGGCCCGACTTGAGGCAATCAACATAGCTGCAATGCGTACCATTATCTGCCTCCCTAGGATAACACCGATCCCTGCTCTTCAGGCTGAAGCTCAAGTTAACACCTTGGATGAGCTTATCCATCAGCGTCGGTCCGTCCGTATGCCCAAACTCACTTTTGTTGCTGAGGCAGCGGCGTTAGGTAACTACATGGGTCGTTCACTACCCACATCCCCAGCCTGCGCCGTTGCCAGGCCACCTTGGCTATACCAACAGGTGACCGACAACAGGCAATTAACTCGACTTCATAATCGATCCAAAGGACATACAAACGCACTTTTTCGAGATCGCAAAAGTAGTGGCGGCTGAGTCACAACCCAGGTGGTACAGGCATTTGTGGACGCCGTGAACAAGGATCACGTGTTCACTACAGCACTGCTACATCCCGCATACCCAGAGGCCTGTCAAATTTTCGTCTATGAAACACACTGCGCCCTGCCATCTACGATGGCCGAGCTTACAGCCATCAGGAACGGCTGGCAAGCCCTTATCCCTTACTCCTTCTCTTCTTCAAGCCCCTTTACAACTTTATACAAGTTCCGCGGCGGCCATACATAATTTTTTTGCTGAGTAAATAACAACTTGGCTCTCTAGAGGGACATTAAAGAGATACTCGATACGTACGCCTGCCCTCTCCGGTGGTCATGGGTCCGGCGCTCACATTGCTGCACATAGTGCCTGCCGCCAAACATTCGTTCCACGACCATTGCCAGTACTGACAGAATATCTCCATCACGCCACATGTGCTCTTATCCCACCGTGAAGAACGAAAATCCCCAGTCGATTCGCTAGGAGGTCTTGCTGCGCAGACTTCGTGTTGGTGTAGCCCTCTCTCCTGCTGTGACCCGGGCGTGGTCACCACGCTATCACGCCCGTTCAATGAGAACTGCCCCTTCTTCACAGCTTTTTCTGAAGAGGCCTGACACAGAAGACCTGCTGCGGACGTGCCCTTTATTGGACGTGCCCTTGTACGTGCTGCGGACGTGCCCTTTATTCTGCACAGGGCTCCACCCCGGAAGACCACCCGACCTCCGTCGGTGGATATATGACGACCCCACCGCCGCTCCCTTCTCGCGTACCGTAATTACCCGATTCTAACGCGCCCCCGATTCTAACGCGCACCTGATTTTCCAGGCAAAAAAATGAAAAAACTTGCACCTCCGATTGTAACACGCACGGAACTTTGTGAGCAAGAAAAACGAATGCGAGATAAACGGGAGATTTATTTCGCGATGTAGTCTCCCGCATCTCACTCCTCATCGCTCTCCGAGAGCTCCTTGTCGCCTTTCGCTGACCGCGACATCTCGTCCTCGGTGCCATCAAACGCGTTCACGATGCCACACTCCTGAACGAATGTTCAACCATGGTCGATGGGATCGTGGCCCACGCCTCGCACGCCCATCCCGCCAGCTTCTCCAAAGGTGCACGCTTCAGCAAACCGCTCGTTGTGAACGCGTGGAAGCCGCTCGTAAGCCGTTTAAGCGGCGCACCTTCGTTGCCGCTTCTCCCATTGCTGCTATCAAGCGCGCAAGTGGAATAATTTGACGATTTGTGTGAACACTGATAGAAAACCCTAGGCGTGCTAGGCGCCTAGATCCGAAAAATTGTTGCTGAAAGCTTTGGCGTCATCTTGAGATGGCGATGGCAATGGTAAAACGAAATTTCAGCTGTTTAGGCAGTTTTGGTTTCGTATCCGATTCTAACGCGCATGCCATTTTTCGGCCTGTTTTTCTGGAAAAAAAAGTGCGCGTTAGAATCGGGTAATTACGGTACCTCCGCGAAACGGGAGCTGACACCTTCTTGTAATATAGACTTCAGGCCATAACGTAAACTACTAGAAAAATTGCCATTCAGTTGCGACATTGGCAATGAGTTACCAGCAAGCTAGGTCCTTTGAAGCAGCAGTGAAACCTCTACCCGTCGGACGATGACAACAATGTGGCTACGTAAGAAGACATCAAAGGCGTGAACCTCTCTGTAGGCATTACTGAAATCACTGCGTGGAAATAAATGCGTTCAAATTCTAAGCAACACCTTCAAAAGATTCCAGTTTTCCTCCAGCATGCTACCTCAGAAACGCTGAGGTGTGACCCGCATGAATTCAATCACAAAACTGCAAACCGTACCAAAAAAAAAAATCTACGACCATACCCGCAACACGTAACGCCCAGGCGTTCAACTGGACATTATTGCTTTCGCATTAACACCTCGTAGAGATGATTAGATGCACTCGAAGTTTTTCGCTGATTGGTATAGCACTAACAGGGTAGGTTGCACATCCCGCAGTACCAAGTGAAAACAACGTTATGAAAGCCAAACTTACCACGGTTTTGTTATCCAAGTAGTCATACTGGCACAACAGCAGATCCAGCAGCTGAAAAACGAAAGTACCGAAGCTCGACACTTGCCGCACATGATTAAAAATATGGCTACATCGTGGTGATTACAAGGGATTACAGCATTCTTTGTATCAACTATTTAAATAGGAAACATGTGAGTATATAATGGCAATGTACGATGCCATGTCTCAACGACTTAGAAAAGAAATGTGTGATAAGGCCATGGTGACGTGCGATGGGAAGTAAAATTATTGTCACATTTTTTTACTTTCTCTAAAAACTCGTCGCGCTGAAAGATAATAACAGAGCGCTCTTCCCTGCGCTAAATGGTGCTATACAGTTCTGACACTTTCTGGTTTTACGATACTTCCGAACGGGGGGCGGAATGGAAGGAAGAATCTGTAGAAATTCTAAATCTAGCATTTTAAACACTTTTGTCTAGAGTATGAGTACTTTAGCACGAGGTCGCGGGTTCGATTCCCGGCCGCGGCGGCCGCTTTTCTGATGGAGGCGAAAAGCAAAAGCGCCCGTGTGTACGAGATTTCGGCGCACGTTAAAGATCCCCAGGTGGTCAAAATTAATCCGGAGCCCTTCACTACGGCGCGCCTCATCGCCATCGTTGCGTCGGCGCGTTAAACCCTACAATCAATCAATCAATCAATCAATCAATCAATCAATCAATCAATCAATCAATCAATCAATCAATCAATCAATCAATCAATCAATCAATCAATTAGTATGAGTTCTTTAAGTCAATTATGGCTATGAGTAGCAAGAGTCGCTGGATTATTTTATGCTATTTTGAGTTGTTGTTTTTTTTGTTTATTTTCGCCAATGATTTAACTATTTACCGTTATAGCGATGAAGTGCCTTTACTTCGTTGATTATTTATTTTTTCCGAAGAAGCAAGGGGCACCGCAAAGTTGGCCCTTTACGCTATTTTTATACATATCTCCAACGGTATTTTGTGAACTTTTTTGTTTATTTTTAGGTTTTGCGGGGAGATGTATAAGATGCATATTTTTGAGTTTGTCAGACCATTTTCGTTAATTCCTTTTATTTTTATTTTTTTAAAAGTTCTTGTCTATTAAATAGCTCCATTTACGCTATTTTAACGATTACAGGTGTTACTTTCGCCACATCTGCATTTTTGTGGAAATGCGCGGCGTTACACGTTCCTGGCTGTGGGGGTCCTCGGTAAAGAACGTTAGGCATTAAAATTAAAGGGAAATTGTGGTTTTACGTCTCGAATCGACGCACGGGTTTTGAGGCGCACGCCGTAGGGGAGGAATACGGAATAATAAAGGCCTGTGCGGATCTTTAGCATCCACCGTAATTTCGATGCCGGGCCTCGGTCGACTTGCACTTCGACGACCAAAATTGACATCTACTTCTCTGCCCCAACAAACATACACATCAAATCAAATCAAATTAATTTTATTTCCAAAAACGTGGACGGTTCCCGAGGTATACGCTACTGCAGTAGTTTGACCTAGGCCAGGGAACCGTGACAGGGCGCAGCGAACAGCGCACAAAAACAACACGTACTCTTGAAAAGATACGAGTTGTTGGACAGCTCAATATTTAAAACGGTTTCAATAGTTGAAGCACACAAAGCGCAAAATTACAGTAGCGTGCATTTTAAGGGTAGATACAAAATATCCAGCATAATACCTCCCAATACATTAGACAACACAACGAAAGTTGAGGAAAATACAACCACAACAGAACTTACACTTACAATCTCACAAAGAATAACTTATTGTTACTCGGAGAAATTTTAGGAGTACATTTGTTAATTGTTTCTTCGAGAAAATTTTCGGAGTACATTTCTCTAATTCAGTTAATTGGAACATTCACGTAAACTATGCGATAAATAAGCTATCTTCCGTTGTGGGCGAATTATTAAAACTGAGATGCATAATATCAACTGCAGTAAAAATACCAATCTACCACTCGTTTTCTGTTTCATCTAAGTCATTGCCAACTTGTCTGGGGCTTGAAAACCCAAACAAATCAACAAAAAAATATTTATTTTGCAAAAGAGAGCGTTGAGGGCAATTTGCAATATTCAAATAGCCAATCCATAGAATCCGCCTTGAATGCCTTAAATAAATTCAGTGTTCTAACTCTATACGAAATCTGTTTATTCACGGCCTATAGAAAAGCATCCCGTTCCCACCAGCAAAACAGTTTTCTTCAATTAGCACCTTACCGAGCAAAATCTACTATATACACGACAACCTGGTAAATAGATTGTAATGTGCCCCAGAACAAATTATGGCTCACAGATGTTGTCTTTTATTCTACCCTCATTGCTAAACCGGTTGTGTAAACATAACATGGATACCATGTAATGCAATCTACAAGATATTATTAGTTTGCTGCGAAGTTGACTACAGACTCAATAACATTTTTTTTGGTTGTGCAGTAATGTGGCCCCTTTTTGTCTCTTGTTGATTTTTTTTACTCGTTTACTTGCTGTATCAAGTGCTGACCACCTTGCCTTTGCTTTGTGCCTGACGGGGCCAAGGGCTAGTCAAGCTGTCTAGTACAGCTTTTTCCCTTGGCCACGCCACTTTATACGAAAATATCTGTATATATAGATGTACATAAGTGGAAATAAAGAATTTATTAATGCATTCATTCATTCCCTTTCGGTTTGCTTGTATTTGTTACATGTCACCCGGAGATAATCTCTTAAAGATTTCATTTTACAATTTGTACGGAAATGCGGTACCGTCCATACGTCAGCGTTTCTATTGCGTGCATCTCTTCGTTTGTGCTCAAACATTCGGGAGATTTTACAAAATTTACTACAGCAAAAGAACAGAAATAAACCGTGCTCAGCAACCGGAATTCATACACATGGCCAACCCGAGCAATGTTGTAGGTTAAAACGGCATTTTTTTTTTTTTTGTGGTGGTAATGCGTTCAAAATTCCAATGCGCCGTAAATATCGTTTTTGGCTTACTACAAGCCTAATGGTGTTCGTATCGTGTGCATTTGTTCAGCTATAACGCTTAGAGCTGAACAAATTGTACCAAGCAGCCCTATTTTAGCCATAGTGGTCGTTTCATTCACGAGGAGCAAACGTTACTGGGCCAAGGCAGCGCAGCCACCTCTACTACCATCGAAGAAATTTGGTTTCCGGTTTCTTTTCGGAAGGGCCACGTGACCATACCTCGGCAAAGTTGGCGCGGCTCACTCAACCTCACTCACAAATTTATTTTCGAATCACTACTCACTCAAACTCAGACTCATTGCTGAGCAGCACATCTGCGCTCACTCAAACTCAAACTCACTGTAAGCGCAAAACTCAGAACTCACTCGGACTCAAAACTGAAAACGTACTAAAAACTCAAAATGTACTAAAACTGAAAATGTACTCAAAACTCAAAATGAACTGAAAACTCAAAATGGACTCAGAACTCAAAATGGACTGAAAACTCAAAATGGACTCAGAACTCAATATGTACTCAAACTCAAAAAGGACTCAGAACTCACTCGGTCTCAGGCGTACTCAAACTGAGTCGATCTTAAACTCACTCAAGCTCAAACTCACCATGCCACACTAGCCTCGCGCTCACTCAAACTCAAACTCACGCTTGAGTTTGAGTCGAAACAAGTCTGAGTCGGTGGACTCAGGAGGGAGTCCGCCTACCTCTGCACGTGACACAGGCTTCCTCCAATTGTCTCCCGAGCAGGATGAGGCCGGTATCTAGAAGGTTTACACAAGTTTTCACTCCAGCTGTGATGAAACCTCTTGGAGCCGAGGGAGTACGCAGAAGAAGGGACAACACGTTTTAAACAGTTGTGGTCGAGCTGGAGAGAGTGCGGGATGGGCGCGAAAGGGGGGAACGTCATGCCGAGAGAAGCGCTTCGGTATGAGTGCTCTGCCATTCCAATGGGTTCTTTGTGGCAGGAAACGACCAAATATTGTAATCTTTCTCGCACTCACAAAAGTTAGAGCAACCATACCGAAAAAAATTAGCAGTGGCTTATCTCGGCTATGCCAGGATATACGTAGCGTGAGCTAAGATTCAGCAATCCAATCCAATCCAATCCAGTCCCGTCCAATCTAACCTAGTCCGGTCCGGTTTGGTCCAGTCCAGTCACTGCTTCTCGCGCATGCGCAGCACGACTCTCCAGGAGCCACGCGAAGCGGCTATCAAGCGGCTCCGGCGCAGCGTCAGACTTGGCTACTGCGCAACGGAGGCGCTCAGCTGAGCACGCGCCGACGCCAGTGTGTCTGCCGTGGCTATGACGTCACTCCTGTGGAATGCAAAGACCGACGAATGTGCAGTGAAATCTGCAGCTGATAATCATTGGCGGGTCGGCGCCTGTCTTGTGCGTGTGCTTGGCGAGCGACGTCCTGCTGGCGGATCGCTTCGGCAAAGGTGTACTGACGTCATTTCCGTGACGGATATGACGTCAGTCAAATCTTGGTGTATGCCGGCATAAAACACTTTTGTGTTAAAATTTAAAACCCGGAAACGAACAACCAGAAGTATAACGTACTCTTTAGAACTAAAGGTCGCTTCCCCGCAAGAAGACCATGTGTGCAGGGGGCACCCTTTACAGGCCGCTTTCTTCGTTGTACTACCGTCACTTCCGGGACGGATGTGACGTCAGCGAAATTTTGTGAATCGGGGAATAAAACACCTTCGTGTTAAAAAAAGTACCATAAAAGAAGCTAGCCATACACAGTGCTGTCTTCTTCCTTTCTTCTCTGATGACTGCTGTGTGAAGCCGATACTGCGCAGCTTCCTAAAGGAGCCCGAGATAACTAATCTGATCTGAGCCGCCATCTTGTTTCTTTTATCGCTGGGACCATTTCTTGAAGATGAGTCGCAACGTCTCGTCATCAAAACCTGATCATTCCTTAGTGCTATGTACAAGGTCTGCGCCGTTTTTGTAAAACTCATCACAACATCGCCAGCAAAATTTATGACGAAGGTTTCCCCGCTAATTTTTTTTTTCCAATCCAACCGTGCATCACTGCAATGCATTCCTTCAACATGAACTTTCCCATACCACCCGGCACACCCTTCGCTGTTTTCAGACTCTAACTAGTACTTTGCACCCCGTCCCATTGTAGGAGTCTTTCGCTCGGGTAGCTAGTCAACCTGTTGTCAACCATCAGCAACGCATGGCCATCCCCGTTCCACTTTGCCGTAATTTGAGATCTCTTCTAAATTTGGTTTTAACTTAGTCCTGGTTATGCTGGTTTGTGATCACCAGGAGATGCTTGTTCATCCGTCCTTGGAAAGCTCTTTGCGCTGGAAAGCGCTTACAAAGCCCCTCCCCCCTCCTTATACCCCCCCCCCCCCAAAAAAAAAATATATATATATTGTCTGGCGATTACGATGCTCTCTAACGCGATATTTGGGCGCAGCAGGAGCAGTGCACTGAGGCAGCACTCACGCGTCGGTTCTCTCGGCGGCCGCGATGATGAGCCTCTGCGTCGGCGGCGCGAAGTGCGTCTCAGTAAGGGACCGCGAACTGCGTCTTGAGCGAACGCACATCATAGTCACGTGCACGCCTCCCTCACGTTTTCGCCAAGTGTCGCGCCGTCATACTCCTCGTGCGGGCACAGCATACTGCTTACTCCCCTCCCCTACCGCACACTTTCGGAGGGGGCTGGCTCGCGCCGCCACGGCTAACCGCCCTCCCCTCTCCCCTTAGCGACTCTCCTCCTTTGCTTTCGTTCATCGTTCGCTTTTTTCTTCACTGATGGGTACAGCCATCGGTCGCTCGGTCACGACGACGGTGACGCGGCTAAGCCCACGAACGGGCGGCAAAGAGCTGTGCTTTAAAAAATCTTCTACACGAGTCATATAGCCCCCAAAGCAGTGAAAGGGACTGCTAACCACGGAGATTTCGGGAACCGGCGCAGCCTGGTGATCCGGGATTTTCGAGCTGCAGCTGGCCATGCGCTCCTAAACTAGCGGACTAGGGACCGCTAAGGACGACCTAGGGACTAGGGACACTACCCATTCAGAATAATCGAAAGCCATCCCAGAGCCTTTAAGGCTTGGAAGGAAACGAGAGCGCTGAGTCGCTTGCGAGAAGTCTTACGAACCGCAGTGACGAGGACCACTCCTACGCCCTTCCACCATACGAATCCTACGGAGAACGTCTTTAAAGAAAAAGACTTGAAAGGAGAACGCTACCCGCTCCTCACATGGCACTAAACGCCCACGATGCACAAACACTGAGGAGAATACAATTTAACGCATTCCCACACAAATCAAGGCTGGCGTTTATGTTGCCAGACAGATTTAGTGAGGACCAGTATCCATGCAATGAAAAAGCCACCCTTTTCCACACCATATGGAATTGCCCAGTTATATGGCAAACAGAGAATATACCTCATTCACTAGAAACGTGGGAGGCGACTCTGGCCAGAGAGGCCTTGGAAGACAAGCGCCAGCTGATCGACATGGCCTGGGCCGGGGCACAAGCTTCTGGGGCCCTGGAAAGAGGACTCCACCCACGTTTCTCCCTTTAATCCCTTCCCATACCTCAATAAAGTTTTACTGAACTGAACTTCCCAGTCTATGGGAAAAATAAACTGCTATTCCTCCACCTTCTCGCACCCTCCTAGAATTCCATGACCTAGACTGAAGAGTTAACTTATCGGTTGGCATTTTAATATTAGATGCAACGCATCTCTTTAACTCGCCTTGTCCCGCGTCGTTGTCGCGGCGTAGTCCGCATCCCTCCCGCAGTCTCCTCGCCGCGGAAGCTGCGCGCTCCGCCACTCTCACCGCAGCGCCATCTGTTCGTCAGCGCGGTCAGCGCGCAGCTTGCGCTCGGCTACGCTCGCTCCCGTCGCCGTGCCAGCTGTGCGTTAGCGCGCAGCTTACGCTCGGTTAAAAATTTGCACCATCTTCCCGCGAGGGGAACCATGGGGTAGATGCGACGCATCGGGGGTGAACATGCTGCGTAAATAGGATACACAACAACAGCAATCCACACGCTGACATCGCTAACATAACGGAAACGCAACGGCAACCCCCGGTGCGTCGCATCTACCCCATGGTTCCCCTCGCGGGAAGATGGTGCAAATTTTTACCTGCGGCCGCACTAAGCTTTATTTCGCAGCTATGTTTCAATTCCGAAATATACTTCGCTTCTAGCTTTTGACATTATTTTACTGTTCTAGACCTTCTTAATGCGCATCCGCTGTTTATTTTCCCCTCTTTTATTTCGTCTTTCCCTCATCTTTTTCTTCGCGCCTCGCGGTTTTTGTTGTGCAATGGAGCACAAGTTTAATAAGTATCAAGTGCTTACAAGCTTCGGATCAGCACATGCACCGATCATCTCTTGGGAGAAGGTGTACAGTCCGTAGCAGCCTATTGTCACCACGACGTCTTTCTTTGACACACCGTCCATCTGAAACAGAAGGTAAAAATCGTAAGCCAAGAAAAAACTGCACTAGGCAGTTTTAGAGACATGTCCTGCCGGATCATGCAGTGACACTTTTTCATATTCCCCAAATCCCACCCACCAAGATGAGCATTCACAACTATATATACATCAAAATGAGGGAAGCTCACCGTAACGCGTAAGACTTAAAGGAGTACTGACACCAATTTTCGGCGTTGATATTGTTGCACAGTTCGCTTCCTTTACTCAACAGAATACCCTGGCTGAAATATGAGCGGCCTGCGACGCGAAAAACATACTTCAATTGGATCTCATTTATCGCGCCGACGGAACAGCACGCGGAGCGGCACTCAGAAAATGGACATCAGCGCGACATCATCCCGTGGTAGCCCGAAGAAGTGACGCGGCAGCGCTCGTCGAAAACTCGTGACGTCACTTTACGCGTGCGGCTCCGCGAGCGGCGAGCGGGCTCCGGCGCAATCACAAACGGGTGCACGCAGCCAGAGCTACAGGCATAACCACGGTCCAGAAAGGCACTGTTGGCAAAAAAATTACACCATCTTCCCACGCGGGAACCTTGAGGGGACACAAAGCCGTGGAGTAGTAGCGTGTTAATTGGTTGTTAGAGGAAAGGCACGTGTCGTAGCGTATTAAATGTCTTCTTTATTTATCAAGTAGTTGGGGAACGTTTTGCGGATTCTCGTTCTCGAAGCGAGGAATCCGCTGTTCGGCGCTGGCGTTTCGAAGCGTTGTCACGTTGCCGAACGCCATCTGGATCAGCTACTCGCCGCTGGCGTTTCAAAGCGGCTTCTCTTTCTCGAAGCGAGGAATCCGCTTCTCGTCGCTGCCGTTTACGTTCGGCGTCGCGAGCTCTCCTCTGTGCAGCCTTTTCTTAGGAGGTGCTCGCGGTTCTGACAGTGTGCTGGCTGGCGCTAGTTGAAGGTGTGCCAGCCAGTTCGCTGGCGGAATCGTTGGCGTCCATTTCCAGTCATCGGACGGCGCAGTACCGCAGAAGCAACTGAGCGGAGCACGAACCGGGTTTATTTTCAGAGCAGAGGGAGTGGCGAAGAGGAGCAGCGAGCATGCGCGTGATTGGATAGCTGGTGGGGAGAGTGGAGAGGAGGAGTAGC
The DNA here is from genome assembly GCF_048455015.1 of Haemaphysalis longicornis. Classification (NCBI taxonomy): domain Eukaryota; kingdom Metazoa; phylum Arthropoda; class Arachnida; order Ixodida; family Ixodidae; genus Haemaphysalis; species Haemaphysalis longicornis. Next base: position 154,471,214 of record NW_027526445.1, on the reverse strand, counting down.
GCGCGTAGCGCACCGGTGGTGTGGAGAAGATGAGCAGCGTGCTCTAGCGCACAGGTGGTGTGGAGAGGAGGAGGGGAGAGGGCGGCGTTATCACAGCTGTTGGGGAGAGGAGGAGAGGTCCGGACGCCGGACGACGGAGTGTCGACTAAGAGATGCTTTGCATCTAAAATAAAGTACCACAGGAAAGGAAGCGATAATGTACCCCGAAATCGCAATAGAAGTCGCCATCAGGCTTTTATTGAAAGCGGTCATCGAATTTCCGCCGCAATAGGAGGCCTAGCACCTTCAGGCAGTTCAGTCGTCCAGCTCCGGCAGCGGCGCTGTCAAAAAAAACGCCCCCACCGGCCTCCGCAGTGTTTTGACGTCCGCACAAAGCGGTGAGGTCATGCCGGGATTCTGTCATACGCACCTTTCGGGATGAAAGCGCGGGAATTTGAAACAAACGATTTTCAGGCCCATCAATGTAATTATTCATCGCGCGCTGAAGTATTTAAAGTATTTAGAGTGCCATTTCGGGTTCGCCAGAACATTAACCATTCATAAGAGCAATAAAAGTGAAACATAAAATTTTCGTGTCGGTACTCCTTTAAAGGTAGCGAAGCTGTGCGCAACCTTCACGACCATCACGAAGGTTTAAGTCCGCGTTTGCACCGATTTGCTTCTTCTTCGCTACCGCAACGACCTTGTGCTCCATCACTGTTGCTATAAGTGCGAGCCTCTTTCACTTGTTTTTTGGAAGTGGTAATCTTTGGACATCACCTTAGAGAGGCGTACGCTATAACGTGTCTTTCTCGTTCGGAACAAGTGTTACCACGATTACGGCGAACGCTAGAGTTATTTTTGGCCAATCTTCGCCAATCTGCCTAAGTGGGTATGCTTGGCCTGACAAAAGTGCGCAGGGGACACTGAGCGGTCGTCGTGAGGCCCGCACACGCGAGCGCTCGGCATTTTCGCGGTTATGTTAACAGCCGGGTGGTCGCGCGAGGCCCGCGCTCACGGGCGCGCTCATAAATTTCTTGGTAGTTTTACCTGCGGACGTAAAAAATTAAGATTCGCTAACCAGCTTCGCCGTTAAAACATTTAGACATAAAAAAGGTCGAATGAGCCAAGATCTCTTTGATGTCCAGAGTGTGATTGCATCATGTGCGGGGATATTAACCTAACTTCCCTTAAGGTCATGAGCCAAATAAACTCATCTCTCTGTCGGAAATATCTCCCGTAGGAACTCGGAGATGTCCCCGTGGTCGCAGTGGACATCAAAGTGGACAGACGTCGCTATAGACGAGAGGTCAAAATGCAGCGCCGCGCATGCGTGGTATACCGCTTCTATAAAAATTTACCATCCCGTCCTGAAGAAAGTTGAAAGAAGCGCTAAAGCAAAGATTTTTCGCACAATAAGTGAAGGCTACTACCAACGATTTAAATGTATACCGGTACGTGATTTATGAAAGAAAGGTGTACTATTGTACTCCTTCTTCGTAATCGATGCATGTGTTGCATCATCCAGAACAGTTACTTTTTCACGATTTTGAACTGACCGTTTTAACAGAATAGAAGCCCAGTTTAACGCGTGTAGAGTCGTCGTATGGCGTAACTGTCATGTAATTCGTTTCGGAATACTTTGGATAATACAGGATTTCGAGCCGTTTATTGTAATCAAACTCCCTCCGTAGATGGTCATGCTTCACTGTAGAACAAGTAAAGTATGAAAGCCCGCTTACAAAATCCAAGCGTACACCAATACTTTGAAAGTTGGCTTCGCCTTAAGCAAGAGTGCATTGCTTAGAAGAAATTCTTTCAGGAGCAATTTAGGCAGTCTTATATGAAAATATGAAAGCCCTGGGACCTTTTTGCATTTTAGATGCGACTGCATTTCATTCACTCGCCTTGTCCCTCCATACGGCGTTGTTGTTGTCCGTCCACACCCCTCCCCCATTCTCGCCGCGCGAGCTGCACTCTCCGCCGCTCACCCCCTCTCCTCTCCGATAGTGAACACTCTCGCGAGGGTCATTGGATTAGATTCGATTGGCTTGGCTTGGCTTGGATTGGATCGAATTGGACTGGATTAAAGTGGATTGTGTTGGATTGTGTTGCGTCATGGCCGCGCCACGTTGCGTCATAGCCGCGGCAGGGGGTTCACGGCATGTTTCACGCGATGGGAGAATCAACCTAACGGAAACAACAACGGAACCCCCTATGCATCGCATCTACACAGGGGTTCCCGCGAGGGGAGGTGGGAGTAATTTTTATGGTAGCTTTTCGATCGGCCAACCGCTGTATGCGGGAATTAATTCGTGATTTAACAGGGCGCCATCGGCTCCACTGAGAAATCTTTGGCTTTAAATATTCCTTTCGCGATTGCTGGGGTCCTAGAAGAAATAAAAATATGAGCAGTGTAAGTACAGAAGTTATATACATACAAAATAAAGCAATGTATTTGCAATCTCCTCCCGCAAGAGTTTTGTTAAAGCGATGAGTATTAGCTGAGAAATCGTAAACCAACCAGGCCAGCAGTGTCAGCTGAGTCGGCTGCGCAATTCTTGCGTTCGCTTGCATGCTCTCGCTGAAGCAACTTTCTGCAGTTACCTCAGGATATAGGATGAGCAGCGTTCCGTTTTTATGCTACTCGTGAACTTTGCTTTGTCGACCGCATGCAAGAAGAGATCGATTTTGTAGAATTCAAATTTGGCGCCCTTCGAAGACCGCCTCATAGTCTCTACAATGGCAGAAAGAGGGCGCCAGGAGTCCGCTAGAAGTAGGAATTCCTGTATAAACATCCCCCTCGCGAGGGGCACGATCAAATGCAGAGCATTTCCGGGGGCGCACGACGTTAAGTAGTTTGCGTTACGTTAATGTTGTTGCACTTGTGGCAACTGCTGACGAGAAAGCGCTCGTCAGCAGTAATTTTAATGAGTCAACGATATAAGGCGCGTTGGTAGCGTCCGATTCCGTGTCGGCTTAGTGGCGTAGTGTGAAGCGCACCATGTACATTGCGTTCTGCCCGCAGGGTCGAGGGATCGAAAGCGGGCGCCGGATAGTATTTTCTTTTTATATAGTAGGGAGGGGTGCGGTGCGGACTACGGACGCCAACGCGGGTGACATCGTGAGTTACTTAAATGCTCTGCATTTAAAAAAATCCCGGGCCATCTCAACTAACCTGAAACCTCGGGAGGTGCGAAGCATGTAGTGTATAAGTGCATTCTAGGCGCCTTGGCGTTTTTGCCAATGCAGATGAAACCATTGGGGGGTAGAGGTACACAGCTTTTCTGTAAAAGTCTCGTGTCTTTGAAGCCCGAATCGTTCTAGCACGAGGCGTGAACCAGTCTCCCGACGTGTTCCTTTACTACACGTTACGTTCTAGCGCGTGGGGTGAACGAGTGTCCCGGTGTTTCAGTGCCGTGACTACATGTGACGGCGGTTACGACGGCGACTACATAAGATCCCGACAACCCGAGCCCCTAAGGGGCTTCGCTCCAAATGGCACCCCTTCACCGCTCCCTTTCGATTCTGACCATTAAAGGCCTTATAGCCTGCTTTGTTCCCTTTCCTGTTTTATGGACGACGTTGCGGCAGAACCCGTTCCGGATGAGCCTTGGAGGGAAGGGCCGTCGGACAACTGAGCTCCCTTCCTCTTCTCATCCTCTCGTACAGAGGGCGCCATTGTGTTGGGCGCGCAACGTGAGCTTAACTGCGTCTTCATCGCCTGATTGGACACTCCCGGCTGTGTTCGTTGTGGACGGCTACGTTGCAGTCTACCTCGCCGGTGTTACGAATCGGCCAGCGCCGCCGTACTTTCCCGCATCACTCCTCGGCTGTGCGGCGAAGCCACTACGTGCGCCTTTCGTCAGGCGCCACCATGTCGGTGACTCATCATTCGAGTTTCGACAAGCCGAGCCAGACGCCTCGCTTTCAACGCGCTTCAAACTCCGGCGGTTGCCAGCGGCGCGTCGAGACTTGTTCACGGACACAGAGGCCCCGCGATCTCAGCGGAGTCCTCCTCTCTCCCCTCTCTCGGACTCAACGTGCGCCGAGGCTACCGACTGCTTACGAACTCTGGAAAGAGCGTTGTGTGTGTCTGTGAAGTGCGTAGCGTGCGCAAAATGTAGAGGGAAGGCTGTTTGACCGTTACCGCTTTTGGGTATAAATAGAGCTGCCCAAGCGCTGTAATCCTTTCCTGTTTGAGCAGCGAATCCATGCTGTCACTCTGCTCGAGTAATGTATTGTAACCTCGCCCGTCGGGGCATTGTTCTTTGGCTTCGGCTCACCTCTCGCTATGAAGTAAACAGTTACGTTAGCCTACGGCTTCCGGACTTCTTCACGGCTGCAACAGCTGCTGGCCACTCGCATCATACACGCTACCACACGTATGTCGGAGGCCACGGAGCTCGGATCGGGTGCCCCCACTCGGTCGCATACCTGGTGTCAGCGCTGGGATGACACGGTCGCAACACCGGTCAGTTCTTCGGTGCGGTGGCACCGAAGAACTTCACGGCTGACACAATTGAACAAACCTACCGTGGCGCACTGGGAGAAAACCCAGTGTACCTCGTAACGTTGAATATATCAAGAGGCTCAGGATATATATTTTGTGTCTCTATCATCTCGTCATGTAAATAAACGTGCCTTTACTTTCGAACGCTCCGGCGATCCCCACAAATCATTGGTGGACGAACATGTACGCTTAGCGATGCGTAGTTCAGACCACCGCCGTCACTACATGGGGGAGCACGAACGTACGAGGACAGAGTTACAACGTCACTGCGGATGAACGAGTGCGCAAACACTGCGCAGAATTTCCCAGGAGGGATTCCTCGGCTGGTGCGCAAACATTTGATCTAGCCGACCGTCTCAGCACATGCACCTCGAGGTACCCAATGTGTCTCTGAACACTCCTGAACTGAACTTTGTTCATTTGGGTCATTAAGACGACCAAAATGCATCTCGATTGTTTTCTGTGTGCGGATTAGACTTTTTTTCGTCTATTTGGTTAATTTGCGTCCTTAAGAGGACCGAAATGGATTTCGATTGTTCTCTTTAACGTATGTGCACCAGGCTTTTTTCTTCGTCTATTGCCCCCTCCCTACTGGCGCGGTGCCTCTTCCTCCTCTTGCGCCGTTGCTGATCGCCGAAGCCACAAGTATACAAACACACAAATACCGGGAGCCGAGCCTCGAACTGAATATCAGACGTCACAGCCGTAACTGAATCAATTTTCATTACCCTACATCACATTATCATGTCATGATCAACCGTTTAAGTGGCCCCCAAGGGTCCATGGTCAATGACTTAAATGTTCCATGGTCAATGATTCCACGGTCATTGACTTGGGCCCCCAAGGGTCAAGGCCAATCAGAAGCCGCTGCGCTCTTTCTTCGTGATTACTATCGGTGAAAATGAGATGAAGGCGCTATTTAGTTGCACCGAAAGCCTCTTGGCGATGGGCTGATAAATGCCTCAGAGAGCGCCCGAAGTATCTCTCTTGGAGGTACCACAGGGACCTCTATTGCAGGTATCAACACGAATGTCTCTTGAGTACACGGTCTTATAAATGAAGAAAACCGGACAAGACAGGCAAATTTTTTTTCTCTTGCAACGCACGCAAAATGGATAAGTTATCTTATCACTGAACTACACATGCTATTTCTGAAATAATCGGTCTGGTGGATTACTGTTATCTTTATTTAGTAATTTACGGTATTGAATTCAAGAAAAACTTTCGAGTTTCGTTCATCAAGTTTTGTTCATCTAGTGCCTCGACTCCCTCTCCCCGATTTCCAAACAAAAAACGGGTCAGGCCGCCGGGGTTGCACCAGTTTTCATGAGTGTTCTATTCTTTCAATTAGCTGCCTGAACGGGCTAGAACACCCTGTCGCTGATAACCAGGACGCATGTACAATTGCGGATGGTTGCGGGAACCATTCTTTCAAGACAAGGCATGTCATGCCACGAATTCCAAAATTTAACCCCATCTAAGGATCCATTATGACATCCGCCTATGCGCACAGGGAAAGCAAACTGTACACGTTATATCCCTTCGGTAACTCTAACGTACCCTGGAACCGCCTGCTTTGATAGACAACTGTGGAAGTCACTCACCGTTGTGGTAATGTTGGAGCGCAAAATTTTGGCATCACTCTTGTTCAACCAGCGCTGTTCAAACGCATTGCAAGATTCGTTGTTTTGAGGACCTGCAAGAAAAGTTCACATATGATGATTCTAAAAAGCTGCCACCAAAGCCGGCTCATTCAACAGACAGACAGACAGACAGACAGACAGACAGACAGACAGACAGACAGACAGACAGACAGAGATTTTCGCATTTAGGTAGCCCAAGAAAGAAGAGCCATTCTTTGTAAACAACTCGCGTTGCTGCAGCTAGCATTGTTTTATATATAAAGTGTAGTTAAAGGGACCCTGCAACACTCTTTGAGCAGTGCAAGTAAACCTGCGGGACGTTTAATTTACACTGCCAGGAATATCTGAGCCAAATATTGCACCTGCACCTAAAGCGGTGAGCGGGCAAATCGCCGTGAAAGACGCGGGAAAACCAATACCGCGCTCTCTTCAGTTTTCCTCATTATGCACCCCTGGCATGGCCTAAATGACGTCATTGAGGCCATGGCTGTCCATTGGCTGTCGCTGGTCAGCTTCGCGGCTTATTTCTCGCACTTCCTGTGACGATCCGGCATCGTCGGCGCTTTGTACCAACCTCTTTTATGTCTGAACCTGTACGCACAGTTTTGACGTTTCTTTTGTGTTTTGAGAGCGGGGTTGGTGTTTGAGTGACGAACTCAATACTCCTCTTTCAACAAGACCACTCGACAACAAACGCTTATTGCTTCAAAAACGCCCTACCGAGCGCGAGCTTCCGAGCAGACAGCCATGCCTGCTTTTTTGTGGCACCAGACGGGAAATAGACCTCTCCATGTTTCGGAGAAAAGGAGAAAACTCCCCGCCCTGTCATATATAGAATTCCTGCGGGAGGAGGTTGCTGGGATAATAGACTTTACCGCAAGATACATTCCGAGTAGTCGATGGTAAGTGCTTCAAGGTCCGTTTAAATTTGAGCAGTACACCGTCAATGATTTGCACCTTTTTTTGCTACAACTAACACTTTTACATCCAATTGAAAAACAAAGGAAAACGCTCTTTGAAAGGGTGTAATTAACTATAAAACGCCCTTTAAGAGGGTGTATTCGTGCGTTTTTGCTAGGGTTTAAGAGTGTTAGTTATAGACAGCAAAAATCGCCCTTAATAGTGCAAATCATTTAACAGCGTAGACACGGTTTTGAAGTAGCAAATCTACATACATATGGCGCTCTTATATTCTGTAGTAACACATGACTAATAGCGTACCTACAACAAGGACGAACTCTACAGTTGCGCTAGTAATTATATATGTATTATTACACTTGTTTTAATTTGCCGAACTTTCCGCCTTCAATTCCTCATGTTCGTATCTTCTGTTCCGCAGACACCTTGAAGCCTGAGTGCATTATTATTTCCGTGGTCTTTCAAAAGGGGCGGAAACAAATGAATAACCAAACAGCAGCTATAGCTTAAGAGCAAGTATTCGAGAGCGTGTACTTATGATTCCCACTCAAGAAGCAAAGTGGCCTTATATAGTTCAATCTCAAGAACTCCCCAACTTGAAAAGTGTTCTGTTTTTCAGATCCATGGTAGGCCGCACGTGCGCCGGTAACGGCCACATGGAGGCACCAACATGACAGGGGGACACAGAGCGACCGGCACACGCGCCGAGCAGAATAACGGCTTGTAAAAATGGGCAGCGTGTCTGTTTGCTTCGGTGCAAACTTCGTCGAAAGACGGGAGTCTTCTGACGAGGAAGAAGACGCCTTTTTAAGGGGCGAAGCACCTTAAGACCTCGTTTTGTCCGTGGCTTGACCCTTGGCGTCCGTGTACACAGTGTTACGCATGCGCGAGGGGAATTGGATTGGATTGGATTGGATTGAATTAGATTCGATTCAGTTCGATTAGATTGGATTTGGATTGGATTGGATTGGATTGGATTGAAATGAATTGGATTGTATTGGACTGGATTAAATTTAATTGCATCGGATTGGATTGGATTGGATTGGAACTGTATAGTCTGCACACACGCGTTGTCACTCATTTACATGCGCGAGTGGGCAATGCCACGGGGGATTTGCGGTAAGAACGATCCCCAGGGCTTCGCCCACTCCTGATGATTCACTTCGTGGAGATACGTGAATTTTGTAGCGTAAGCTACACTGGCCGAGGTTGAGCAGTTTCGCGTGGGCCTTGAAGGGCCGTTCTGCGCAAGTGCGAGGAGCTTTGGATTGATTTGGATCGGATCGGATCAGATTGGATTGGCTTGGATTGGCTTGGCTTGGTTTGGATTTGAATGGATTAGCTTGGATTGAATTAAATTGGATTGTGTTGGATTGAAATCGAGTCCATTTGGAGTACGGTTGTGTAGAGAATTGGGTCTGCGCATTCCAGAGGAGTGACGTCATAGCCGCGGCAAACGCACTGGCGCCGGCGCGTGCCTAGATGTGCGCCTGCGTTGCGCAGTAGCGAAGTCTGATGCTGCGCAGGAGCCGCTTAATAGCCGTTTCGCGTGGCTTCTGGAGAGCCGTGCTGCGCATGCGCGAGGAGCAGTGACTGGACTGGACTGGACTGGATTGCATTGGATTGGATTGGATTGGATTGGAAATCGTTTTAGCAGCAGTAAGCATGATAATGAGCTAATCCTAGACAACCAGGAAACCTAAGAATAACCAGCTGAACCTTCCTTAGCTTACGTTACGTATATCCTGGCATAGCCGAGCTAAGCCACTGCTAATTTTTTTTCCCTCTGTTATTCCACCTTTCTCGTTCTCCTCCTCCCGTTTCGCTCTCTTCATGGTGAATACAATAAAGTTTTGCTGAAAGGTTTGTTTAGGAACTAATTGGTACATGCTTGAATTCAAATTTAGCGTACGCTGCATACTTGGACGAGGAACAGGGACAGTGGAAAGAGGTTAACTATACGTTGGAGCGCTTGAACGTATACTTTTTTTCCCACTGTCCCTCCAACGTATAATTTGTTGTTTATACTGTTTCTGTTTCTCGTCCAAGTATGCGGCGCACGCTAAATTTGAATCCAAGGTTTGTCCAATTGAATTCTCTTTCCCGCCTTCGCGCGCCACATGTTTGGACGTTGCGTTCGGTTGTTTCTGGAATAGCTCAAGCCACATCCTTTTTTTTTTATTTTAGTGCTTCTTATGTCTCCTATCTCTGCGACGCCATTCCAGCGTTGTTTTTATTTTCTATGGTAAAAACAAATCCAACGTCTTTTTGTTTCTAAAAGAACGCTAGTATTCTCGTTTACGTACTTATGTTTCGCCTGAACATATGCTTGAGGCTTCCTCTGAGCTGGTATAGTGGGCCTCCTAGATTATCAGTCCCGGGCCGTCCGCGGACTGCCCGAGACGCGATCGGGTGCTCGATTTTCCCATGTGTTCCTATGGGACTTCCGGTCCGAGGGCAGTCCTCGGACTGCCTGCGGACCGTCCAGGTCTGGTAAAACGAGGAGGCCCAATGTAGACATGTATGAGCCATGGCAGCCGGTTTGTAATTTCAAATGGTATTGTTTATGTACACTTTAATTCAATCCCTTTTTCAGCTGTTTTTGACCCGGCAAATGATTCTTGTGACAGGCAGGCAGACAGCCATATAAAAAGTTTCGTATTTACGTAACTGCAGGTCAAAAAATTTTGAAGCTGTTATTTTAGGGCGCAGCGCTTTGGCGGCCCTTTCTGGGCTCAGCAGCGTCACCGTCCTAACTGAGTGCATGATGACAAGACGACGGGTGGAAGAAATGTTGTGCCCGAGGACGCGAGTTCGATTCCCGCCAGCGGTAGCCGCTTTCCTGATGGAAGAAACATCCCCCTCGCGAGGGGCACGATCAAATGCAGAGCATTTCCGGGGGCGCACGACGCTAAGTAGTTTGCGTTACGTTAATGTTGTTGCACTTGTGGCAACTGCTGACGAGAGAGCGCGGCGATGAGTGCGTTCCAGCCTCGCCGACAGCCGCCTTTATCACGCCACGATCGCGCCACGCGCGCGCGATGCTGACGTCACGATCACGCCACATATGTTGTTGATCCCGCGACGCGCGCGCCCCCACCTGTTGGGCGCGAACCGACCGCGGAGAGAGCGCGCGATGCGAGCTTAGAGTAGGCGAGGAGGAGCGGGGCTGACGAGAGAGCGCAGCGATGAGAGCGTTCCAGCCTCGCCGACACCCGCCTTTATCACGCCATGATCGCGCCGAGAGGGCGCACCTGCGAGCGATGCGGACTACTACGGACGCCTAGAACGGGTGACATCGTGAGTTAAAGAAATGCGCTGCATTTAAAACATGGAGTAGCGTAACTGAGGACACATTCGTGAACTCTGCTTGGAAGCTTCCACCCGAAATCATCTGCGTCCAAAGCATGCAGTGCATTTGGCTCAGAAATTTCCAGGTGTTGTTCTGCTATATATTTGCGTGTGTGCCGCACAACCACATTTACATTAACCTATGGCTTTGTTTGTAGGTATCATTTGCTACTGCCAACCGACTGGTCCTACTGACACTACACTTCAGAACAAGCAGTTCATGTGTGGGCGAATATACGAATACATCAAGAAAACTGTTAACGAAAGAAAATGGTTGCGGCCTAGCACAGCTATGCCAGGATATGCGAAGAGGAGCTTGGCGTAGCCTGTTTAAGTCTTTGTTTCAGTTGGTTAACCGCTTAGGGCGTTTTCAGAGCCGAACGGCTCGCTCTTCCTCAATCTCCGATGCCATTTTCACGCGCCCCGCATTCCACCAGTGAGGCCGCTCGCCGGGTGATATTCGATGGATGGTCAGACGCCGCTTTCCGCTTTCGGCTCAAAGCCTCCCGATTCCCACGCAATTCTCAGAGAAGAGAGAAGAGAAGACGGCCTGTAACCGCTCTCATCCATGGCAGAGTTGCCATGCAAGCGGCGAGTCGCGTGGCCAAGCGGCGACCCAGCTCCAGAGAGCGCATGCTCCAAGCCGGCAGTGCCGGATAGCGAACGCGCTGTCCTAGCAAGTCACGTGATGCGTTGGCAAAGGTACGGCGCAGCTCCGGTCAAACGAAGGTCAAATCCTCCGCGATGGGGAAACGGCTCGACAAAATTAGTAACGCGTTGCTTTAAAACAAACTGCTGTTCATTATTCTGTCTTTTGTATGTAGTTGGGCTTTGGCCAGATAGAAAAAAATGGCCGCGTATCTGCTCTTCTCGTTGCAAATGTCGACGGAACACTATAGTCGACTGGAGGCGCTGTCCAGTAAATGTCTCCCTTCTCTTTCCGGCTCACCTCTCATGCTGTTCCTCTCCCGTCTTGTTCTCCCCAACACGCTGAAGGTTTGCTCAAGTCAATTTAAAGTTACCGCGTTCCCCTGCTCGAAGTCGGGTGCCTCGATGCCTGCGCTGCCCTATGGCGGAGACGCGCGTGAATCGAGGCACCCTACCACAGCGTTTGTAGAACCACGTTGCCATTCTCCACGAGAGTTGCAAGCGGAACGTAGAAACTATCTAGTGGAACCTTTCGTTGCTGTTGCCGTATGATTTCTTAAATGCTGCCAGGAGCGCGGGCAACAGCAGGCGAGGGTTTTCGGTTGTCGATGTAGTATTTCATTTGCTATATAAAAACCAAGCATCAATGAACTTTTCTTTAAAGGAACACTGCAAATACCAGGTATGTATTGATTTTCGTATTTCATTTGCTATCGTAGAAGCCAAGCATTAACGAATTTTTCAATAAAAGAACCCTACAAACATCACTTACGTATTGATTTTCTGCCTCACATTTGCGTAGTGTTTTGTTCTTGTTCAACAATGTTGACAAGTACAAAGATCGCCACCGGACTTAGACGTTTAAATTTGGCTGTGGGTATATAAGACTATTGCGCAGTTCCTGTTTCACTTTGGCCGAATGGCTGGAACGAGTCCCCGGCAGACAGACAGACAGACGACAGACAGACAGACAGACAGACAGACACACACAGACACACGGACGTACAGACCAAAAATTCTGCATTTTAATAGCCCAAGAAAGGCTATCATCTCTAAAACTTTTTCTGCAACTCACCCCGTTTTGCACCCACACTTTTTATATATGTGCGGCTAGGACCGGAGGCCGTCAATAGGGCACTTTCAAACTTCGCAGAGTAGCAACACTAATTCTACTTAACCGATTATAGCTTTCGCTAAACGATAGGCGAGAGTTACCATGACGACTATGATTTACCTTTAGTGCGTAGGCACTCTCTTGTCTCTGTTGTCTGCACCTTGTCCGTTGGCCCATCGATCTTCACCGGCTCGTCTATATGTCCGCATGTTTCGTCCCACAGCGTGATGCTCATCACGAGCAGAGCGACGGCTGAAACAAGCCCAACCGACTTCATGGCCAGCGGAGGTGTGTGCTACGCAGAACCGGTAGGCCAGGGAATGCCGGGTTGATCTACTGCTCTTGCGCTTGGAGCAATACGTGTACCCGCGAGCGGCGTCAGAGCGATACGCAACACGGGATGGCACGCTGCAAGGCCCCATTCTCTGCTTGCCGTGGCGTGATAATAAATTCCAGGTGCCATTGTTCAGAGGTAATAAATTCCAGGCGCATTAGATTTAGCCAAAAACGAATAAAAAATAAGATAGCCTTCATCGGTCATTAAGCGTGGTTGAAACAATGGGGATCGTGCGTTCTATGCACTTGCAGTAACCCGAGTGAAGATCATATGAGCGCATGCAAAAATACGAAAAACGTGACTCCATTTGGCTCCTAGCTCTAGTTGCGTCTTTATTCGCTTTCTGAAACAGGACGGGAAGTTTTGGAAGGAGTCAGAATGTCCTTGCTGCGTGGTTCGTGAGACGTGCGCAGCTTGGACTACCGTCTCGTTACCCTCCAGCCGGTCGTGTCCTTGGGGGGTCGCCAGGTGTTCTAGGGTTCAGGCTGGGGTTCGAGAATGCAGCAAGACGAGTGATATAACCCCTTCAAGTTGGCTCTGCAAATTTCACTCTCTTGCGTGAAATGACTGGATGACATATACAGTAGTCATCAATATACTGGATGACATATTTCAAATTTTCCTATTTTCCACTAACCATAGAAACATGGAATAAATTACCTAGGGAAGTTGTTGAAGCGCGTTCCGTGGACATGTTTGTTGCTAAAGTTGAAATATTGTATAACTCTGAATATCAGTGAAAGTGTGTTAGCCTGTGAAATATAAACATGCATCGCCATTATTAGCCCTTGTATGCTAACACCTTTGAAGAGATTTGTTAAAGTGTATTTTTGCACTGTACCACTCCTGTATGAGCATTTAATTAGGCTTACAGTATGAATAAATAAAAAATAAATAAGTAGTGGTATTTTTGCCCACAAACTTGACCCGTACTTCTTATCGGCGGTCTCAACTAGGTAGCCCAAATCTTGCTATCAGCTCATTAAAGCGTACGGAAGCACTGCCGTCGCAAGCAATTTTGAAATATTGAGGAAAATCTTCTACGCAGCCATAATTTTTTGTAAGTTGTTGGAACATAAAGCAACATCACCTACGGTTGCGCCATACCAATGAAAGCAACGTCTCCTTTCTCATAAATCATGTTTTATTGGTTCCTCGGCATGCATAACAATTCAAGCGTTTTACAAAAAAAACGCATTCGCTGCTTCCGCTGTTTTGGCTCAATGCAAGTCAACTTGACTTTATTCGTTCTTCGAGGATGGAGCTGGAAAAAAAGTATTTTGATTCCACTGGAGCACAGGATGGCGCTTTTTCGCTGTGTCTTTTATGTCTTCGTCCACTTTCGCGCTTTGATGTGTCCCGTAACATCGTTGTCACTCTGTTATATTACAGCAGCCTTGGCGTATGGTTTGCTGTGAAACACGGCCACTGTTTCTGGAGACGCTGAGCAAAGCAAAGGATCAACAAGGTTACTGAAAAAACTACTGAGTGGGAAAACAGCTGAATGGGAGCAAGAATTTCGGTGATGCCACTATTTAGAGGTCAAATTGTCGCTGACTCCAAAACGCCAACTCGGCTTATCTTCTGTCGTTCGTAATCGTTTTCGACGCAAACTTCCTAATTACCGCGTTTTTTTTTTAGAACAAACACTCAAAAAATGTTGGAGATTTTACTTGCCGTGAGCCATTTTTTTTATCAGTGAGCTACACGAGCTTACAGCCAACTTTTATTGGCCATACGTGCGTTATAACGTTTCTCGCGGAGCAAGTCCAGGCTCTTCGCTTTCCCGTTAGGCGCGATACTTTCCCATCTGGGACCAGGCATACTTGAGTACTTCCTCGGGCGTAGATTCCAAGCTGGGTGGCAACCACGGTGCCCCCGGTGAGGCGCCATTCAGGAAACCTCCGGACAGAACGGGTGCGCCAACGTCAGGCTTGTTGTGGTGTAGAACACTGTTCAGGGGTACCGGTGGGTTGATGGGAATGATAACGGGCGCGTTTAGCTGCAGCTGCCTCTCCGGAGGCAGGTAGACCAAGACTGCCGGTGGAGCTTGCCTCCTCAGCCCTTGAAGATGTTGGGACAGCTCGTTGACGGCTTCTGGGGGGCCGACGATTGGCAGAACTGCGTACCTCATGGCGCCGTTAGATCTTGTTGGTCCGGCTCTCTGGTACTGAACCGGTGGCGGCCCTCCGTTGGCTCTTAGCTGAGGGGCTCCTCGTGCCCTTAGCGCCAGTTGGTTCCGTCTTATTCCGTTCTGTCGGTTCGGCGGCATGTATACGAAGAAAGCTGGCTGGTCATCGGGCACTGCATCCTGAACCTTCGACTTGAAGTACGACTTGAGGCGTCGCGGTTTTTTGACCAGGGCAACGACATAACCGTGCGAAAGTGGTGTTCTCAGCGTTGTTTTAACCACTCGGTCATCTTCATGATGGCGTCCATTCGGTGTTTCTAATACTGGTGGATCTGTTTGCGGTGCTGCTATTGGATCGTCGTCCTGTTGTCCTGAACCGTCGATATCGTCATCAGGTAGTGGTCCTGGATCCGGCTGTGGCTGCGGCTGTGGCTCCGAATGGGGAGACTCCGGTCGCACTTCGGGAACTGCGTGGTCTGGTGGCCAGGTAATGGATGCCGTGACGGTTCGGGAGTGCGGAGGACTGGCGCTTAACAGTCTGGGGTTGTCCACCGCCCCGTTCGCTGGCGGAGTGTTGTCTTGGTTTCTTGCGTTGTAACTTCGGCCGTTGTCTACAGGCTGCTGTAGATTCTGGGGGTTGGCTGCCACGGGGACGAGCGGCGCCCAACCGAACGCCGAGAACGGGGCGTCCAGCCTCTGACTGAACTGGCCGGCTCTGGCCACAATGGCCAGAAGAGACAGCAGGGAGGCGAGGGAAAGGCAGGAACCTGTCATGGTCACTCGCACCGCTGGGCTACCTGCGAAGGGACACTGCTCGTATTATCAGGCGCCGCTCTTAGGAGTCCAAAATGGTCTACTTTCCCTTTCCCCGAGTTTTGTTTTCTTTTAGCTCACTTTGGAGGTGAAGCAAGAAAACTAGCGGCAGACACCTTCATCAAAAGATATTGGCATTTACCCCTAACGAAAGCCGACTTTAACGAAACATACCAACGCTTAGCTGAGTATGCGGCAAAAAAAAGACAAGACCACACAATAAATTACAAACTCCGCCAGAGGACACAAAAACCGAGGATACAAGTCGCTACACCTTAGATGAAAGTAAAAAGATCAAGGCCCAACATATATGCGCGCTACTTTGAGCAATGAGCAGAGAACAACCTAAAAATGACTGTACAAATTAAGAATGGCATGACCAGGATGTGCATGTCTAAATGCAGTGAAATTTCCGGAAAGATATGCTGTCTTCGAAACCAAGAGTTTTATTTCGAATAAATTCCAACGAAAAAAGCGTTTACCATATCAACTGTCGACAATACGTACAAAACATTCAACTTCAAACTGAAGTCTTACCTGTTGCAGCTACACCTCGGCCATGAGGTCTTCCTTAGTGATGAGATACTCATTAGTTGGTAGCACCTTGGATTCTTAAATGTTCACTGAAACGTCTACAAACCAGCGCTGTGGTTTATCGCCTCAACTCGGAAAACGGCCACAATGGCTTAGAAATGAACGTGCGCATGGTCTTGTGCTCAGTTGAACAATGCCTTGGACACTGACCTATCTGACAATGACATACTAAAGTGGATGACCGTCGACATGCCTCGAAAATTTAACACATGCAATATGCTATCATAACCGCATGCCTCTGATTGCAGCACCATAGCAGTCGGCATGTTGAAGTCGAACGGCCGCTAGTTACCTACACCACCCCAAAGTTAGACTTGTTTAATGGTGTGTCGTAAATTTGATAAAACATTCTTTTCGAAGCGCATTCAAGGGTACACGCGGTCTTATGTTTCATCAGCAGCAGCCTATCTACGCCCACTGTAGGGCAAAGGTTTCTCCCATTAATCTCCAATTATCCCGGTCATGTGCCAACTGCAACCAATTTATCCACGCAAACTTCTTGATATCATCTGCCCACGTAACTTTCTGCCGCCCCCTGCCACACTTGCCTTCTCTAGGGATCCACTCTGTTGCCCTTAATGACCAACGGTTATCTTGCCTTTGCATTACATGCCCTGCCCACATCCATTTCTTCTTCTTAATTTCTACTAATATTTCCTTAACACGCGTTGTTTCCCTGACCCACCCCGCTCTCTTCTTGTTCTTTAAAGTTACACCTATCATCTTCCGTTCCATTGCTCGCTGAGTCGTCCTCAATTTAAGTTGAACCCTTTTGGTCAGCCTCCAGGCTTGTACCCTGCAGGTGAGTACCGGTGAGCGTAAACATAGTTGGGATATAAAGCAGGGATGATGATAATGTTGACAACGCGGTTCTTCCCAACAAACACCTACTAGACACGAAGGCTGCAGAGATATCAGCATCCGCACTGTGACACTTCCCCCCTTCCTTAAAACTTTAACATCCCTTTCTAGAGAAAGTTTAGAGAAGCGCGAAAGCTAAACCTTCGCTGAAAGTACGTGTAGTCGATCACCAAACCTTTAATGTCCCAAATATCAAACTAAGAACGGATCCATGCGGCGATTTTTGGGATCTCATCTACGAACGATCCAAATGCGTACCGATACGTGGTTTATTAGATAAACGTATACTAGTATTTTACTTCTTCTTCTTCATGGTCGATGCGTGTATTGTCTTTTCTGGAAACGTTCATCTTTCGCGATGTTTAAGTAAGTGTTTTGACACAAGGTAGGCCCGGTTTCACGCAGGCGCCCCGTGCCCGGAAATTTTACCGGAGCTTTTCGGTCGACCAACCGGTCTATGGAGAAATGCATTGGTTTTCTGATAGGACGTCATCGGTTCCGCTGAGAAAGGTTTCGCTTTAAAACTTAGGTGCTGACCTCAGCAGGCTGTTTTGTCTCCGAGTGACCATTCCGCAAGGAGACTCTATATCCTCCTGTGAAGACATGTTGTTTCTAATGGGAATCGCCCCCGCAGTTCAAAACAGTGAAAGAGATTTTTTTCCCGTCATCTGAGGACAAGTGTGAGGAATAAGCTATTGACAAACAAACGAGGATTTTTTCCATACGCGCGGAAAATCCGTTGTTTTTTTCTTGAGCGACAGGGAGCTACAGCACTGAGTGACAAGGTGAACACCGAAAGAAAGCTTGCTCAGAGCCTGACTCAGTGTAGGTCCTGCCGCACCGTGGCAGTACACTTGCCGCGTGCAGAACGAAGGATTTTAAAAGCAGAAAGAAGTGATCCCCCAAATCAAATTCGATTTGCTCTGCGACTAAACCTATGATAAGAACTGGATGGAAACGGTTAACGGAAAGGCCTTCAGTGTCCTAAAAGCCCCGTTTGATGAGGGAAGCCTAAATACTCGCTCCTCGTGGAATGTCCATCCATTAAGCCACATCCGCGAGTACTCCCCAGACAAACTTGCGCATCCCGCTTGGCCCGGCCCGGCTGACTCAATCGGCTACTTTGCCAGATCATGTTGCTCTAGTGGCTCATATCCCGCGCGGTCTAAAACTGGGCCACAACCGTGAAAGCGTCTTAGACTAAGGATGCCCAATCCCCAAGGATAATAAAGTTTTTTAATCAATCAATCAATCAATCCATGGCAAAGAGAGCGTGAACAAAACCTGTATACGTGTTGCATCGCTGTCAAGTAAGCCTGCACCCTTTCGAGCAACATGTTCGACTGCCTATTCGTCGGCACCGTTGCTTGTTCCTCTGTCCCAGCTAAACCATCTTGTCGCATTTAATCGACCAAGTCCTCCACGCGACGTTGTAACATTCACTTGCATCGGGGCATGGTTGCTGCACAGAAGGCTCTGTATTCCAATAGGGGACAGTGAACCGCCTATGCAATGCAGACGTACCTTTAGGTCGGCTGCCCAGGTCTCTCGATGTGAGTCACGGACGTGGACCCCATGCGGCGACGTTATATACGAAAGGTCCCATGCTTGCCTGTTGTGTGTTTGTTTCACTGCTCTATGCAGTGTCGCCAAGTGCCTCTTCCTTTCTACCAACGGCGCTCGACGGCGCGTGAATCGAGGGGGCCGCGATCGCCTGTGGTTGGACCACCCCTCGCACTGACACTGCATTCTCTCTTTCTTTCTTTGCTTTTTTCTTTCTTTCTTTCTTTCTTTCTTTATTTATTTCTTTCTTTCTTTCTTTCTTTCTTTCTTTCTTTCTTTTTCTTTCTCTCCTTCATTGGTTCGTTTGTTTGTTGATTCGTTCTTCTTCCCTTACTTTTTTTCGTTAATTCGCTTGTTCGTTCGTTCCTTCCTTCTTTCTTTCTTTCTCTCTTTTTTTTTGGGGGGGGGGGTGGGGGGTGGGGGGCGCATTCCGCGGGGACAAAAGTACTGTGCAAGTGAACTGGAGAAAAGTGAAAGTAGGGGAGGAAAACAGGTCGAAAAGAATGGGCTTATGGATCTTCTTGTACGTGCACTCTACTTGATACTTTCGCCGCCAACGAAGGAAAATCGAGAAGAAGAAGAATAAAGTTCGCTGGGAAAAAAATCAGAGGTAGCGAGCAAATAGTGATTGAATAAAGAAGTTGTACGTGACGTTCATTGGAGAAAGAGCAGCGATATGAAGGTATAGCGAAAGAGAAAGCATCCAAGACGGACAGAGATAATTCAAGAAAGATGGCTACAGGAACAAAGGACGAGGAAATCATCGAACACATAAACTCATTCCAAAGATTACTGTTTCTTCACAAGGTAACACAAAGAGCGAAGTTGAGAAACCCCACTCCGACTTTAAATAAAGAAGAAATGGGACGAAAAGATGAAGTAAGGAAATAAAATCAAGATCATGACGGCGAAGGAAACAGCGAACAGATCAACATAACACCGACCAGCTTGTCCTTTGTTCGCCCAGCGTTTGTCCCCGAGTCAATTACTAGGTCAAACCTCCTCGACTGGAAACGCTTTGCGATTCAACCCAATCATAAACGTTGATTTTTTTGCAAAGATCGCACTTTAGACCCAACAGTGCCTTTCTTCTTTGCAGTAACAGCGCCCGCTACAGGCGCACCGCGGGCCAGGCCATCGTTATATTGAGCGAGGCGGAATCACAGGGCGGGGTCGACTGCAGCATCTGGAATTCCACGCAGTCGTAGGATGCGCTCCCCGCGCCCTACCCCCCTCCGCGGACAAACCGCCGTCCCGATAAAGTTTCGGCTACTCCTTATGTCTGCGTGTGCGCGACCCGGCCGAGATTCCACACCTGAACAAAAAGGCGGCGGTGTCGGAGATGGGCGCGTTGCGCCTACCGAACTCGTACGCTTTCATATGGGGGTCACGCGTTGCTCCTGTTGTCGAACAACGTCGTATTTTGAGGATTATCGTTTTAACGAACCCGATATCTTTTACCCCCCCTTTGTGTCGGTACCCGTTCTCGGACATGAAATGAAAGCCCTTATTTCGGCTCCTCTTTGTTCTCGTCGTCTTCACCGTCATCCGCGTGCAGGATTAAGCATCGCGTCACGTCCAAGCACGAGGGATATGTGAAATGGTCGTTTCGATCGAGGACGCCCCGACGCTGTGGACAATCGGTGCTCGGAGTTTCTTCCTGTTTCGCTTGGTAGGAGCTCGCCAGTTGACACGGTGAGCGGTGTAGGACTGAACACGCGGTAAAAAGTTTGAGTTTGCTTGATCTATCTAAATGGGCTCAATGCGAGAGATACGAGGTTTACTCGGTGTTTTGTATGGCTTTGCGACCCGTAACACAAACGCGCTTTCTCGGTTTATACCTATAAATGTAGCAGAATTTCGTCTCCGCTTGAATTTTAATATATATTGCCACGAGATGGCGAAGATGGCAGCCGTGCATAGCGGTTTGCTACCCTTCTGCGAAGAAAGCAAAGGCCTGATCGATTGCAGGGTTTAACGCGCCGACGCAACGCAGGCGATGAGGCGCGCTGTAGTGGAGGGCTCCGGATTAATTTTCACCCCCAGGGGATCTTTAACGTGCGCCGAAATTTCGGACACACGGGCGTGTTTGCTTTTCGCCTCCATCAGAAAAGCGGCCACCGCGGCCGGGAATCGAACCCGCGTCCTTGTGCTCACCAGCACAACGCCTTAGCCACTGATCCACCACGGCGGGTGAAAGCAACGTCCTGTGGGGCGCGTAACTTGCTTCGAGCTTTCTAATGCCCGCCTTGTAAATACATCGTTCACCTCAAACGTGGTTCGCGACAACATTATTCCCTTCTTTACGTTTTTAAGAAAACATACAACTAGAATGATGTTCATAATATGCAGCCACTTTTTTTTATTCAGGTCTGAAAGTGAGAGAATCAGACCAGTGGTGATAAAAAAACTAGAAACTTTATCAACTTTAACTCAACAACAAAACTTCATATTTTAGTTTCTTTCAACAGAATGTGTTCATGTTGGCGTGTTCATGATAAACTCGATACACCCGGTCATCACATACAAGCGAATACAAGCTCAAGGCACAGTTAAAAAAATCCCGGGCCATCTACACTAACGTGAAACCTGGGGAGGGACGAAGCATGCAGTGTATCAGTGCAATCTTAGCGCCTTGGCGTTTTTGCCGACGGAGATGAAACCGATGTGGGGTAGAGGTATACAGCTTTGCTGTAACAGTCTCTTGTCTTTTAAGCACGAAACTCTCTAGCGCGAAGCGTAAAGGAGGGTGTTCTTTTAGAACGCGTTTCGATGGGCTCCAGCGTGAGGCGTAAAGAGTTTCCCGGTGTTTTAATACCGTGACTACATGAAACGACGATTACGACGATTACGACGACAAGAGACGCCAACAGCGTCTCTTGTCGTCGTAATGCGTAGGTGCGTAGCCCTTTAGGTGCGTAGCCCCTAAGGGGCTACGCACCTAAAAAATTGCACCATCTGCCCGTAGAGGAACCCTGAGTAGTATGCGAAGCAGCCATGGGGTCGACTGAAGTTCCCATTAGTTTTCAGTTCGTCGTTTTCGTTGACATTCAGCTTCACGTGCCTTCGTTGTATCAGTAGCTTCTTGGCGTAGTTTTAATGAGTGAAGGACATAAGGCGCATTCGTAGCACATGCTCCCGTCTCGGTTTGTAGCGCAGGGGGAAGAGCGCCACGTACCTCCCGTTGCGGCCAGATATTCCTGGGATCGAAACCGGGTGCCGCCTAACTATTTCTTTTTATAGTGGCCTGAGCTGACGTCAGGCCAAACGCTGACGGGGCTGTGAAGAGACACGCATGCGCAGTAGAGTGCGGACGGCTGACGACAACGACAACAAGGGAGGGAGGGACACAGCCCCGAGCATGAGATGCTCCGCATCTAAAAAATAATATTTATCTGGTCACTTAAGTATGCTTCCGCGATTTGAAGGCCAAGGTCAGGTAACGCTTACCAGCTACTTGTCCATCGTATTTCCGTCTCTTCGTCCGCTTTCGTTAATTCGTCTAATGGCGCGATTTGTTTCATAAATCGACGTGGCACACGCGACAGCTAGCTTCCCTAGAATTCCAGTTCGGCGCGGCAGCCTTGCACCTGTTCTACTCACGTACCATCGCGTTCAGGTGTCATTCTGTACGCACTAACATATAACTTTTACGTTTTCACTTCATAGTTTTGTGAAGCGGGCACATTAGCTACTGAGACCTGCAGGTTCCTGGCCAATCCGCCATGTAAAGGGGCACTGACACAAAATTTTGAAGGCGAGATAAATTCGGAGATAGATTGGTGGGAGCACATATACATCATCTGCAAAATATCAGCGGCGAATACAGCCTAGAACATATTTAAAATCAATTTTAAAGTGTGCGAAACGCAACCCAGCAGCCATCCGAGGACCACGCGCAATCGACATCCCGGGGATATTGTGTAAATAAAAAACATACAAACACGTCTCGAGTTTGTGTTTGCCGCTTCCGCACTGCCGGCGTTTTTCGCCGGCTCGCCCAGCTCGCCGCTCCAATCGGAGGGCCGGAGGGCGGAGCTTCTGCTCTCGAGAACGAACGACCCGATCGTTGGCGGCGGAGGCGCCGTGATTTCGTCAGCTCATCGGGCAGCTGCCGGCGAGCAAAGTTCTACGGCGATTCCAGGCACTCTGTTTCTATTACTGTTTATTACCATTGGATGCGAAAACGCGCCGGAGGCACGAAGAGCCCACTGAGCTAGCCGCAGGGTCGCTGTGCAGGCGGCGGCCACGGCCGCGAAGTGGCCGAGGCCGGCGCAGGTAGCTCGAGTGATAGCTTGTTACCGCTGCACGAAATTGTCCCCAAGTCCCGACCATGGTGGCTTACATGAGAAAGGAGTTAATGATGCGATGGCGGGTTGCATTAAAAATTGTCATCTGCGCCGCTTACGAGAGCGGCACTCGAATATCCGCCGCAGTGCTAAGCCGAACACATCTGTAGGCGGACCTGTAGGCAGACCGGCCGGCTGCTCCCAGCGCGCGTCTTGCCACCCACCGTCTCGAGCGTCGCGCGTCGTTCTTTAGCCGCGGTAGCATTTGCACTCGCAGCGCCTGCGTCACATCCACGGTCGCTTTTTAATTAAGTGCCTCACGAGAACAGTACGTGGGGGCATTCGCCGAAACTGCCGTCGATGCGGATTTGACAGTGCTACGGCGGCTCTGCTCTGTGATATCCCCCCGACGGTCACGTGGTCAGCTTTGTTCACACAAAATCCACAAAATCCATCGTTTCGCGGCACTCGCTGAAACCGAAACTGCGACTGGCCGCATTGAAAATGCCTCTAATTAAACAACCGTCGCACGCTGAAGCAAATGAGGTTTCTACAGGTTATAAGTAGGTCACTAGCTGCTTATCGCAACAAAAAAAACAAGATGCAAAATTTTTGTGTCAGTGCCCCTTTAAGTATGGTCCACAGGAAGAACATCAAAGACGACTTCTCTTCCACTGCTGGAAGCATGCGGTGGTAGCAGTAGTAGGGAACCTTTACTAGATAAGGAAGACCACTGGTCACGATGGAAGAAAGGCGTGGGGATGGGGGGAAAGAGAAAATAAATAGTAGCGCACTGGATTCCTACTTTGGGGACCTGCGTCAAAGTTCCATAGCACTGTGTTTTTATATTTATTTACTCCTTGCAGCCGCGTTCATTTTCTAGACCAGACAACAACAAACGCAGTTTTTCGTACAACGGGGCCCTTGAGGCCTTCGGCCTAAAAATTTCGTTGCCATCAAGATTCATCGCCTTCAAGATTGGTCGCCTTCAAACCACCTCCAAGACTATATTGACTGATTCAGAAGCCTTCTGCCGCAGGCTCTCGTCGGGACGGTAGCTTCTCCCCCTCCCCCACGCCGACTTCTGAAAGAACATCCACCTACCCATGGGCACCGGACACTGAAGTTTGCCCGCGACTGCAGCGCCGCCTCTCGCCGCCGCTTGGCAACTTTGGGTCGGTGGATGTCGCGACCGGCCGTTCAGCGCACGTGAAAACACGCGCGCTGCGTGCGGTTCGACGCTTTGTGGCGGAAGTTTTCTGAGAAACATAGTTATAATGCAAGTTGCGGTGTCCGAAAGGATCAAAATGCTGCCGGAAAGAATTTGCGGCAGCGCCGCTACTGCTGCGTGATGCCACAATCTCGAAGGGCAGGCTGGCATCGTTTTGTACGGGTTTCCCGAGCAGCCATGGGAGAAGGAGCGCCGCAAGAAATGTATTTCTTCAGTACGAATAGTCAAGCAAGTATGAAAGCGATGTTTTTTCAGTGAAAGGAGTAAAATTGTGAGTGCTATTACCGTTTATGTGTAGCGCACACGCGAAAGGCCATAATACTAAAACGTTTGCTTTCAGTGTTTCAAGCACATCGCAGACTGCGATATTTGTTAATCCCGTGCTATAGTTTTTGCATAAAACAAGGTATTAAGGTTTCCGCCGCTATTGCTTTATCAGCAGTAACCTTTTTTTCAGCGATCTTCGTAACACCGAATGGACGCCAAAAGGCGGCACAAGAATGTGCTCACAGCACTTCGCGAGTGGTGCCAAAAGCTATGTCAAGACGCATCCCACCTACTGCCCTACTTTGTTCTCCAAAGCGTACAGAGTTCGGCCACGCATTCCAAGCGACAGCGTGGCAAGATATCAAAAGCAAGGTGGCATTCACGTGCGTTATTTGACTCCTTTAATGCGTTTTGCGTACTCTGAAAATTGAGGTTATTATTTTTTAACCACAAGAGGGGGAGGAGGAGGAAATACTTTTACAAAGAATTCTGAACGGCCCGAATAAATTGCATTACAATTAGGCGCTAAGAAGACTTAGCATTATACTCACAAGAAAGAAGCCGAAACTAAACGTAATCTTCGTAAACAACCCGCAGCTAGATCCGCTGTATCAGCAAATGTCACACTGGGGGGGAACTGTGTTTTGGAGACTTTGTCATCAGCTAATAACGTTTAGAATGCGTTGTTAGTCAGTGACAACACCAACCGAGCTGAAGAAGGGCCACAGAAAAAGTAACTGTAGTGTGGTGGCGCGCGAACAGAGCACAAACACGCAGCTGTCGTGGAGCGCCGTTGTATACGCTGGAGTCACTTGATTAGGCCGTGATACACAAAAAAATTGGTACTGACCTGGAGAGAAGCTCTGTACATACGCTGTTCCCTTGCAGAGATTGGCACTTCGCAACGATGTCTGTCCCGTCAATATCTTTCACGGCGTACGCGTGTCCGGCAACGTACAATTTCTGTCCCTTCTCGCGCACGCGAGGCCGAAACTAGTAGTCCAGCCCCGCAATTGTCCGGAACCCGCACAGAAGCACTTGAGACTTGGGAAACTATTCGCCGGGGCAGTTTTCGAGCACAAGAAACATTTCAAAAACAATTGCAGAATCGCGAAAACAAACAACCAAGATGTGTCGAACATAGGAACGCGCGGCCGCCGTCTGGCTCTCACCGTCCCAAAGTTTGCTCAAGCTTCCACGGGGCGGCGCTGGGTGTGACTATTCGTCGCGCCCTCTGAACAGTGACCAGTCCCTATAACATTGTGTGGACTCCTGCCTACTCTCAACTGACCGGCAACAATTTTCCTCATCGACAGGCTCGAGATCGCACTCACAGAGCCGCTGAGACCGGGGCTGTTTCCGCACCTCTCCTCACCTACCGAGAAATCACCCAATACTACCGAACCACGAGACACACCTTCCCCAGTTCTCACACATCTTTGACCAAAAGCCAAGAAATCACACTCAGACAAATTCAAGGACGTATTTTTCCCCACCCCATCCGTATGCATTTACTCTTTCCTACACAGTACTCTGATAAGTGTAAATTCTGCCACGAACCAGGAACTCTGGCACACATATTATTCGACTGCACAAAAAACGCGGACCTTCCGCCCCTGAACCCGTCCCCTTCCCCTGAGCAGTGGGAGATACTGCTGTCCAGCTGTCGACTTGAGGACTAGCTCCTGCTTGTGACCAGGGCTACGGCAGCCTGGACAGCACATGAACTCTTGGACTGAGGAATATTGCGTAATAAAGTTCTCGCTCTCTCTCTTTGGAACCAGCCCGTATGGTTCTGTCACTGAGGTGTGGCTGCAGCCACTCACGCATGTGTTTCGGAGACCAAGTTGTTGTTCATCATCATCATCATCATAATCAGGGGTCTACCCTTTCAGTTCGTATTCTTAAGCATAATTTACGGGTACAAAAATTTCATTTCTCTCTTCAAAACTCCGCCTCCTATCTCTTTTTTTTACCATTTCTCTTGTAATTATGCGTTCTTGCATCGCTTTAGTTTATATGTTTCCGTCTTATAGTTTCGGGAAGCGGGTGTGCTATTTCCTCAACAGTGCTGATTCTTGGGCAATTCCCCACGTTGGTGTGCGCGATGGAATAAGGTACAGCCTCAACCAGTTTCTCGTGGAAACCAGCCATTATCGTAAGCGGTTTGCCGCCATCGAATGGTGATTCCTGCCGTCCACGGCGTTTTGTTCCTCGTGGTACGTCCGGAGCCGCCTTCGTATTAGCAAGCCGCCTCGCTGGAGCCGTAATTTAAAGGTAAAAAGAGAGATAGCTTTATTTCCCGCGCGGACGACAAGCCGAACGTGGTTCCGAGACCAGTGATTGGACAGACGGCGGCGCCGCGGCAGCTCTGCCGTAGTAGAAGGGTTAAACCAAAATTCGGGATGAGTATTCGCACTATTTAGCAAATATACTTTGTCCTAAGGTTCTGGACACGTATACATTCGCTTGCGATAGCAGAAACATTCTTATTTTTGAACAACAAACTGTCAAGGCTAAGCCGTTTGAAGTAAACCATGGTACTTTGGATGCCTACGATCAAAGGCTGGCGTTCCGACTCTTTTAAAGTCGCAAGCGAACGGCAGAGCTGTTGCGACCGCAGCGCACCTAGAAATTTCTGTGATTCGCAGGTCCTCCGGACAGTCTGTACTACTTCACTTAGTCACTCACTCACTCACTCACTCACTCAGACTCACTCCCTCACTCACTCACACTCACTCACTCACTCACTCACTCACTCACTCACTCACTCATTCACACTCACTCACTCACTCACTCACTCACACTCACTCACTCACTCACTCACACTCACTCACTCACTCACCCACTCACACTCACACTCACACTCACTCACTCACTCACACTCACTCCCTCACTCACTCACACTCACTCACTCACTCACACTCACTCACTCACTCACTCACACTCACTCACTCACTCACTCACTCACACACTCACTCACTCACTCACTCACTCACACTCACTCACTCACTCACTCACACTCACTCACTCACTCACTCACTCACACTCACTCACTCACTCACACTCACTCACTCACTCACTCACTCATTCACACTCACTCACTCACTCACTCACTCACACTCACTCACACTCACTCACTCACTCACTCACACTCACACTCACACTCACTCACTCACTCACACTCACTCCCTCACTCACTCACACTCACTCACTCACTCACACTCACTCACTCACTCACACTCACTCACTCACTCACTCACTCACTCACTCACTCACACACTCACTCACTCACTCACTCACTCACTCACACTCACTCACTCACTCACTCACACTCACTCACTCACTCACTCACACTCACTCACTCACTCACTCACTCACTCACTGACTCACTCACACACTCACTCACTCACTCACTCACACTCACTCACTCACTCACTCACACTCACTCACTCACTCACTCACTCACTCACACTCACTCACTCACTCACACTCACTCACTCACTCACTCACTCATTCACACTCACTCACTCACTCACTCACACTCACTCACACTCACTCACTCACTCACTCACACTCACACTCACTCACTCACTCACACTCACTCCCTCACTCACTCACACTCACTCACTCACTCACACTCACTCACTCACACTCACTCACTCACTCACTCACTCACTCACACACTCACTCACTCACTCACTCACTCACTCACTCACACTCACTCACTCACTCACTCACACTCACTCACTCACTCACTCACACTCACTCACTCACTCACTCACTCACTGACTGACTGACTCACTCACTCACTCACTCACTCACTCACTCACTCACTCACTCACTCACTGACATACGCATATGCACGTTTAAAAAATTTAAATCGTACACACACCCGCACAAACACCGACTGAGTAAGGGACTGAGTGGACGACACGGGCCGACTGCCGAAGAGTCCACTCGGGCTTCATTTGGGCTCAGACTCGCGCATGAGTTTGAGATGTATGTGACGTGAGCCCAGAGGACATCATGAGCCTGAGCCCGCGTGAAACAGCTCGAGTCGGAATCCCGTTGAGATTTCGCCAGCACGAAAAAGAGTCTCACTCGGCGAACCTGAGCCCAGGGGATTCTGTGTTCACGGACTATGTGCGCGAATTTCAGGCCGAGTGAAGTGTAGCCCGTGTAAATTTGAGCCGCAATAGTCGTGGAGCCACGATATGAGCCTAAGTGAGCGGTCTCAAGCTCACATCAGTGAGCGGGCCGCAGTCACGAAATTTTGTCCCGCAAGGGCCGGAATGGCGAGGAAAGTTGATACGAGGGGGGTAAAAAACTGTCACCTAAAGCTTATGGTATTCCTGGCTTGAAAAAGGCGTAGCGGTGTTGTCACGTAATTTGTTCTGGTGACGTCAAGAGACTCACTTTACATCTTATTCGCCGTGGTGGCGTTGCTCTTGAAAACTTCCCCTGTTATCGTGTAGGACAGGGTGCTGTTATGTATTACGCTATTTGAATTTGACGAAAAACAGCGGTGACGAATTCTTGGCGTACTACTGTACCTAGCTAATGACGCTTTCTGCCAACAGGATGGGTAAATCGGTGCTGGTGCTTCGTGGGCGAACATTCGTGCAGGAGCTGTATAATCCAGGTGAGTGCATGCCTGTTATACTTACGGCGAAAGCGGTAAATTGCCCATTTCGGGGAAAACGGGAGTCCACTCTGTAACAATAAAAATCAAAACGCATTCTTTAAGACAAAGGTGCGTAAACGCGAAGCTTTCTCCCATACAAAGTCAATCAAACTCAAGGTTCAAACCCAACAACCACGCAACAAACCCAAGAAATGCTGAGCGACCCGATGCTACGTCTTGGATCTATTAAGTTATTTTATTCAGATCACGCAGAATGTATTGAGTTCGTTCCGTGTTCGCCGACATTCGACCTTGACTTTTATTCAGTTACCATGGGAGAAAGCTTCGTGTTTGACCAACTTTCCCTTTAAAAAAAGGGCCGTTGTTTTTAAGGCGTAGCATTCTTTACCGAATACCTCCCCCCCCCTCCCCCCCCGGCCAGGACCGTGTAAAGGCCTGCGTTTCCACAATAATGCAGATTTCCTGAAAGTTTCACCTGTAATCGCTACAATGACGTACATGGCGATAACTGGTCGCACGAAATTTTGAAAAACTAGAAAAATAAGAAAAATGTGAAATAATTACGGAAAATGGCGAACCCTGTAACGCCCTGCGAATCCGCAATAATGCAGATATCGCGGAAGTTCCAAATGTAATCGTTGTGATAACGTAAATGGATATAATTGGTCGAACGAATTCGCTATAATAGCGTAATTGGAGATAATTGGTTGACCAGGATTTAGAAAAAAACAAAAAATCTGGCTGGAAGAAACTCACATTCAAGACAGGCGGCATAAGAATGCTACGCATTAGTAGATAATTTTCTGAATTTCTGCAGAATATTTTTGAGGCCCTAACGGAAAGCTGTGTGGACAGGAATCTCGCTCACCAAACGTTTTGAATTTTCATCATCATCAACGAATTGACTTTCCTGAAGTGCGTTTTCCGCGCTCACGGGCGAATCAGTCAGCCATATAGCAAGCGTCTCTTTACAATTGCTTCTTCTGAGGCGTGATAGCTTGCATGATGTCACCGCAGCTGCCGAGTTGGAGCACTGCATGCACGTGGTGAAAGGCTGTGAATTTATCTGGAGATCTTATCTCGAGCACAGCTGTTGCGGAAGCTGAGAGCGATGCAGCAGAAGAGGCGGCAACGTTGTTGCGTGCCTGCCATGTGTGTCATGAGGCGTTCCGCGGCGTTGTAGTGAGCGAAATACCCTGCGTGAGTAATTGGCGTCCCCAGTAGAGATAGAAACGCATTTTCTGGGTCATGTGGATCGTAGAGTTTCATACTAATGTACGCTAGGGGGAGATCTGGCGCCACTGTCTAGGGGAGCCGCGCTTCAGCGAGCATTCCGTCATGTAGTACCTGGCAGGAACGTTCCACTTGCCTTTGGCATGGCTCATGAACGGGCTGGAAAAGTTGCCTCTGGCTGAAAAAAAAAAAGGACTCGGGCTGTCGGCGTCTCGTGTCGTCGTCGTCTCATGTCGTCGCAGTATCATGTAGTCACGGTACTAAAACACCGGGCTACTCGTTTCCCAACGCCTCGCGCCAGAATGTAACGTGTACTAAAAGAACACAACGGTACAATTGTCTTCCAACGCCTCGCCCTAGAACGCTTCGTGCTTAAAGACACGAGACCAAGCTGTATACCTCTACCCCCCCCCCCCCCCAAACAGTTTCATCTCCGTGGGCAAAAACGCAAAAGCGCCAAAAATACACTTATACACTGCATGCTTCTCCCTTCCCCAGGTTTCACGTTAGGGTAGATGGCCCGGGATTTTTTTCCAAATCCCCCTGAAGCAGACTCTAGGGCAACGGTATAGCAGTGACGATTTTTCAAACAGTTATCGTCCACTACCTGCAGCGTGCCGCGCTAGCGGTGTACGCGTCTGACACTGACACAAGGCGTAAAGAAACACAGCCGCGAGGAGTTTGTGGGTTCCTCAAAGTATTTATAAATACCGTATTTACTCGCGTAATGAATGCACTGTTTTCCCGAAAAATCTAAGTTGGCGGTGCGTTTATTATGCGGGGTAATTTTCCGGAAACTCTTCAGTAGTAACAAAATAAGGCCACCACGAAACAAAATATTCCCTTTCGCAGTAAATATACGCGTACACAATTGGCAAACACACAGTGTTTTTATTGAACTACACTCGCCCTCGTTTTTCAAGGCTTCACTTCGTCAATTCTGAGCACGGTTCCCATGCTCAACTGCGTACACCACAACCTTTATTTTAAAACTGGCCCTGTAACCGACATTTCGGCCCATCGCCGACTGAAAAGTGAAAGACGAGCGGAAAAGCAAGCAAGTAACAAAGCTATCACGAAAAAAGCAGGGCTAGACGTTCAGTGGGCTGAGCCGACTGAGCGTTGTGATTGGCTATCCCAAAATACTGCGCCGGAGTGTTTGTTCGTTTTTGTCCGGAGTGATTGTTCGTTGTTCGTCCCATTGTAGGTCCCCCCCCCCCTCCAATTGGTAACCCTCAATGGGAAAGACAATATTACTCGATTGGCTTCTTTGCGACAAAGCGAAAACTTGGCTACCACCCGCAGTTCTGATCTATGGTTGATCCCGCATTTCCGAACCAATTATAAATTACAATCGCTACAACACAATCTCCCGTACCTTAAGCACACGGCACACACGGCTCAAGCACACGGCACACTTTAATTTCCGGGAACTGCGAAAATATTTCATGACCTTGTAGATGAATTTGTAATGATTATGAAAGTTGTATATTTTTTGGTTTTTGTTCTCTGCAAGTTGTAGATGTTTGTGCTGAATGGTTTTTATTCCTTGTCTGTAATCTTCTGGTGTTCGGAATTTATTTTGTATAATTTACACCCCAAAGCAATTTTTCAAGTTGGTTCCTTCCTTCCTATCCTTCATATCATTTTATGTAACCTGCCATTGGTCTGAAAGAAGGTTTAATCAGATTTACGTTTTTGTTGTTAGCAATTTTCGTATGTTGGATGTGGGTATATTATGGTCTTTTATGTCACGAAAACGCGTAGAGGTTTCATGTCATTATCGTTACTGTCATGTAACGGTTCGCTGGGCCTCGCCAAGCTGCTGTTGGAGCTTTTAGCTCAGCAACCAGACACAATTTTTTTGGTAAATAAAAAAAAGCTACTTGCCCCCCCCCCCCCCTCACTTCCCCACACACAAAAAAAAAGGGTTAGTATGCGCTCAGCAGTTGAAGTACTGTAATGTCGGCGGAGCTGGTTGATGTGATGTGCTTCATTCAGCTCCTGAGCCGTATCGCGAATTCCTAGGCGGTCAAGTCTGGAAGTGGTGGCGTTCTGGCCGAGTCCCTGTAGAAAAACGGCCGCTTCACGATGTGCTCCGCAGCGCGATCGGAACCTGCAGGGTCGTCCTCGCCAGTATACCGCAGATGAAAGAAGAACAAGCAGCGAAGTTCGCCGTCATCATCAACTCCCCCATTATACGGTGGCATGAACGAGCAGCAGCGCAACGCGGAGGAGGCAGATCGAAGCCACCAGAAAGCGTTTATACGGATCGCGAAGCAAAGCGTCTACAGCCACTAGACTGCAAAGCCCTTCAACAACGCTATGCAAAAGAAGGTGTCTCAGGCGCTCATATTCATGCTGTCGTGTTCACAGCCCATACGAAGGGAAGGTACCCCCCGATTTTGTCTTTTCCAATTGAAGGAATCAGGTGTCCAATTGAAACATATTATAATTGTGCGGGCCACGGCACTGGCTCCGAAGTATGGAAATTGTTTTATTTTTGTCCTACCTTGGTGTAGTGTACAACCTACAGATTAAAGTTGAGCTTCTTTATTTTTAAAAAGCATTTACGGTATACCCAAACTTTCTTCAAATGTAGCTCATGCTACCAGGCGGCAAATAAGCTCAGAGAAGGCCATCGATACGATATTTATGGACAAGCAAATACCTTCGGAATGCAGAATTTGCATGACTTTTAACTTGTTGATCGTCTGCTCAATGTTTGATTTCTGAAGCTTTGTTAATTATCGGTATTGTGTATGCGGTACGGTATTTAGGTTAGCTCTAAAAACGCCCATTGATAATGGCGCACATTAAAGAGGCTGTCACAAGGTCGGGCATGAGGGAAGCGAGATTGGTTTTCGGCCCAAACGAAACAATTGTTTGCACTGTCTTGCATTTGCAGTTGAAGAGGTGCCTCCGCCTCCGGCAGTACCGGTCTTCCGGAACCATGTGCACTGCTGCTGTTGCTGCTGTGGCTCCAGAAACAATCGAGTAAGGTAAAGTGAAAAACCACCAAATTTAATGCCTCCCTCCCTCAATCACTCAGCCTCTAAGCTACTCTTTCACTCACTCACTCACTCACTCACTCACTCACTCACTCACTCACTCACTCACTCACTCACTCACTCACTCACTCACTCACTCACTCACTCACTCACTCACTCACTCACTCACGCACTCACTCACTCACTCACTCACTCTTGGATACCCCGCCGAACTGCTCGACCTTGACTTGAAATTTTGGGGCTACACTTCAATCATGGGGGTAAATTTCAATGTAAATTACTCTCAAGGCAGTAAAAACGCTAAATTCTGTTTTCCTAACGCCCTGGTTACTTGGCTGGGACGGGATTTTGATGATTTGAAGGGGATTCTGTTGATTTATTCAACCCGTAGAAACGTCTAGACGGTAGCCTCAGGGTTTCAGTTTAAACAACCCCTACAGCACAAATCTGCATTTGAATGTAAAGAATTTGGGGTCTTTACGGATTGTTAAATTTATGTTGGGCGCATTGACATGTCGAATCGTTTTTGCTGACAAAGGTTACCCACACAAGTGGCACAAAGCGAATTTAAGCATTTTGTCGTGTGAAGCCTCTAAAAGAAAGAGTGGAGTTTAACACAAATGTACCCATTAGGGAGGAAATAGGCCGAAGAGGTGATATTAATTAGCGTCCAGCCAAACGGCAGCACCTATGGAGACTTGAAATTTCTGAAGCACATTCTCATCTTTGCATAAATGTTGAATTATGTCTGGGTTCCCCGAGGAGCTAGGGAAGAGGGATAACATATTTTCCTTAGAAATTCCTCATTCTCACACAGGCCGGTCCAGATATCGAACCGGTTTTAGCTGACACAGGTAACCCATAAAAAATTTTAAATTTTGTTTTATATTTTTCCCGTCCGATTGCCTGTGATTAGTTACGTTTTTTTAGGGATCCCTCAACATGCTTTCAACCAGTAGACACATCCAATATGTCTTTCCTTACGATTCTCATCCACACAAATGCAAACAAAAAAAATGGGATGTTGTCCTAGCAATTCTGAAAAAAAAAACAAGCGGAATTTCCGAGATTACACCCCGAATGAAGCGAATACGAAAATGCTGTAATATTGAGAGTCCAGGTGAGGAAGTTCATAGGCGGTGTTTATTCAGTGAGCAGCAGCCCGGCTAGAACAAACCAAACACGTTGGTGATGATCGTTCGCGGTTGCGGAACGAAAATGATAGGGAACAGTCGCGGTTTGACGATCATGACGGTTACTGTGGAGAACAGATGGATAAAATTCGGGCAGATGCTCACACTATCAACGCTGGAGCAGTTCGGCCTTGTTGCTACCGGCCATAGAGTTTCATACTAAAATACACTAGAGGGAAATCTAGCGCTGCTGTCTAGGGGAGCTGCGCTTCAGCAAGCGTTCCGTCATGTACCGGGCAGGCACGTTCCACTTGTCCTTGGCATGGCTCATGAAAAGGCTGAAAAGTTGGCTCTGGGTGCAAGAAAGCTACAATATTACTGCAGAAGGTTCATGAAATTTGTTTCGTTATTATAAAATTGAACCTCCAAAAAGATTTATTTGTCAAGGATTATTTGGAAACTTTATGCAGGACGAACCAGGACAAAATGTTATGCTGTTTTGTTGATTTTGGCTTCGAGACAAAAAAGAAGCCGTATGGCTAGCTAAGCCAAGTAGGCGAGGAACGTCGCTAGCGGCAATGGCGCCGCCCCACGGCGGCCCGCGACTGCAGCGACAGGTTTTCCTCTAGTATATATTAGCATGGAACTCTATGGCTACCGGTAGTAGACAGTTTTAGTTTCACGTGCGTACAGAGTTCCGCACGCAAATGTCAGAAGTACACGTAGTCCACGCGCATGTTCCACGTACGCCACGCGCGCCGCGCGTGGGGTGCCTGAATGCCTAGCGCCATCTACTAACAGACACAGACACTGCTGTAGCCACTCGTGATCTCGCGAGCCCGTTGCTATGACGACGACAAACGCTGCTTGGTTAGGCTTAAGAGCTCAAAAATCGCCCTTCCGTCTGAAAAGCAAAAGCTGTTTCTCGATCGGAACTTTCGGTGAGGGTTTCAATGGGCAAATTGAAGGCGAAATCAACAGCTTGAAAACACTACCTCGCGCCGAGAGATTAGCGAAGAAGCTGTTTTCGCTCCCAACTCATGCGCTCCCAGCATGCCGTCTGAGTTGAATGTCATTCGGTGTTCTCGAGCAGCGCTAAACTAATCGCGTTTACACTGAATGTCATTCGCTCTAAATGCCATTACGTAGTGGCAGGGGTATTACTAATGAAAAAACTTCGCCAGAGAACTTCCCACAGTTAAGTTGTTTTGGGGGGCATCCAGCGTCGTACAATTTGTTTCGGGACAGTCAGTACAGATGAGGCACTAGCTACAGCCGTTTTCTGTGACAATTACTCCTCCCGTAGAAGCCTTATGCAGTAAGCAGTAGGTGCCAATTCCTAATTATTTAATCACTGTCGTATACGAGCCTCCGTTGCTAGGTAACGCCTGGGCATGCTCAGATACACGGGGAGAAGCGGAAAGTTCCCATATGTTGCGGCGACAGCGGAGAATGGCAGGCAGTGGAGGAGGTTTGGCTTTGAAGATGGAACAGATTTTGAAGAACAATAATTTTGGTCTGTCATCGGATCACGGCAGAGAACGAAGACGGCAGATCAAGACAGAAGATCAAGAAGAGTCAACGTTGAGCATGAAATTTCACCATCGAGGAAGCACTTAAACTGCATTTTGTTTGCATATCAAGATCATATGTATGAAGACCGACATGTTGACTCATAACCGAGCTTCCACATAATAGTTTAAAAAGTACCACCGATTGCCTCCCGTCCCCTCCCTTGACTGGTTTGGCGTGATAGATTTCTGTTCTTTCTTCTTTCTTTCTTCTTTTCCTCTCGTAAAAACTGTCTTTGACTTCGGTCCAGTTTGTTTATTTTTAATTGGCGTCACCCGTGATACGTATGTGGTACGGGTTGGGCTTTTATTTTATTTTATAGCCCTTTATTTTGTCTGTCTGTCTGTCTGTCTGTCTGTCTGTCTGTCTGTCTGTCTGTCTGTCTGTGTCACTTGGCTCTGTCCCCCGGCCAAAAGTGGACAAAATGTTTGAACGAGAAATGTATATAGGCAAAAATTTCCATCGTCATCACCACAGACAACAGCCTACTCTTTCCAAAACTGTCCAAACCATTAAATTTACTGCCACACTTTCTGGTTATCAACATTGTTGAGCGGACAGAAAACATTATGCATATTTCAGGCGAAATGTCACTACACAACCGTACAAGCAGGGTTCTTTTAACTGAAAATAGATGTTTGCTTGATATTCGCGATGGGAAATTTAAGTGCACCTCCAAAGCAATGGTATGACACGAAATTGCATAAAGGGCTCGGACCCGAGTCTAGACATCGTAGCGGTGTTCCAAGTCCGACTGTAATGAAATGTTTCGATATTTGGCGCATGAGCAGCGGAACACCGAAAAACCGAATTAAACTGAACCGAATCAAACCTCCACCGTGTTTATCGTAGGAGGAGAGAGGCGGGAGGGGAAGAGCGTCAGAAGATTATCGGCAGGGGCGTCAGAAGACTGTCGTTTGTCGGCGACTTTTGCGGCGAAGTCAGCAGATGGGTGGCCATTTTTTTCGCACCAAAGCGGGAGATGGGCAACTTGCCAAGAGTTCGTCCTAGAGCACAGGGAATATACTCGCCAAACCACATTCGCAGTCGCGGGGTATACACACGTAGAAACATCCCTCTAAATCACTTCACTCGCGGGGATGTAATGCTTTTGCATTTAGATTTATTGTTTCCATTGCGTATACTGCATTAGCGTAGCTTCCAGCTGGAGCGTTTCAAACACGGGGACTGGTTGGCGCTGCCGATGTTTTACAGCTTCATGATGTTTACCCTCCTGATCATGCTGGCAGCCCTCGCCTTCTATTACGTGGAGTGCAGCCGGACCCAGGATGGAGAGGTGATTCGGTAAGCTTGCATGTTCGCTTTGCATGCCATAGGAGGCTGGAATTGTCGGGAACTCACACGTGTTTGAAGCCCATGGATGGAGGAAGAAAAATGTTAGGAGGGAGCATGACGTCAGGCGCCCAGCTTTGGCAAGCCAACCTCCTCTGACACCGCATTCTCCTCTCCTCGGGCTCCTCCCGTGCAATGCATTATGGAAGATGCACCACTCTTAGGCCCGCGGTATACCATTTAGTGGCTCTGGCTGGCTGCCGGTATGCTGCCAGTGGAGGTGGAGGCGAGTGGCGTTGCCGAAAGCGCCGTACGAGATTTTTTACCAGCGTTGCGCTCCCACCCACGTATCGTGGAAGTACTGTCGCTGTTCAAAGCGACACGAGATGCAGATCCCATGCTCAGGAAGCATCTTCACGAGCTGCGAGCCGAATTTGATTCTTACCGCTGGAACCACGACCGGCTTTGCTCGAACGCGCCGCTGTAAACATTCACAAGCACGGAGCGGCCTACGGGTGCGTGGTGTTTGCCAGGTGGGCTTTGACGATTGCGTTTGGAATTTTGCTGGGAGTTATCGCGCCACATTCCCTTTACATCATAGCGCTGTAACGAGTGTCCCATCACCTAATACGTGGTACGAAAAGCTTCGGTTTCGCTCGCGTGCGCATTTGCATACGTTCGCCTTATCGGTGCTCCGGCATGGTGGCACGTTGTACGTGCCACAATTATCGTGACGACGTCTGTGTTGCGTTGCTGTCTCCTTCAGTGCATTAGAAAACAAAAGGTGCAGAACCAGTGATGTTGGATGCGGGCACGGGAAGAACGGATCATTTTCCGCCTCGCGTCGCAGGCAGAACGCGGGCTGGTTGTCCGAGTACTGCTCAATCCGTGCGATAGGTATATGGGTAACGAACGCTGAATTACGCCTGGGAGGTGAAAAGATAAAATGACCAGAACCAAGGAAGTGAGGTGTGTTTTGTGAAATAAAATGTGAGGCGCGGATGTCGTACTCCCTCCACTTTTGCACGGCGGCGGAACACGACACTTCCGACTGCGGCGTGAACTTCGACGGATCCCAGAGCTCAATAAAGATGTTTTCTGTCTCTCCTGTCCGAACACTTTGCCTGCACGATCAGCCCGCTGCGCGTTTAGGGTTTCAGGCAGCGCTGCGCGCAACGCCCGGACAGGGACTCGTCGCCGAAACCCGAACGGCCCGGCAACCGAGCGGAACGACGCACCATTGGCGATGAGATGTTTGAGTGGCGCCCCCTGGCTCTGACGTCGGCTTAGGGACTCGCGCCGCTCTCGTCTGCTACACTCCGCTCGTGAGGGGCTGCGGTGCCAGTGCTAGAAATACCCCGCTTTGATGCTTTAGTGCATTGAAAAGCGCATTTCTAGTAATTCAGTAATTTTTGCCGGCTTCTGACACATCTGAATAATTTCAAGCTGTATATCCCCCACAAGTTTGCAACACACGAAGGGCGAGACAACAACTTTCTTTAGAGTAGCGGTCAGAAGATCGGGTGTAACTCGTCCTTTCTAGCTTATTCGCGAGGTTCAACGCTCAGAGCTCCTCGATAAGTATTCAAAATGCGCACGTTTTCCTACAGTATTTTTGAGATGCTCCTATGAAGACTCAACAGTCTAATACTACGTACCAAGCAGCGGGGTCCTACACGTGCGCATCGCACAGCAGGAAATAAAACGGCTGTATTCTATTTCTTTCGTTGTTGTTGTCTTGTATGAGACGAATTTTTCTTGTTTTTTTTTTTTTTTGTGCCCAACGCATTAATTTTTCTGCACCGCCACAAACGTCTTATTAGGAGGTTTGGGGATGTTTGGGAGGCTCACAAAGATAGCGTGGATATTTTCTTCAGGCTTTATGGCATACATTCCCTTCTTCAAAAATTGGCTTTCCTAATGGCTGCGTTCAAGAAGGTGTATATTTGCAGCGTGAGTTGTTTATTCACATCCAAATACAAAGAAAAGGTTTGTGCTACGCCACAACGATCGCGCCTCAGACAACGTTGTCCAGCGTACTCGAAGGCGCCTTTTGTGCTCCGAATTTCTATCGCAACCATCGTTATAATAACGAACTGACTCTCAACCTGAGCAGTTACGACATGATTACGGTGTGAAAGGCTTGATATAGTCGCTAACGAACGCAGTAAATATAATGTACGTGCATATATAACAAGAAACGAAACCGATAAATATTTCCAAGCCACTCTTTATTGTTTTCCAACTGTTATTTCCAGGCCTAAAGAAGAAAATTAATCTTACTCTCTTGTCCTGGACTGAGGACCCGGCCCACTAATAATCTCGATTTAAGGTTAAATAAAGTTTTCTCCTCCTCCTCCTCCTCTTGAGCGCAGCATTCCTGTAACGCATATCTGAATATTAAGAAGATATGGCTGTGGGAAATGTAACGAAATATCTCTCCAGCTCTGAACAAACATAGTGCACGTGACTGTATTTTTACCGTAGATGTGGCTCGTTTTGCTCAATAAACCTCCATACTAGTTAGACGCATGTATAAAACCAGCACGCGCCTATACACACAGTGGGTTATTTGGAACTCAGCCTACAGTTTTTGTGGCCCATAGTGCATGTCAGCACACTTTCATGCCACGACAACTTAAAGTGATGTGATACAATACTTTCGAGCATTCGTCAAAGTTGCGAAAACTGTTTTACCTTACATGTGATTACCGGGAATCGTAATGCCTTCTGCCAAAGCCGACAGCCGCGAAGGCCTGGAATTTGTTTTGGTCTTGTATTTTCGCTGTTGTCGGCTACTAGCAGCTGGCTGCTCCCTTTGTTCGAAATATTGCTTACAACAGGAGCCGATGCCTAGCTACGACTCTTCGCGCTGCGTACGAGACCGGCTTCGCAAAGAATGGGGCGACGCCGGCAACTATACGCTAAATTACACCTTGAGCTAGTGTAGGCCATTTTAAGTCTATTCTTAGGATAAAAAGTTCCGCACGCGCAAAATGTGGTGCCGACAAGCATCAGACGTCAACCGAGCGCAAAGAAACAGCAGGGAGAGCGAGCCCGAGTGAAGCAGATGACAAAGGCGAGAATCCCTAAGCCGACGTCACGGAGGCGCGCTACGCAGCGCCGCCCTTGGTTGTGCTCACCGCCAATAGTGCGGACAGGCGGGCGGCAGCATGAGGCGCAAAGAACTACCGCTTGCCTGTCACTAGAAGCGGGGCATCTCCCATCAGTTTTCCCTTTTTATTTTGTATGACTAGGCTTCACGATAGCCACGTGACGCTCCCTCCTAAACTTTTCTTTCCCCCATGTTGAAGCCTCGTTGAGGCGAGCGCCGAGCGGTGAAGAATGAACGACGGCATCCAGAGAAAAAGAAAGAGGACGCGTAATATCAGGGGCGGTATTCTCGTAACTGTCCCTTTTGAAAACGTCCCTTTTGAGTCCCTTTCACCGTGACGTACTTCCGGTTAAGCAGTGGGCATTGGCAGTAGGTTTGTTGTGCTTGCGCCACGTCACTTCCGGCTGTTTGCTTTCAGCCAATCAGCGCTCGCCAAAAGGGACACTTTTGAAAGGGACGCAAAAGGGACAAAACTCGAGAATACCGCCCCAGAACGCACCGCGCCTGCGCAGTAGGTGAGTACGGAGGAGCACTGGCGCGTCCCTCGGCGCGCGGCTGTTCGTGCGAGCAGGGTTTCAGTCATAGAGTTTCTCAGTACTAGCAGAGTTTTCAATGTTTTACTGGTCACGAAACTTCGGCGCTCGTTTCATATAGGGACCGCGCGCGCCGCTACAGGCGCCACCGCCGCACGAAGGTCATCCAGCCGCCGCGCGTGCGGCGTATTGGCCAGCTCTTGGCGCGCAAACGCTTGCTGCTTTTGGTGTTTGCGCGCTGATTAAGTATGTTTTTTTTTTTCGTAGTAGTTAGCGATGAATAGTCCAGTCATTGTGTATATCACCTGCCTTCAATGGGGTTTTATTTTTCGAAGTAAATTACCGTTGACTTCGGCCGCGAACGGCAACGGCTTCTGCGTGCTCTGGCACAAGCGCTGCGCCGTCGTGTTTACGGATTTTTAAATCTATATTGCTTCTTTTCGTAAAGCAAAGTTGGAATTACCACATATATGGTAGCTGTGTAGTCACGGAATGCTGCGGGCCTATCGATAATACAATAAAAAAACTGAAAGAAACTAAGTACGCATCGTTCAGAATACGCTTAAAGGAGCCCTGAAGAGAAAATACAACTTCGTTTAATTTCAAAGAACTAGGATTCAGTATCTCACTCAGCTCTATTACAGCCTCAAAAGATGTTTTTAACGAAAAAGAAAGCAAGTATTTAAAAACTTTCAAATTTTGCGCCACAGTGACGTGTTAAGAATGATGTCATACGGGCCAACAATAAAACATAATTTTCAGGGCGTTAACTGCACGGTAGCATTCAAGTGATGCGGTCAAATGGAACCAGATGACTCATTACAGACGTCCAGTCATGTGTAATCGCGACAGGTCAGTTAGGCGGCCGCCAATCGCACAAACAAGGTTCCGCGACGTCATAGAAAAGTTGCGGGAAATGGGCTAGGGGGTCGCGACTGCTTCACACGTTTTCTTTAATATCTCCGTTGTTTGTCCGAAGATTGCGATGATATTGGTATCATTGTTATCGGGACTAAGCAGTCGTTCTAATAAACCCAACTTGTATTTTGTCTTCATGGCTCCTTTAATGAATGCGTTGATTGCTCTGGAATGCACAGAACGCTAAAAGAGATAGCCCAATAGTATTGTCGTTTCGATGAGTTGTTACATACTTGAGAACATCTAAAAACGCTGCAGAAACGCGAAGGATCAAAACACGAAGAGATATATGTTGCACCATGTATCTTTCTGCATCCACGCTTTGCAATACTTAAAAAAACAGGAAGCGAAAAAAGAACAATAAAACTGATTTTAACACACGCAACAAAAAATTTCAATGTTACGAAGGGAGACAAAAGAGCGTGGTCGAGCGTACAAAAATTTATTTTTTCGCGCTGCGCTGTGCAGCACACGGAGAAAACAGAATATTTCCACGTAGCCAAGAACGAAGCAAAGCTTCTCTGAACGCAGCGAGCTAGCGATCTCCTGCACTACAAAAGACTAGAATGAAACACAAACGTCGAAGAAGCAGTCCGCAGTGTGACGTGCACAGATGAACGTCGGTAAAGTGAGTTGCGCGGCGTTTGCTATGCATGCATTACTCTCGGAACGTTAATTTCAGATCCATGGAAATTGGATCGAGAACATTGTCGAAGAAACAAAAAAATCAAGTTAGCGACAAGGTAGCACGCTTTCCATATCAAACAATATTGCCTGACGGGACGTACGACAAACAGAGCAAATGGGCGCTCCGGTTGAAACGCCAGATAAGAAACGGAATCGGCCACGCGCGGTTACAAAACAAACAAAACGAACCCTAAGGGATAATTCGCGGAAATATGAAAAGTAAAAGCACAAGGAAGTCCCAAAGCTTTTTTACACGCGAGCCTGAGCGCAAGGTAATACAAGTTTGCAAACAGGTAATGGAGCACCGCTACAACCTGACTGATGTGACAAAAATCCGGCTTTAAGTTAGCCTTGTACAATTCTAGGTCCACGATGCTCTCAAAATGGTACATTGCTTTTTCCATTCTCACACACAGTGCATTTCCACACACTGTCGCACACTTATAATCGAAGCTGAAAATCTCCCGTTGCTTGCCTTGGAATGGCGCGCCTCCAATTCTCACGCAGCTGCCCGTCGCTCGGTCAAGAGAACAAGGAAACATTTTCTGTGGTATCGTTGTACAAGAAACGACATCCCGGGACGCAACACATGTTCGGCATCGTCGTTGCACTACTTAAGTCGCATCACAAGAGCGCGATATGCACGGTATATTTTTTTTTTTCCCGCACGAAACAAACACAACTCACCGCGGCTCCGCCGTTCGAGCCAGTGCAACGCCGCCCGAGGAGTGACCTCAGTGAGAGGGTGGCGCCACCGCGCGGCGGCCAAACGCAGCATATGAAGCTCTCCCATTGAGTTACGGCGCAGTTTCGTGACCAGTAAAGCATAGAAGGACTCTGGTACTAGAGAGGAAACTGCGCCTGGGAATCCGTGTCGGCGTGGGGTGGTTATGGTCTTATGGGAAGACTACAGCTGCTGGCTTGGCATGTCTATCGGACTCTGAAGCGTCTTTATGAGTTCTCTTTCTTCACTATGCATTGCTATGTCTACGAGCTAGCCGCTCCGGCAGAAATGGCCGAAATTCGCTTAGCTTCTGTCGCTTCGCTTGGAAACTCGAAATTCGCTCCATTAGTTGATTCGCTTTATTGTAAGCATGGAGGAAAGAAAAGGTTATTGTAAGCAAGTGGGATAACTAGCGCCGGCGAGCGACCATCAGTACATATTTACACAGGTACAAACCCACAATGTTAACACGTTAGTTTGTGGTAAGGAGAATGCGCTTCCCGGTTCTTTTTTGCAGTAGCAGTTCATATGTTAACAGCGACCGGACATCTTGACTGACCGGGTGCCGTATAGACCGGAATATAAGTCGAGATTTTTTCATAACACAATCAAGCGAAAGGGCAACCCTTGTCTTATATAGCGGTCTTTAGCCGAATGTGAGTCGTCGTCTGAGATTCTTTGGTATTTGTCAAGGCCGCATACGGCCGTATCCAAAGCCAATACCGGGTAGTTTTTGTTGTTGTTGTTGTTGCTGCTGCTGCATCCTTTGCGTGCTTGTGATCCTACCCGTCCCAACATTTCTGTTTGGG
This sequence comes from Haemaphysalis longicornis, assembly GCF_048455015.1. Taxonomy (NCBI): domain Eukaryota; kingdom Metazoa; phylum Arthropoda; class Arachnida; order Ixodida; family Ixodidae; genus Haemaphysalis; species Haemaphysalis longicornis. The sequence goes on along the minus strand of NW_027526445.1, from coordinate 154,427,286 downwards.
TCAACGCCGCGTGCGATTTGTTTGGTTTCGCCTGTTCGGCCTGAATTTTTTAGCCTGTTGAGGAACGAGTGGCAGCACGCGCAGGCAGTTTGAGCTGCATTTAAGAAAAAAGTTATTGAGTTGGCTGAAGCGAACGGCAACATGGCCGCTCAGCGCCAGTTTGACGTTTCAGAAAAATACTGCAGGGCACAGAAAGGAAAGTTTCTCAGTGTAAACCATGCAAAATTTCCTTTTGTTGGCGTAGTGCGGTTTCTCCGCAACTCGAGGTCACCATCGCGGACGTCCTGCGAGAACATCGTACACGCTAGCTACCGATGCATTTAAGAAATGCGGCATCAATTACTCTCTCGGCGACAGTGAAGACAACGCACTGTGCGGCAGCCACCAACAAGCCCAGTTATCGGTAACTTTCTGTGTCTGCTTCCTGTTCCTTGCTGCTTAACTGATGCCCGGGCAGATTTTCAGTTTTATTCTATTGTGTGTTTTAGGGAAACTTCCTAAACACCGGCGTTATCAGAAGGGCGGAAATTGTTTGTTCACTCTCCTTAAGCAAGTGGCGGAAGATAGTCAAAGGCCAACGTTCAAGTGCGTTCGTTATTTAACCAAAATAAACGAATGAGAAGAAGCTGCAGAGGTGTTCTCTCTGTGTCTTAGGGGAAATGGTCAGTGTTTGAATCTGAAGCCGTTTACATTTGAGATCTGCAAGTAGGCCATTAAGCCATTTGGGAATCACTACAAAATGAGGGTTCTCCCCGTATTTAGGCGCATTATGCGGAGCCCATAGGAGCCTTGCGTACTACCCAGAAATAGCTTAATATCACGATAAATTTATTACCGTTGCCTTTAATTTTTTTTCCTCAAGAATGTAGAAGGAAAATGACGGAGTGGAAGCAAATATAAATCATCATCTTATTTTTTCTGCTTATCGTAATGTCTTACCGTTTTTTGTTTTCAGTGAGTCGATAAAAAAGGTGAGTGTCTTGGAATATCCTCATCTATTATGTGAGGTGTCGGAGTTGGATAAATGTTGAAATCAATTTGTCAAAATCTTCTTTCTGGTTGCAGGGTGTAGCTTCACTCAAGAGACATTTCGCTGAACTATTCAGTCGAAGTCCAGATGTATTACCTACATCTAAGTCTCTAAAGAACGGACAAAACTTAGCGCGCTTGAATAAGGCATTGTCCCAACGAGGCTACAAAGATTTTAAGCACGTTTAAAGGGACACTGAAGTCATTTATAAACATTGTGGGATTACTTGCGGAAATCGCAGTCTGGAGTTCCTAGGCCATATTTCGACCACTCTCAGTGCATCTACGCGACTTCATTTAGAAGAAAAAATTAGCAGTGGCTTAGCTCGGCTATATATGCCAGGGTATACGTAGCGTGAGCTAAGGTTCAGCTGGTTATTTTTTTTTCCTGGTTGTCTAGGATTAGCTGATTATGCTTACTGCTGCTGAAACGATTTCCAATTCAATCCAATCCAGTCCAGTCTAATCCAATCTAATTCAATCCAATCCAATCCAGTCCAGTGCAGTCCAGTCCAGTCCAATCCAGTCCAGTCACTGATCCTCTCGCATGCGGACCACGGCTCTCGAGGAGCCACGCGAAACGGCTATCAAGCGGCTCCTGCGCAGAATCAGACTTAACTATACTGCGCAACGGAGGCGCACAGCTAGGCACGCGCCGGCGCCAGTGCGTCTGCCGCGTCTATGACGTCACTCCTCTGGAATGCGCAAACCCAATTCTCTACACACCCATACTCTAATTGGATTGGATTTCAATCCAACACAATCCAATTTAATCCAATCCAAGCCAAACGAATCCAATCCGATCCGATCCGATCCGATCCAAACCAATGCAATGCTTCTCGCCCTTGCGCAGAACGGCCCTTCACGGCCCACGCGGACTGCTCAACCTCAGCTAGTGTAGCTTACGCTACAAAACCTTTTTCGAAAGTGCTGTCCTCCTCTCTGCATGTTCCTTGGAGATTTTCCATGCGAATTTCCTATGACGTTTGGTATGACACTCGCTTGAGATGGCTTGGCTTGGCTGCGCTACTGCGTGGATCGCCGACCTTCGAACACAGTCAGTAGGCCGGCCGCCGGCGGGTCGTCGCAATTCGTTCACTTAGTCGAAAATAAGCCGCGACGCAATTTGTGCCTGGAAGAATGTGTCTATACTTTGTTAGTTTGTAGACCGTATACCACGCTTTGTAAAGTCTAGTAGCTCCACACAAGCGCACACGCGACGTTTCGATGACTGGTACGATAGAAGAAAATCTAAGGCCAGATAGAGATGCAAGAGGAGTCGGCAAACTTAATATAAGTTACAAGGAAATAAAATCAACCGCAACTTTTATTGTATTGCGTAAAACCAAGGTGCGGGAAGCGCTTTTTACGCTGGGTGAACAAGCACAGCGGTCAGCAGCATGGCCATACATTTGCGATCGCTTTTCTGCCTAAGCAATGCAGTCGCTAGAGAGAAGATATTTTCGGAAATTTGGAGGACGCTTACTGCACATGCGCTACCCCCCAAAAAAAGTAATCTAAGTTTGCTTGTAATGCTAAAACTAAAACGAATAGACAGGCTATATGATATAAGCTTTCTATTTTTCTCCCGGCGGCGCTGTGGTTATGTCCACGTGTTCTGGAGCACCGGGTGCATTGTTTCGTATTTCACGAGTTCGAATCCACGATAGCGCGCGCGAGCGTGTTTTTTCTTTTTTTTTTTATGCCGATTTTTTCTACTTGGGCAATGCTTTCTATACTGAAGTCACCATTTCGCACTCAAGCCTTCATTACTCCACGAGCAAGTTGGCAGATCGTGTGCAGACTGACACTGACGCGCTGTCCTCGTTGGCGTGGTGTTGCCATAAGCGCCGACTGTTTGCGGGTAGTGGGCACAGTCCCGAATCAGCATACCCTTGGCCTGGTGCGAACACGCCTATTACAATACAGGCATGAGCCAGGAGAGCTATAATGGTGGGGGCAAAGCGCATCTTATTCGAGAGTATCCGGTGACGCGGAGGGCGTTCATTCACTGCATACGCCTCGGCTAGTGATTATCACGATTCCATGCCGTGCTGGCAGGCTTATCTGACGTATTTTACAGTCGACAACATGACAGAACCGCCGTATGCTGATTAATGAGATATCGAGAATGCCCATCCAACGATAACGCCGAATGCCAACTGTGTCGTTTCACAGAACCGACAGCGAAACTGGTTTGAATTCCAATCTTTGGTATCGTCCAATCACATCGCATCTCCAATGCCCGTCACTGCTGTTAGTTGTGGCGGCAGCCGCAAATGTCGCGTGATATTTTGTTCTTCTTTCAGGCTTTATATATAAAATACTGCTTTATCGACCGGATAAACGATGAAAAGTGTGCTTATTTCGGCCAGTCGATGCAAACGAGAACAGAATTTCGACCAATTCACTTCAGTGTCCCCTTAAGCGCAAATAACGGGCATTGGCTTCTTTGGCTCCGAGCAGCCGTTCTCGCCCACGGCAGGGAAGTGCTACCTTTATCCACCTATACTAGGGAACAAGTTAAAAGCGAGAATAGCCCATGTACGGTATCACTCCGCCTAAACGATGTACCCGGATGTCAACGGGTGCGCGCGTCTTGAAAGGAGGTTGCTATGAACGCGTGATATTGTTTGCATTTTCTCACGTATAGTCGTTCTGTCGTCACTGCAGTAGTTTATAAGCATATTAAGTAAAAAAGTATAGAAAAGGCTCATGCCATGTTAAAAATACTCCCAGTAATGCACTGCTTGTGCCTGGCGTAGTAACATCCGGCTTGTGCCTGGCGTAGTAACATACTCCTCTTCAACGGGGGAACGGTGCTAAGGCGGGGGTACTGTTTATTTCATTTGAATGTTTAATGCATAAGACTCTACCAAAGATAAGCAAAGTGCAGTATTGGGCGAGTTGGTTATCCATCATTACTAAACAGCGCAACAAAAACACGGACTATAGCTGAGGTACACAGGACGAGCGCTGACTTCCAACTGATCTTTTATTGAAAAAAACACATATTTATACCCCACACACCTACACACACGTGCCATAAATGCACACAACAAAACAAGCAATTCATCACAGCGGTGCTATGACGCGCCACACACGCTCTAAAAATTCCCATTAGAACACACGCACTTGAAATGATAAAAAGCCCTCTCAAGCCATGACACACGTGTTGCGCCCCTAGATTACTTTCTATGTAGCGTTCCTTCCCCCTTGTAAAAAATCAAGTTCCTTGGCTGACAGAGCAACCAAGTTGTGTGCATTGTTTTGTTGTGTGCATTTATGGCACGTGTGTGTAGGTGTGTGGGGTATAAATATGTGTTTTTTTCAATAAAAGATCAGTTGGAAGTCAGCGCTCGTCCTGTGTACCTCAGCTATAGTCCGTGTTTTTGTTGCGCTGTTTATACTCCGGTAGTTAAGCGTTGGGCATCAAACGACAAACGCAGATCCGAGACAGCTCGGGAGAGGTTCGCCGGCGTCCTGCGGCGGTGAGCACACGGCAAACCAATGCTGAGGTAAGACTACGAGGTGTACAATGCGGAAATATTTTGACCCCATTTTCGGCCTAACTGCGCCCAGAGCCGCAAGGCTTCTCAAGCGTGCTGGGAAGCTAATTGCAGGATGCGCCATGGCGTGTGACGTATTTACGCAATGAAACCTTTCTGTCACAAGGAAGCGCAATTTCTCGTTCAGGAAACGATGATCTCATATGTTACTACTGGAAATCGTAATCTCAGCAATGCACCCCCTGATATGCTTTGAACTTCAATGCATTCCGAATTGGCCGCGTATTTCCTGGCTACGCTACAAATGACGTTGAAAAAGAACGGCGTTTTAGACGGTCCCTGCCACGTAACGCATCTCCCCTTCAGCCTTATTCGGGTCTGCTACTGCCCTCTCTCCCCTTGCCTTTTCCCATACCACCCCTATAGTATCCTGCGCATGTACGCCTCCCATCGAACAATATGTCACTACTCCTCTTTCCATGTTTCTCTCTTCGCATTCGTCTCACCCTTGTTCAAATTCTTCTCCCTTCCATTGGGCACTGTAGCGCGACATTTCAAAGTATTTTTATATTTCTCTAATTTTTTACGGTCGAGTAAACGTCTCGCGCAGCTGCAATGGAGCTGCGTGAGTCACCACAGGCTAGTTATTTGAAAATGAACAATGTTGTATTTTACTTCAAAGCATACTATTTGGTAGCCTTCTCCCGCGCAGCACTTAAGCGCCCGCTCCTGTGATTCCGCGGTGGCGGCGTCCCTCGTTGTAACCGAGCGAACGAACAGGACACCGAAGACAGTCGAGATACAACGAGCAGGAATACGGAGGATGAAATTGCGGTGAAAGTGTGAGTGGAGGGCGATATGCCGAGGCGGCGCGAGACGCTCCCCGGCGACGACGCGCTACGAGTTAACCGAGAGAACGAAGAGGCCACCGAAGAAGGAGAAGCGCGCAGGACAGCGGAGGATTAAAGTGTGGCGAAAATGGGAGGGGAAGGGCGGTATGCCGAGGATTGCGCGAGACATGGTCCCCTCCGTGCGTTCACTGATGCGGAGATCACTTCCAGAGACTTAGCAGGAATGTGCCGTCACCCAGAAGACTGCTGTTCGAACTGTGCACAAATTTCGCATCAGCGAATATCGTAATCGTCAGACATCTTTTTCGTGTTTTTATTACGCACACGGTATTTTCGCTTTACCCCCGAATTGCAACGAAAACACTGAATACTTGATGGGTTTGCCGGAAATTCAGTAAAAAGGTGCCTATAAGTGCTCTACTAACAAGGGTCCTTGGTCGCCTAAAAAATGCCCACCTCAGTTTCCTGGCTTGAACAACTTGAGATGCTTTGCACGCGTCATACCCGAGGCACAAGAAATCCCCATTTTCGCGCTCAAACAAGTAGTACAACGCACACTGAAGTGCACGAAATGTGTAGTACGTTCGATGCCCCTGACTTGTGACAACGAATTTGTTGTCCACGCAGGCAAACGCTGCAACGCTACAACGCTACACTCCGCGATTATAAAGCAGTGAGTAGGCGCCAAAACTGGCTTCAGTTCACGCGCATGAAATTATTATATAAGGTAAGCCACAAGGTAGTATACGGTAGAGTATATAGGAGCGGCTGTAGTCAGGTTAGAAGAGCACAACATGGCGTCTCTTCCTGAGCTCTGGAAACCTTTTTCTGATTCTTGACACCGTCGTATCAGTATGTTGCAACAAGCGCTGGTGTTGCAACATACTGGACCCAAGTAGAGCCCCACGGCGTTCCGTCGTAGCGGCTGTCGTCGCGGCGTAACCCAGAGGCTTCGAAAGACGAGCGGTTTGTGTAGTCATAAGAGTTCGAAACTCGTGAATCGCTGGCGCTTGTCATACATCTCCCCGTTATTTAGTGCAAAAAAGACTGCAGGTACGTTTGAGACAAAATATACGTAATTAACCGCCAGCGCCCGCGTTAATTTAGTTAGGAACGCTCGTTGGGTTGGTTTTTACGATATTAAGCGAAAAAAAAAAAAAGTGGCAGTGCAACGCCGACACGTGCGGGAGGAAGAGCAAGCACAAAAGAAACAGAACTCCCGCTGGCGCAGTTTCAGGCAGGGGGCACGCGAGCACTGCGAAGGCGGGAAATTTGAATTGCATTGGGTGGTAGCAGTGAGCGGATAACGGCGCTGCAGCCCATTACGGCGAATCACTGCTCTGCACTTCCGACAGCTTTCGCATTGAGCGGAACGGCTTTAATTTTTTCTTATTTACAATTATACGGTATTTTATGAGAGAAAATGATTTTATTCATAATTCAAACAGTGCTCACTGCGGCCACAAACAACTCCGTACAATTCTTCGTCATTCCATGCAGGTTTGCAGTCATCAGGAACTGGAAGCTCATGATCCGAGCTGCTGGAGGGGTGGCGGTAATTTCGATGACATCCATTGTGCCCCTCATGGTTCGTGCTTATATCGTATATGTATTGTCGTCACGAGACGCATAAGTAGTAAACAGTGCTCGTCCGTCCCTACGGATGACTCAGCAGGGACTGCCGCATATAGCTCCCCTCAGCCCACCATACACGGGTGACCATTTACTGCGGTTCGTCTCACTTGTCCTCTCGGAACGCGCTTTAACAGCTCCTGTCACCGTGAAGCGAATGCGCAGTGCCGTGACCATAACAGAGAATATGTACGGGTTTCTTGCCGCCTCAGATGATGATAATGGTAATAGTGAATTCGTATCAGCGATGCCCACCAAGGCAGCTGCAACCGAAACGAGAAAATGGTTGGAACTATACGAGGGCGGTGGACTCGTCGGGTACTAACTGGGCTCTTTTGGTCTCGTGGACATCGCCGGGGTCGCGCAATCTTCACGCCGCCCGCACTACTTTGTTTCATGGCACGATGCTGGAGCAACTTAGAACGGCAGCTGTGACAGTAGCATGCGTGGTGCACGTGGTATCGGCTTCATCCCTATCAAAAGTGAGCCCGCAGGGAACAGTCAAGTGTCACTAAATTATTCGATCACACTAGCGCAGTCGGCATGACAGCACGTTAACCCGGTCGCAAAACTTGTGATCTAATACAACTTAGAAAAAATTACAGACGAACGGAAGGAAAAACATGAGCAACTGGCTCGTCTTAATTCACTGGGTGCAACTACTACAGGAACAAAATTTCAACGTCGAACTCGGACTTCTGCTCAAGTAGATATAGGAAAGCCTATAGCTTGTATTCATTGGCGAGGCACGCATGCAGGCAACCATGTGAGTGTGCCGTCACTGGTTAAGTCTGACTTCGCGGGATGGCGGTACTTGTCCGTGCTAAGCACATGATTTGTGTTGGACGTTCCAAACTCTACCGCACCGAACGCGAAGTAATGCCTCAAGTCCAATGTGAGTGTGTTTAATAACATCTCTGTTGACACCACCATTGAGAATCGGGTTGACACAGACCAGACAACGCTCGCCGATGTTTTTTTTTTCTGCGGCATGCAAGCGCAGTGGCCCAAGCCGCGCCATGTCCGTGGCGCATCGGCCATGTCCGTGGCCGTTTCCAGTGTTTCCAAGCAAATAAATTGACAGCCAAACTCTTCAATGAATACCACCGATAAGCGATTCAAAATCTGCTTAAGACCAGGCGGCAGGGTTAAATGTTGTTCATCTGTTACTTAAGTACCTCTATAGCGTTATGACGATATCAGCTCTGCTCTTCTCGTAAGACACCAACCTGAGTGCTTATCCTTTTTTTTTTAGACAAAACCTGTACCAAGTCGATTGAAGGGACTGGCTTCGAATGACGCAACTGGGGCTCCAGGCCGAAGTAATTCCTTCAAGCCAGCAAAAATCCGCCGAAATACGCGGGGTGTCGACCACGCAATGGAAGTTGAAGAAAAATAAAGTGCCCTCAGCCGTGATTATCATTTGCACGACTTTTATTCGTCTATGCATACATAATGTTTTTATGACGACTTTTATTCATCTATGTATACATAATGTGTTCATGATGATGATGACGATTTTGCCTTTATTTTGTCCTGAATTGAGTGGAAAGACGAGTAAAAGGGGTCTTCGAACAGTCCTTCCCCCCTACGTGTAATTTTCTTGATGCATACCGACAAAGTAAAACATACGCAGAGGCATTGCTAATCTGGTAAATAAACAAAAAGAAAATGCAGTCACTCGTAATTTTAATCAATAAATCAACCAGTAGCTGAAGTCTATAAATAATTTCTTGGTTCTTGATATGCAGCCTCTGTGCGCGGTCGTCCTTCGAGCAAGCCCACACAGTTGAACATACTAGGAGGGCGGCAAAGGTTGGAAAAAATTGCCAACCAAATAAACACTTTACATTGTAATCACTCGCAATTTCATTGATTCAGTCCATCAACCAATCAGTCAACATTAACTGATTCGATGTCCAAAAACTCACCTCTAATCAAAAATACCTTATAATTTTTCACAACCGAAAACAGAAGAACAAAAATTGGCCGCGTATATGTTCGCTTTGCTGCAAATGACGTCGCAAGCCTACCCTAACCCCAAATCCCAACGCTACCTATGAGCAGAGGGTGGAGCAGCTGACCAGCTCCGAGTTCTCGAACCAACGCCGACTGGTGGAACGGGCCCGGACGGACAGGCAGCTCCAAGGCATCTTGGAATAAGGACGCCTCTCACTGGGTGGAGGCCCTAAGAACTTCATTCTGCTCACCAGTAAATCTTTCTCTCTCTCTCTCGCTCTCTCTTCTGGCGCCCCTTCCCCTTGAACGCCTCTTCTGTCTCATCCACTCACCTGTCACTCGAACGGTTCCCCTCCTGTCTCGGTACACCCATGGAGGTTTGTGGCCTTCAAATTTGGCGCGTTCGCACTACTGCGCCATTTGTTTAAACTGTTGGGACTGCGCACTGAGCCTAGAGCGCGTGGCTCGAGCGCCAGTGTAGTCTGTATCTCGTGGTTAACACATTTTTCTTAACTTCCTTCTGCAAAAAATGAAGCACACCTGTATTTTTAATTAAAAGAACACTGCAACCACGGGTTATGTACTGACGTTCCTCCTCAAAATAGCCTGATATTCTCTTTTTGGTGAACAATGTTGACAGATACGAAGCATCTTTCTAGATTGAAAATGTTTTGCCGGTATAAACTCTCTCGCTCTCGCTCGAGACTTCTTTTAAAGACGATAGTCTTTCTTGGGCTACTTAAACCCAGAAATTTTGGTCTGTCTGTATGTATGTCTGTCTGTCTGCAACTCGATTCAGCCTCTTTTTTTTTTCTTTATTACCAGTCATCAACACACACTTACAACACAAAAATAACCACACTGCATTTGGTACAACAAACACCGACATTAACATACCAGCCGTGCTTCCGGCTAGGCTTTGTTATTTAATCATCACTTTAGAGAAATTAGCGGCTCTAAAAAATCCAACCAATCTGGTACTGGCTGCTGGACTCTCAGCCCCTCAACGAACTGCGTGACACTCTCCCGCAGAAACTGCCGGGCCGGTCGGGCATCCACGTCGCCATGGAGCCACGCCATGCGCGCCCTCCATGTGCTGTGAAGGCCCAGGAGCATTATTAAATCGTAGGGGACTCCTTCGTCATTCTCTGTGGGTAAATACCGTATACCATGCGGGGTAAGTGGGAAGTCTTTGTGTAAAGTTCGCTGCATAACATCCCAAAAGTGAACCGCCATCCAGCAGTGTATAAAAACGTGGTCTATGTTATCCGGTTGTTTACAAATTGTACAGTCAGTACCCCACGGTGTATCTAACCCCTTTTCTTTTAACCATGTTTGCACAGTAAGTGTCCCCGAATGAAGCTTGAAAAAAAAATGACTTCACCCCCGGTTTTACAGCCATACGCTTAACTCTTTTCAGTACATCCTGCCCTGGGTCTTCTTTGTACAGTTCTCTATATCGTGGTATCGGGAACAGACTGTCGCAAACATCTTTATATAATTTTCTACGTGACACTGTACTCAAATATTCCATCGAAAAACGAGTTGACAGAAATCTGAGTGACATGACAACTTCTTTAAAATATCCTGAAATCCTTCCCTGTATGTGCAAACTGGATACGACAAATTCCGGCAGTGCTTGAGACAGCCGCACCTGGCAAACTGTTCGCAAAAAAGGATCGCTTGTATCGCGGAGAAAAAGGAACCTATTCACCAACTGGCGGACAAACAGGTGCGACAACCCAAGCCCGCCCTCCTTGACGCGTCGAAAAAGGTTATCTCTACTGCACCTTTCCCATGTAGATGACCAGATAAACACAGCAAATGCACGATGCATTTTCTGTACATTCAAACGCGAGCAGTGCAACACTTGCATAACGTACCACACTTTGGCAATAAAAAATAAATTACAAACAGTCGCTTTAGCAAACATTGAAAGAAAAACCCCTTTCCACTTTTCTGCCCTGTCGCGTATGTCCTGCGTTCGGGCACGCCAATACGGTTCGCTGTCCTGGTAACACTCCAGTGGCGTCCCTAGATACTTAACGGGACTCGTTTCCCAGCTCACGTTGCCAAAAAAATCCGGTGTCAAAGACCAGTCCCCATGCCAGAATCCCAAACATTTCCCCCAGTTTACCCCACTACCTGTGATTGACCCAAAACGTTTAACAATGTCCACCGCTTTTGTAACACTATCTTTGGTCGTACAGAAAAGAGCAATGTCGTCTGCGTAGGCCAGAAGTTTTACCTCTGCCTCGCATAGCTGAAACCCGCGAATGTGTTCACTTTCAATTATATTTAAGCAGAGCGTTTCGATATACAGGCAGAAAAGAAGTGGGCTCAGAGGACAGCCCTGGCGTACCGACCGTTCCACGCTGATGGGGGCCCCCAGCGTCTTGTTTACAATTAATCTCGTGGTGCACTTTCGGTACGCCAGAGCCACCCCCCCCCCCCTTGATGACTATTCCAACGTTCACATGATCTAAAATCAGCAACAATAATTCATGGGACACACAGTCAAACGCCTTCTCCAAATCAAGCTGGAGAACAGCCACGCGAGCTCGGGCAGCGTCGCAGCATTCCAGCACACATCTCGCATTGTGTGTGTTTGAAAAAATAGTGCGTCCTTTTATGCCACACGTCTGGTGTGGCCCAACAATCTGCTTGATGACTGTTTGAATTCTTTGTGCAAGCACCTTCATAAAAATTTTGTAATCGACATTTGTCAAGGATATAGGGCGATATGCTGTAACATGTTTAAGTTTGTCCGTGTCCTCTGTTTTAGGTATGAGTATCGTGTGCGCTTCTCCGTAAGAGGGTGGCAATGCCTTTAGTTCGAAGGCCTCGTTAAATAGTGCTGCCAAAAGTGGCGATAAATCGTTTTTGAAGACCTTGTAAAAGGCTGCAGTTAATTCGTCTGGACCCGGTGACTTTCCGTTGTTCAAACTATCGATCGCACATTCAACTTCAGCAACTGCAATAGGCTGGCTTAAACTTTCTTTGCAGTCTTCATCAATCCTTGGGAAAGCACTGATAAACTCGGTTTTAAAGGCCTCCACCTCAGCCCTGCGGAAGGCAAACAAATCTTTGTAGTAGTGATGAAAAGCCCGTTCAATATCTTGCTGATCACCCGTCACCCGTCCTTCCCACTCTATCTCCCTTATATGATTACGTCGAGCGTTCGCCCGTTCTATACCCAACGCACGCTTGGTAGGGGCCTCTCCACCGGCTAATCGGTCCACTCTCGCTCTCACGAGGGCTCCCCGGTAGCGTTCATCGTCAAGCGCCTCAAGTTTCTGTTTCATTTTTCTGATATCCTCACTAAACACCCCAGGCGCATTGCACTCTTCACGGATAAGTTTTTCTAGGTTTGACCTTAGTGTCTTTTCTATAATTTTCTGTTCGTATCGTACGACAGTGGACCTCTCAATGGCCCTCATTTTTACCTCCTGTTTACACCACTCCCACTGTTCACCGATTTTATCCCCTTCTATTTTCCGAATCAAACCATTCACTTTTTCAAAAAAGATTTCATCCGTAAGTAACTTATCATTCAATTTCCATAGCTCCCACGTGAAAGTATTGGACCGTTTCTTGTATCCTAGATTACACACCACCAGGCAGTGATCTGAAAATGATACGGGCTTTACTTCGTACCCTTCACATTTTTCAAATAAATCACACGATACATACACTCTATCCAGTCTAGCGTGACTGACTCCTTGAAAATGTGTAAATTGCACCTCCCGTCCTCCCTCTAGACATTCGCCCACATCCACTAACCCAATAGTATTTATTATTTCCTGCAGCACAGCCGTGCTCTCGTCCCGAAATGGCCGATTACTAATCTTATCTCGCGTGGATAAGACGCAATTAAAATCCCCTAGTACGACAAGACGCTTGTCTGTCAACAGGTGCGGCCTAATGTTATTATAAAATTCAGCCCTTTCTCTAACTTCATTCGGCGCATACAAGCGCACTATTCGCCACTCTTCACCACTCAATACTACATCGCATACAACGAGTCGCCCCAAGCCAGAGCACACCTCTCGCACTCCAAGCCCCGGCAACTTTTTCACCAATAACATGCAGCCAGCAGAAAAACCAACTGCGTGGCTGACGCACACATAATACCGCGCCGTGAAACGTTGCACCATGCCCCCGGTCTCCTCCTCCCCCTCTACCTTTGTCTCCTGAACCGCTAAGACGTCTACGTCTAGATCTGTTAGCAGGCGGTGCACCTGACTCTGCCGTCTTTTACTCGAAAGACCACGGACGTTTAGGGTAGCTAGGTTCAGAGAAGACATTTCCCCGTGAAGAAATGGAAACCGGGGGCATAATATTCACCGCTCACATCCAGCGCGTCGCTAAGCGACGCGTTTGGTCCCCGGGTCGTCGAGCTGTTTTTGAGACGCTCCCGACGCCTCTACACTCCTGCGTTCCACCGCGACGCTTGGCTTAAGCCGCGTCGTCGAGCGGCGTCCCGGCGTCGTCTTCATCGGCGGCTCGTCGGCCTGAACTGCGGGGTCGCTGACGCCACCCTCGGCAACGTCGATGTGACACCGTTTGGCGACCGGGTTCCCGAGCACGTCCATGGCGTCGGGGGCGTAGTTGACCGTTGCCTGGGCGTTCGTTCGAGTGCCACCGTCTTTCGACGGGTCATCCGTGGGAGCCGGAGCTTGCTCCGGCACGTCGTTGTCTCCTCCGCCTGCTGCCGCTATGGCCTCGCAAGCGTTCGTTGACGTGGTGGCCTCTTCCTCCGTCTTTTCCTGATCCCCCGTGCCCTTGGCTGCTTCCTCGGCCTCCTCGGCATCCATGAGGTGATCGGACTCGTCGTCGTGACCAGGTGGCCCAACCGCGCTCGCGTACGACCTCGTGCACTGGGCCTCAGCATGGCCAAAGCGTCGACACAGGGAACACCGAAGCACCTTGCACTCCCGTCTCACGTGCCCTTCACTGTTGCAGCGAAGGCACTTCATGGGCCGGCCGGGCACCACGACGAGAGCCAGTTCTCCGGCAACACGAATTTGGTGAGGTAGGTCACCGATCTTGACTCCTGACTTGAGCTTGAGAAGCACAGTCCTCGTAGTAGAAGTCTTTTCGTTCACGCCGGCGACCCGCCAGCGTTCCCTCGTAACCTCGCTGACTCTGCCGTAGGGCACGAACGCTGAACGGATGTCCTCGTCTGCCACCCCGTGCAAAAGCCAGTGGAGCTTCAGCTTCACCTCCTGATTCTGTGGGTCGATGACGAGGCATCGACGCCCCTCCACCTGCAGCTCCGTCGTGGTCAGCATTTTCTTTGTCGCTTCTGCACTCCCAAAAGTCACAGCCCAAACATGATTGATTTGATAGGCACCCAAAGAAATTACCTCGGGCAGTGCACCAAGTTGGGCCAGAGCGTCCCTGAAGTCTTCGACTCGGTACGGTCGTCCCTTTACGTCGGCGTGAAGAAACACGGTGTTGAGCACAATGCGTCCGGTAGGCAGCGTCGGCAAGATAATCTGAAAATCCTGGTTTTCTTTTCCTTCGGTCCTGTTTCCGCGGTCGGCGTCGACCGCTGTTGCCGCTCGAAACGAGCTCATGATTTCACGACCGTTCGCCTCGGTGGCCGGAAGTGGAATGAACTCGATTCAGCCTCCCGGCCAAAGTAAACTGCTTACTGCGCAATAGTCTTATATACTCACAGCCAAATGTAAACGCCTAAGTCTGGTTTATACGTTAATACTTGTCAACTTTGTTGAACAAGAACAAGACATTACGCAAATATAAGACAGGAAATTAGTACACAAGGGATATTTACAGTGTTCTTTTATTAAAAAATTCATGGATGCTTGGTTTTTCGATAAAAAATGATATTCTACATCCACTGAAGAAAACCGCCGCCTCCTGGCGGCATATGAAAAATCACGCGGCAACAGCAACGGAAGGTTCCACTAGCTAGGTTCCACGTTCTGCTTGGAACGCACGTGGAGCACGGCCACGCGGTTCTATAAACCTTGTAGTCGGCCGCCTCCATTTACGCGCGTCTCCCCCGTACTGCAGTGCTGGCATCGAGGAACCCCGCCTGTAGCAGTGGAACGCGGTAAATTCAAATCGCCTTGCGCAAACCTTTCGTGTGTTTACCTTGGGATGAGCGCGACGGTACAGAAACAGCATGAAAGGTGAGCGGGAAAGCAAAGGGGGGGGGGGGGGCATTTCCTTGGCAAATGTCTACAAAGACTATCGTCTTTTGACGACATTTGCAACGAAAGGAGCAGATACGCGGCCAATTTTTTCAACTTTGGCCGGTGGTTGAATCAAAGGAGAGATACACAGACAGACATACTTAAAGACAGATTGACCAACATTACCGCGTTTAATTAGCCCGAGAAAAACTATCTTTAAAAACTGTGGTTTATTCCCCTGTCATGCGAATCGGTAAAACACTAAAGGGAAATGTGCAGCGAAATCTGCCGCTGAGCATGATTTGCGGGTCGGCGGTTGTCTTGTGCGTGTGCTTGGCGAGCGACGTCCTTCTGGCGGGTCGCTTCGGCAAAGGTGTACTGGCGTCATTTCCGTGACGGATCATGACGTCGGTAAAATATTGGTGTATCGCGGCACCAAACACTTTCGTGTTAAAATATAAAACCCGGAAACGAACAACCCTAAATTTAACGTACTGTTCAGTACTAATCGTTGCTTCCCAGCAAGAAGCCCCTGTGTGCAGGAAAATAAGAAAAATATTGAGAAATTACGGAAAATCGCAAAACGTATAACGCATGGCATTTCCACAATAGAGAGTTTTAGCAGTCTGTCCGTTCCGTCCGGTACGTAGTTAGCGTGTTGACCGGGACCCATCTGGGCACTCGGGAATTCGTCGCGGTAGGGGAATTAGTTCCGCGGGCCTGCCTTCGCCATGTCCGCGCCTCCTCGCCCTTCCTCCTCGCCCTTCCGCGCGAGCAGGCGCAGACGGGTCCCGGGCAACCCGGTAGCAACGTACGTGACGGAACGGACGGACTGCTGAAACTCTGTAATAATGCAGATTTCGCGAAAGTTTCCCCTGTAATAGTTATAATAGCGTAAGTGGAGATAATTGGTGATAGCGTAAATGGCGATATATTGGTGATAATTGGCGTAAATGGAGGTAATTGGCATAAATGGAGATAATTAGCAATAACGAGTCCAGAGGTGACCTCTTTGTGTTCGGCGCGCGCCTTGTGGCGCGATGTCGGTTCATTCTAGCGCCCGCCGAATAATTCGAACTACGCTTAATTAGAACAATTTTATGGCCCCCCTATAGTTCGAATTAAGAAGACTTTACTGTACTGATGCAGTGAACGTGTGACAGCTCACTGATTGTAGGGTTTAACGCACCGACGCAACGCAGGCGATGAGGCGCGCCGTAATGGAGGGCTCCGGATTAATTTTGACCACCTTGGGACGTTTAACGTGCTCCGAAATCTCGAACACACGGGCGCTTTTGTTTTTCGCCTCCATCAGAAAAGCTGGTGTTATAGATCATCCAGACGGGCCTGAACAACAATATCGCTGCCAGGCCGCTGCTGCGCAGAAATGTCAGCACTGCTTTGAATGCCTTGTGGGAACGCTGCGTGTCTGGCCAACGGCTCAGGAGTGTGTTTATAGTGAGTTTTAGCACTCCGTATGCTCCGTCCGTTCCCGTTCGTACCGTGTTGACCGGCACACGACTGGGCACTTTCGCATTCGTTCAGGTAGAATGAATTAGTTCCGCAGGCCAGCCCTGGCCGTACCCGTGCATTCGTTACGGTGGGGGGTGTCCTCCTCACCATGCGCGCCCGCGCAGGCGCAGTCGGGTCCTGGTCACCACGTTAGGAACTGATAAAACTCTCTAATAAGGAAATTCCGAGGCACAGGATGGACTCGATCAGCGCAGGACAGTAGCGGGTGGAGGTCGATGAGAGAAGTCTTCGTCCGCAGTAGAGAGAGAGAGAGAGAGAGAGAGAGAGAGAGAGAGAGAGAGAGAGAGAGAGAATAGATTTATTGAGCGTCTAAATTGGGAGTGGTTCCTTATTCACTGGAGCCCATATATGATGTCATGGCCGCCTGCGCCCGGTCGACCAGCGCTAGCTGGGTCGCCAGGGAGGAGCTGGACATCAAAATCTCCCATTGCTCTCTAAAAGAGGGGGTGGGGGGAAGGAGGAGGGGTGGATTTTCTGAGCTGAAGTCGCACTCCCCAATTATGTGGCGGTGTGATCCTGGTTTTTTACAAAATTTGCATTCGGCCGAGTATTGCTCCGGGAACATGAGGTAGACCTAAGTAAGATGGTCAGGACGACGACGATGATTACGGTGATGATGATGACGATGACAATTAGGTTGTGCGAATTACGAAGTGTCGCAGAGCACGCGCATGAATTTGCTTTCTGTAGCCTGCCATGTGCTCATAAAACCATCTGTAAAACATTGGAATGTTGTGGCAGCGGTTGCTTTGCCGGACCTTTTGGAACCGCCCGCCACTGCGCATGTAGCGAAGGACACTTGTGCGATGTTCCATGCGGAGAGTTGTGGTACCTATAGCCAATAAATAAAGGGTAGGTTATTTAGTGGCTCTAGTGGTACCCACTGAGCGCTACAGCCCAAAAAATTCCCCGCATTTCCCCGAGGGGAAGAATGTGAAAGTGCGAATGCACGAGTTGAATTTGCGCGGTTCTGAAATGTTCGCGAAAGAGAGGTCACACACACACACACACAACTACAAAGAAAGAAAGATGCATATATTCACAGACACCTATTTGTGTTGCCGTTGTACTTGATTGCTAGAGCGCATCTCAGCTTTGAAATTTCGTGTCAGTACTCCTTTAAGCGGGTGCATTAGCCCTTCTCACGCCCGATTCCTGGCCAATCCCTCACGTGGGTATGTGCCATGTCAGCAGGAACAACAACAAGAATGAGCCATGGGGACGCGGCCAGGCAGCGCGCGCCCATCTCCCCCCGTTGCCAAGGAAGACGAGGAGATTCCTGGCCAATCCCCCACGTGGGTATGTGCCATGTCAGCGGCCAGGCAGCGCGCGCCCATCTCCCCCCGTTGCTAGGGACGACGAGGAGCGCGCGCACCCGCAGCTGTTGCTATGCGGACTACGGCGGCGGACGATTCAGGCTCGCTTAAGAAGTGCATTCGCACTTAAAAGTCAGGCTTTATCAACTCCGTATCCCCGCATTGGCGGTGACAAAATTCCTATCAAGGTAAGTAGATTTTAACTGAGTCCCAGTATATAGCGAACGCAAATTAGCCAGAACTGGTAACCGTGTTGGTGACTACTATCTACACAACGCGTCAAATTTCAAAATCAAAAAGTGTCGTTTCGTCTTCAAAAAAAAAAAAAGTTTTCCTTCTTGCACGCAGAATGCCCGATTATTGAAGTCACCGCTGAAGGATGCGCGGGACCGTCATTTTCAGGAGCAATAAGTAATCCTTCCCCGGACACACGCACTTATTTATGGCGACTATGTCACCTGCTTGACGAGCGTTAGTCTTAGTTGTGGCGCGCTACGCAAGGTGAAACATTTATCTTGATTGGTTGTGGGGTTTAACGCACCGACGCTACACAGACGTGCCCTGGAATCTCGAACACGCGGTCGTTCGCGCTTTTCGCCTTTATCAGAAAAGCGGTCGCCGTGGCCGGGAATCGAACCCGCATCCTTGTGCTCAGCAGCACAACGTCCTAGCCACCAAAGGGAAATATGCATCTTAACACACCTATAGTGGATCTGCAAACGAACGACATTTAATTCTAAAGCGAAGATTTATAGGTCACCACGTGAAGACGGAGTAGAGAACTGTATTTTCAATATATACACCAATCTACGAATGCAGTGTACAGGTGCTGTCAAAAGTAGTTCGAACACGGCATCGTAAATTTGCAGAAATTTCTTCTTCCAGAAACTTGATTGATTGATTGATTGATTGATTGATTGATTGATTGATTGATTGATTGATTGATTGATTGATTGATTTATGGTTTAACGCGCCGACGCAACGCAGGCGATGAGGCGGGCCGTAGTGGAGGGCTGCAGATTAATTTTGACCACCTGGGGATCTTTAACGTGCGCCGAAATCTCGCAAACACGAGCATTTTTGCTTTTCGCCTACATCAGAAAAGCGGCTGCCGCGGCCAGGAATCTAACCCGCGACCTCGTGCTCAGCAGCGCAACGCCTTAGCCACTGAGCCACCGCGGCGGGTTCTTCCAGAAACTGCCTGGCTGCATTGGTGTGCGTTTAAAGGAGTCCTCCCTAGTAGAAAAAGCTTCCTGTAAACCGGTAATGGCTGGCATATAGCCAGTAACACAAATATTTGGTGATTTTCACAAATGCTTGTACCATTTACTTCTGACGGCACCTGTACAGCGGTAGCTGAGCAGGTGTAACGAGGCGATGACGATGTTTCTTAAACACCGCTCGAAAACGTCTTCATCAACCTTCCGTCAAGCAGCACTATGACAATATGTCTAGATGAGAGGAAACCCGGCGGTCCCACGTACGCAGAAAACTCCTCGGTGCAGCTTTGTGCGCGTGCGCAGAAAAGCCAGGTTAGAGAGGTGTTAGGCCCAGGGGGAGAGAGATCGGTTGAGTTTACAGATGACGTAGCTACAGGGAACGAGGATCAGTCACAGCTCAAGCAACAGCGGCGGAAATGGGCGTGGACAGCGAGGGCGGAGCTGTGTCAATGTGGCGATGGCAAACACGGGCCGCACGTTGCTTCGAAACGGGTAGGCCACGCATTGGGCGTAAAGCACCGGGCGCACGTTACATCTACGCCAGTTAACCATCTTTACGGAGTGGAAAGGCGCATTTTTAAAGCGAAGCCTTCTTTGCCTCACTGATTGTGATCGTCCACACCAGAACGCACAGCAGGAAAGTCAACTTTAACTGGCGCTGATGATCATCGTGGGTAAAGGAAAATATGGGCTTCGACCTTTTCCTTTCCTTCGAGTAGTATATGCTCTTAGAGAGCTAGCGAACTCATGCGGGGAGGAGGAGGAGGAAAACGTTTATTCAGAAAAAGGGGGAGGGGAGGGGGAGAGAAAGAGTTAGGAGCGGTGGGTAGCCATCCTATTCCGGTAGGCCGCGCAGGGTCGCCGCCGCCTTCGCCCGAGAGATCAGGGCTTCCTGGTCCTCGAGCTGGCAACTCCGCAACGCGCTCTCCCATCGCTCTACAGAAGGGGGATCGGGTGGTTGGGGGTTCAGTGGGCACATCCAGACAAGGTGCAGGGTCGTGTCGTGCGGGGTATACCGATTTTTTTTATGAGCGTTTATTTTGCCACAGAGCATAGATAAGGTGGTATGAGTTGATGATTAGGAAAGTTGATTAGAAGAACATGAAAATGTTCGCTTCGCGGATGAAGCCTAGGAGTGAACGATGATAGGGCACATCTATCCATGAGGTCTATGCGCATGCGTCGTCTACGCAGAGGCTCGTCCCAGCAAGATGTCGCAGCCTCGTCGGACGCACGGTGGGGCCGGGCCACAGCAAGTGATTCGAATTGTTTTCTGTGTGTGTGCGACGGTGCGACTACGTATTGCGGTCAGTTACGGTGGCAGAGATTGAGGCGCACGTTAAAGATCCCCCGCTGCTCAAAATTAATTCGTACCCCCCCCCCCCCCCCCCCCCCCCACACACACACACACCTACACTATGGGACACACACTTGTAGCCCGCGTAGTGTAGCTTCGGCGTGCTTAACACCCCTAATTTTAAATGAATTAGGGTTGCACCAACAGTTTCGCAATAGAGGGCTAACGTTGTGGGTATTCAGCCGTGTCTGTTTGGGCGCACACCCGCCGCGGTGGCTCAGCGGCTAAGGGGTTGTGCTGCTGCGCACGGGGACCAGGGTTCGATTCCCGGCCGCGGCGGCCGCTTTTCTGATGGAGGCGAAATGCAAAAACGCCCGTGTGCACGAGATTTCGGTGCCCGCTAAAGATTCCCTAGAGGCAGTCACCAATAATATGGAGCCCTCCACTACGGCGCGCCTCATCGCCTGCGTTGCGTCGGCGCATTAGACCCTACAATCAATCAATCAATCAATCAATCAATCAATCAATCAATCAATCAATCAATCAATCAATCAATGCTTAGGTGCCCATCAACCGAATCGCAGGGACGTGCAACCAGTGAAAAAAAAGGAAAAGTCGACCAACGAGGACAGACCACTCCGGCTGGATGATATTCTTTATCGCTGCTTTAGCATTGAAATATTAGAAGGTTCTTTCGCATTTAAGAACAAAGGTGCCCCCTTGGTTGGGAGATGAAACTATGGTGAACACCAAACCTTTAGCTCTGATGAGATGCGCATTATTAGGTCACTCTTATATCCTCAGTTTCTATATATGCTTCTTCTTCTGTAGTTTGTGTTCCTGCAGCTGAGACACATTTACCCACATGGACTAAATAGCACCCGCCTGGATGTAGGTGATGCGAGAACAGCTGCCCGAACACTCTCGAGTTAGAAATAACGGTAAAGTCTAGCTTAAAAATAAGCTAAACAAAAATAGATAGACGTTTTTTTAGGGCACACTTCCTGTTGTTATGATCTAGGTTCACGGGGGAGAGACAACACAAACGAGCATCTTCGCTTATTTTACTTTCACGTTTTGTTTTGTTTTGTTTTGTTTCGTGGCCGCCACAATCCTCCGTGAAGTCCCAAAATAGAAGAGCAGGAGGCACGGCTGTTTTACATATTTTCATCTCGATGTGCCCGCACCAAGATATCTCAATTTGCGACCGTTTTCTATATCGACCTTCCCCCAATTCATATTCCGACAACTCCGCGAAGGAAAAAGCAAACACGACGCAATACACGACATGTTTTAAACGGGTATGGAGCGATGAAGTGAATGCAAAGCCAGTGAAAGATGAAACTGAGCCGTGGGAACCGTAAATCATCGCACCATAGCCCGGGCCCCTCACCCTCTCATCTGACTCTCTCCCTATCTCTTTTCTATCTCACCATCTCTCTTTCTCTCTTGGCCTTTTCCATCCCAGAGGAGAGCCTTGTTGATCGTAGACCCGAATTGAAAAACGCGTGGTGGCTACCGCCGCGATATCGAAACCTGCCTCTTCCCGATCGAGACACGTAGCTCGTTCGTCACGCCAGCAGGCACCACGCGACATGTCGATTGAAGTGCGAGATTACAGAGCGCGCCCATGTACCCCGCATTTTCGCGCGTATAACGCCTACACGGAAATCCGACGAGCGTATAGAATGAAATTGGATGAACACACGTTTACAGAAGAAACAAAATTCAGAGCGGGAAGCCATCCTGCCATAACCAGCGGCCTCGGTCAAGAGTAGGGAAGCGAATGGGAATGTATGGGTAGAGGAGAATAGGGTGGGAGATGAAACCAACTAAAACCAGTCCTCAATGCCTGCTTGTTTGACGAAGTCCAGAAAGTATCAAACAGGTCTTTTCTGTGAGGTGAAGCTCCGACTGGGTAAACTTAGGTTTTATAGGCTGCCGGTCGCAGCGGGCCAAGTGTCGTCAGGCAGCGTTCGCTTTTAACACTGAGAGTTCAACAGTTCCACAGGAAGGTGGGGGACTTGTAAACACAGAGCCCCGGTACCGCATTTCGGACAGCTGGGAGTGCTGCACGTATTCCCTCTCGCGAAACGTAATGCACCGTACCTATACGATGAGCCAGTACGATGGGCCAGGGTACAGTGAGCCATAGAGAAACCGCAACGGTTTCACTGGCAATATGATATCGGATCGGCTCGCACGTGAGGGCCATTCCCCGAGCTCGCCAGTACAACTCCCTTTATCCATGGAGGACTTCAACGGAATAGCCACAACTCTTGGATGGCGCATGCAATTGCAGCACTGGCGGAAACCGGACCTGCAGTACGCCCCCCTTTACGCTGTCGACCCGCAGTGTACGTTTCGTATACTTCACGGTTTATCGAGGCAAACAGAGTGTGCTATACATCGCCTACGCCTCAACGTAGCCTATACAAAAACCTTTCTTAACAAAATCGGTCTGATGGCATCACCTCTGTGTACGCTTTGCGGTGTACGAGAAGACACTGAACACCTGCTCTGCGTTTGTCCACGTTTTAACTCGGCGCGAACGACAGCGCGAAGTTTATTACGGGTGAGAACTGTCAGCATGGAGGACATTTTCGGCCCCTGGAACAGCGAAGACAGGGCGGTGCGGGGTTTTAAAGCTCTTGCGCGTTTCCTCAGAGACTCTGGACTCGACTCCAGCCTGTGACTGCCTGTGACTTTTTGTTTTTGTTTTTGTTATTTTTATGTGTGTTCATGTGTCTGCCTGGTGGAGTTTCTTTCGTTTTTTTTTTTTTCTTATTTGTATTATTCATGTAAGCATATAACCCTTATCACATGTTCACCAACCATCTGAAGTACCAAGCCCAGCATTATGCAGGGCTGACCTCTTCGGTCTCATTAAATAATCTCTCTCTCTCTCTCTCTCTCTCTCTCTCTCTCTCTCTCTCTCTCTCTCTCTCTCTCTCTCTCTCTCTCTCTCTCTCTCTCTCTCTCTCTCTCTCTCTCTTCACCAAATAACAATTCCGGTGCGCCGGTTCTGCGTTGGCTGCGCAGCGGGTGTCAAAAGCATACGCCTGGTTTGCTTTTTGTCCCGTGGCATACTAAAGGGCACACGCCCCAAATTTATATCTTGTGGCAGGTTCGGCCAGCCCATTTCTTAGTTAATACTAGCAAATCAGCGCAGGTAGGCAGCGCTCAGAAAGGAAGACAGGTACACACTATGACGCCATGACAGGTAGAAACATACGACGCTGCTGTCATCCCACCCGAAGGTTGATTTGAGACCCCCCCGCCCGCACTGCGGGGTTAGGCCTACATTGATTCACTACGGAACGAGAGCAGCCCAACAAGGCACGCTTAGAAATCACCGCCATCAAGCTAAATTTCTTCCCAGATTTTTTTTTCATTGCATTTCACTGCGTGCGATTTTTTGTTTAACTTTTGTTTTCTCTATAATCGTTGCCTTCCCAGTCTCGCACATGCACTTGACTGCATTGTAATCATTCCCATCTGGCATAGCAAGCACTGCTGCTAGCAGAGCTGACCTCTCCAGCCCACAATAAAGAGTTCTCTCTCTCTCTCTCTCTCTCTCTCTCTCTCTCTCTCTCTCTCTCTCTCTCTCTCTCTCTCTCTCTCTCTCTCTCTCTCTCTCTACATTTTTCTCCTCGGCGTGGGCTTTCTAGACAGAACTGTCAAAGACGCAGCCAAAGACGTAGCCAAAGCCAAAGACGTAGCCAACGCACTCAGGTACACAACCTGCATGCAAAAACAAGAAGCTTTGTATTTTCCACTAAGGCCTCCCAAACTGCCCACCACTCGAAGGGGTTCAAGTAACCATAACAAAAGCATGGAGTGGCTGCATGCGGCCCCCACTGAGGTGTCATTTCAGCTCGCTGGATGCCCTACAGAACACAGGCAGCGGCGTATTCCGAGCCACTATACTCAGCCCCGAACACCGCAGAGATACCACTGACTATCCGTCGTCTCATCTGGTCGAGCATGGCACCGTATCAGAAACTGTACCAGACCATGTAGTTATCGGTTATACGCGCTATCACGTGTATGATTACGTAGAGACACCGATACAATGCAAAAACGGCCAGCGATTTGGGCACGTAGCGAACATGTGCAAACTCCCGCTCCAGTATTCCTAGTGCGGTGGTACTCATGACCGAGAATCCTGCTCAGTTGAAAATCCTAAATGTCCAAACTGCAGCAAACAGCATGAATCGACGTTTGTTCATTGTTGTGTCTGCCGTCTCCGAGACATACACAATCCTCCATGAGTCTGAAAGCTTGAAGGCTGAATTTTCCCAATGATGATGATGAATAAATCTTTATTGGTCAAGCTGGTGCAGATGTTAGGGCACCCGCCCGGTGGGGGCTCCCCTATTCCGGGATATCCTGAGCTCGGTTGGCGGTCCAGGCCCTCTTCACCAGTTCATGCTGGATCCCAAGGTCCGGGCTCGTCAGGCGGTTCACCAACTGCTTGTAGGAGGGGGAGGTTATTGGGGCAAGGCCTGGGGTTTTCTGGCACTCCCAAATCTGGTGGTACAGTATACCGGGCGTTGGACAGAAATTGCAGGTAGACGGGTATTGGGTAGGGTAAATCGCATGGAGTAGGGTTCTGTGGGGGTACGTATTTGTCTGTAGTCTTCGAAGGGTGGTGGCTTCTGCTCTTGTTAATTGGGATTGCGGTGTCGGGAAGGTTCTTCGGCCTTGACGATAATAAATGAGAATGTCAGCATACCTGACAAGCGGTTCTGTTTTGGGGGCCGCAAGCGGTGTTCGTCCCTCTATGGTAATGGCCCGGTGTATAAGCGCGCGGGCAGCGGCGTGAGCCGCCTCATTACCTTCGAGAGATTCGTGTCCAGGTATCCAGATGAGCCGCGTTTCAGGTATGTGGGCAGTATTCTTAATTTGAAGTGCCGTTTTGCTGATGCGGCCTCGTTGGTAACTGCGGAACGCCGCCTGCGAATCCGTCAAAATTGTAATTGCATCTTTTCCCGTCGTGATGGCCAGGGCAATAGCGGCCCAAGAAAAAAGGAAAATATGTGTTGCTCTCTATGTGGCGAGATCAATTTCGTAACGTAAACGTAAAAGAGCCAATCCGTTCCTCTGGTAAATCCCTTCTCCTTGCCAAGCCCTCCCCCATGGCCAATCCGTTCCCATATACAAGCCGTCGCGCGATTCTCGTGAGTAGTTAAAATAAACTTTGTTAGCGGGGCAGACAACTTGCATTTATTACCTTACCAAGGAAAATCAAGTCATTTGAAGAAGACTACAAACGGAAGCATACCATTATGGCCCATTGTTACTTGCGACGTATCCCAACACGTACTGAGGAACCTGCAAGTACAGCCCGGACGTTCTTAACGTCACGTACCATGTGGTATTAAAATGCAAGAAAGAGCCAAGTACTTTCCAAGACCCGCCGCCAAGAAAAGAGCAATGGGAGGTTCTGCTGACGAGTCCAGGCTCCAACAGCCACCTTATGCTGGTTACTTTGGTAAAAGTAGCAGCAGGGGTCTATGGTTTCTTGGAATGAAGAAACCACCAATATATGGCTTAGGCAATGCCGGGCTAATAAAAAAAAAGTTTAGTTCTCCTTCGCCTTTTTTACCCATTTACCCCATTCTTCGCAGCCAGGCCTCTCGTCGCTTCTGCATCGCCCATTGTTGATCTACCTTTTGAGTTAGTTAAATCATTGTTAAGTAAGCATTTTGCCTAGTTCAATGATCCCCTTCATTTATAGCTGCGGCTACATTGAAATAAGGGACTCCAAAATGGCGATGCGTTCACAGTTTCTGAATACCACATCCGCAAGGTTGCTAGGAAGTTGTAACTGGGACCAAAAAGTAAAACATGAACTTTATTTTCCCATTAATGCTAAGTTACAAACATTAACATGCTTGAAATGCTACTGGTGACACCTAGCGAACCCTGACCTACCTTCAAACTGTTGAGAGAGAGTGCGTGACACCTTATGGGACATTTTCAGCCCAGATGTTACACAAATAAACTACGAGGTGTCATTGCTGGGATTCAAGCCCAGTGTAGTAAGCGCACATGCGTTCCTGTTGTTAATTAATTCTAGCGCTCAATATCAAGTTCCCGCTAAAACTGACACAAAATTAAATCACAGTGCTTTTCATTTGGCTTTCCTTCAACGCTGCAATATTTTTCATTGCGTAATATAGGCTAGTAAATTGAGTTGATCATATTTCTTTTCTTATTTTGATTATCAGTGTATGTTAACACCAGGGAACATGAAGGAGCAGGCATGAGGATTGCATACATAGGACTACTAAAATTAATGGAACATGCAGTGCTCTTGTGATGATATAAAAAGTTGAGGAGAAACCCGTGCTATTTTAGATGATGATGATAAATTCTTTTATTAGGGAGGGGTGGTACGAAGGTCGCTTTAGGGGGAAGAGGGGGAATAGGGAGGGAGGTAGACACCCACTAAATCACGCTCGCCGGGCCACTGGCAACGCCAAACTATTATAGATAAAAATTTGCTGTACATAGGTATGTCAAGCAGCGAGTGCCAACGTGTTTATGACGCTGGTAAGTACCAGGTTGAGTCAACATGAACATATTAAAGTGTATGGCGCATGCCACGGAGGCGTTTAAGGAGAGGACCAGACCACGCAGCAAGACCGGTTTTATTCCGAATGCCGTGGGGTCTCCATCTACTGATGCGAGCTCTCCGGCGGGTGAGCGCGCGCCTTGGCCTTCGTCACGCTGCCGCTGGCACTGTGGCTTGCCGCTAAAAAAGATTGAGTGTCGTTGGGTCTCTTAAAGACGATAGTCTTTCTTGGGCTACTTAAACCCAGAAATTTTGGTCTGTCTATCTGTCTGTGACTCGATTCAGCCCCCCGGCCAAAGTAAAATTGATATTGCGCAAATAGTCTTATGTACTCACAGCCAAATGTAAACGTCTAAGCCCGGTTTATATGTTCATACTTGTCAACTTTGTTGAACAAGAACAAGACATTACGCAAATATAAGACCGGAAATTAGGGCAAAAGGGATATTTACAGCGTCCCTTTATTAAAAAATTCATTAATGCTTGGTTTTTTGATGGCAAATGGTATTCAACATACATCTACTGCAGAAAACCGCCGCCTCCTGGCGGCATATGAAAAATCACGCGGCAACAGCACCGAAAGGTTCCACTAGCTAGGTTCCACGTTCTGCTTCGAACGCGATTGGAGCACAGCCACGCGGTTCTATAAACCTTGTAGTCGGCCGCCTCCATTCACGGGCGTCTCCGCCGTACTGTAGCAGTGGAACGTGGTAAATTCAAATCACCTTGCGCAAACCTTTAGTGTGTTTACCTTGGGATGAGCGCGACGGTACAGGAACAGCATGAGAGGTGAGCGGGAAAGCAAAGGGGGGCATTTCCTTGGCAAATGTCTACAAAGACTATCGTCTTTTGACGACATTTGCAACGAAAAGAGCCGATACGCGGCCAATTTTTTTCTACTAAACTTGCGTAGACACATTGTCTGCCCCCCACCGCATATCAAGCCTAGAATAACGTAACAATCCGTAATAGCATGGTGCCCACCAAAAATGGCCATCACAGCTTCACTCAACACAATTTAGCGTCAGAAATATTGTCGCTTGAAGCATTCATTATTTTTATAGCGTTTTCAGCGCTTACGCATATTAGGTGGATCAGTGCAGGCACCACGTCAACTCTTGAACGACTTAATGAAATGTGTTGAGAACAGGCTGGCAGTAGGCACAGAAAGGCGGTATTGGTCTTCTTTCCTTGTTTTCTTGTGGCACACAAAAAGGCGCTCCTTCCTGTTATTTTTCTCTAATTTTTTTCCCGCCAAAACATCGATTCAAACGGCAAGAGACAAAGCGAGGAAATAACACCCCGCATTGTTTTTTCATCTACTTCTCTCCGAGTGCGTCCGCATTCGTGTCTTCGACTTATCTCTCAGCTCCCGTATCACCAATGGACATCGCTCGAAACACAACGAACCGCGTGGACCACTAGGGTCAAGTGAAGAAGTGTGTTGGAGATATCGCGGCTGTCACGAATGATATATCTATTAAGGCCTCAGCAACGCCCCGTGCGAGGCGCGCTTTGGCGAGTCAGCAATTGAGGAAAACGAAGAGCGGCAGTCCGCAGCTACATTCTTTTGTTTATTCGCGTAACGTGCGCAGGGCAATCGCTGTGTTTGCACGCCGTTTCCTGAATCCTTGATTTGCTCTGTTCTGCCTGCTTCCGGGACATAACTCTCGAGAAGTGGCCCGTGGCTAGGCTATTGTTGCTGGCGAGTGCGATTCGTTAGAATGCAGTGCGAATACAAAACGCTGCGCTGTTAACGTAACGGTCAGGGCTGAATCTACGTCCACAAGAACTGGTAAATATAGCGCGAGAAATTCCGCACTTTAGGCAATTACATAGACAAATAACGGACGTGCGTTCATAAAGTCTTGCAAATGCACACAGCAATTTCGCCTTTAAAGAAGCCGTGAAGACAAAATACAACTTTGTCCTATTTGAAAGAAGAAGACTTTGGCAGCTCACTCAGTTCTATTCCAGCCACAAAATACGTTTTTTAACCAAAAATACGCAAGAAATATTTAACAACTTTCAAATTTCGCGCCATATTGACGTAATACAGGCATGAGTGACGTGTTAAGGATCGGCACTAAAAACATAGTCATCAGTGTCCTAACTGCGAGTTAGCATTCAAGTGATACGATTAGACGGAACTGGAGGCCCTGCTAAAATCTGGCAGTCATCTTTCTTGGTGGTGACTTATGTGGGTGCTTTTTTTTTCTAGTGCGAGGATGGTCTCTGAGCTATGCCCAGCAGCTTGTATTCGGACACCGAGAACCCGTATACAGCCAAACACGGATATATCGAACACGGATACAACGAATTTTTGTCTGCATCGAACTGTCTGAACATCCCCTTGAAAATCCCATGCAAAAGTATAGCGCTGTTGTACGCGTGTATCCAACTCCCGATCACGGGCGCATTCGATATATCGAACGCTGCGCCACATGTGCCCCTGCAAGTGCGCTTCTCCTGGTGTGTGTATGCGATTATGATGGCTTCTCGCGGGCGCTGCCGCACTCGATGAAGAGAAAGCGGCGTCGCGTCCCTTCGATATCGTTCAACACCTGCTGCTCGCACACTAGTTTCCTCCAGGCAGTCTAGCATGGGGGGCAGCCGCATGGAAGTGAGAACGCGGGAATTTATTGGGATCCCATCCGCTTTTCCAAACCGAACCTACTGCAGCCAAACTTGCGTAAGTGTTCAGATTCGTCGCTCTTTTGACACAGTGTACAACGACGGATTTTCTCATTTGGACCGCGTTCGTAAGACAGAAGAGAGTCTGGTCAACTTCATGACGCAGAAGATGAAGCAAGTGAATCTCACAGTTTTTTTCATGTTGAATAAAGTGCGCTGGTCATCGCGCTATGGTTAGTATTTTCCGTGCTATGAGGGACGAGTCGGTAAGCTACCGACTGTCACAATCTCGGAAAGCTCTCAGTTATGTAAAGAGTAATCAGATGATCTTCAGAGAGGCATATTCTATATTTCGAATTATCGATATGTCGAACTATTTCGCAATCCCTGTAGTTCGAAGTATCCGTATTCGACTGTACTAAACACTGTGGGGATTGGTTGCGTTCCATTCGCGAAGATCTTCACATCCGGGGTATTTGGGTCTGTACGTCTGCCTATATAGTAGGGAACCTGTAGAGCAACAGTTCTGATTTTTTTGCGAGGAGCAGCTAAGACCCCAGGGACCGACGTACCGCTCGACCTCCTGAATGCTCTGTTATAAGATTTCCGCGATGTGCTCGTCCTTGCCACCGCAGACCCAAAGCGTGAAATTGTCCGCATAGAGGCTGTGTTGGAAGCCATCGATCCATTGTAGTATTTCGCTAAGCCCCATCATGGCTACGTTAAAAATAAACGGGGACAGTACTGAACCCTGTGGAGTCCCCCTGCTCCAAAGCTCAATTGCATCTGAATGGAGTCCCCAGGGTAGCTGTGGTGCGGCCAGGGTAGCTGTGCATTCACAGAGAAAGTTGCTGACGTAGTTGTATACTCGTTTACCTAGGCCAAGTCGGCCCAGGTAGTGAAGGATTGTCGAGTGTTTTGTGTTGTAAAATGCCTTAGTTAAATCTAATCCTAATATGGCCCTGGTATCTAGAATGGGACAATGTTCCCCATCGATGGCATCATGTTTGAGACGGACCATGATGCCCTGCGCTGATAGTTTCGGACAGAACCCGACCACGGAGTGCGGAAACAGTTCATTGTCTTCCATGTAGTTGGTGATTCGATTGATAAGCACGTGTTCCCATAGTTCCCATAGTTCGCGGATACGTGTTCCCATAGTTTCCCTACACAGAAAGTGAGGGAATGGGTAAGGTTCTCGATCTGGAGCTTTTTGTTTGGTTTAGGTCGATATATCGTGACGATTTTGGCCGGTTTCCCCTGAACGGGTAGTCGCCCAGTCTTTCACCATTCATTCATGTATCGCGTGAGGGCTTCAACGTTCTGGTCGTCTAGTTTTCTGAGCATTTTATTTGTAATACCGTCCGGGCTCGGAGCAAAGGGAGTGCGCAGTTCCAAGATAGCCCCCCTAACTTCACTTACTCAAGGAGAGAATTGTCATTTCCCACGTAGGAAGTCCATCGTGGGAGCAAACGCAAATGTATCGGTTCTGAATGGCTTTGGGCAATTCCGTGTTTGTTCCCTGAAATTTATGGAGAAGTATGCTGCAGGTTGTGTCTTTGGGTATTTTTGCTGTTTTCGGGGTCAATAAGGCAGCACAGAATGTCCCAAGTTTTCTGAAGAGTTATTTCGTAACCCATAAGATTGCATACATGTGTTATGACAATTTTGACGAGTTAGTTGTTTGTACGTTTCAATATTGCGGTTGAGTGCCGCTAGCCGTCGTCGCCGGCTTCGGTTATGTTTTTGCTTTTGGGGTCATGTACGCTGCCCACAAATGTAGCAGCTTTGCGTCGGCCTGTTGGAGCTCTGCTTCTTCGGGTATAACGCTAGTGGGATGTTAGGCGTCTGCTCGAGGTTGTTATGCCCAGCTGTCAATGTCGGTAACGTCGACCCCAGAATCACCGTCCTCCGCACTTAGCGGACCTCGTTCTCTGGCTATTAGCGTGCGGAATTCACCTTCGTCGGTGAGCTGTAGTTACTTGCCGGTCTTTCCTTTGACTACCCCAGATTGTACCCCAATAGCGACGATATAGCGGTCGCTGCCAAGTTTTTTTTTAGGTGCGGAGCACCTTAGGACCGCACAATGTCCGTCCGCGTCAGTGCGCATAGCATTTACAATCGCAAAAAACCACAAGGCACCGGCAGGATTCGAGCCTGTGTCTGGTAGACCAGACAGAATTAGTATCAGTCGACTTACCCATTGGGCTACGACCGTGAGTTAGTACCCGAGAGTCAAACGGCTTACTCCCTTACCTGTAACGGTGCGGAGTATACGACCGCACAATGTCCGTCCGCGTCGGTCCGTGCGCACACCACCGTCAAGCAAAAATCAAGCGAAATGCGATTTGAGCCGTGAGTTGCAGTTTCATTTAGAGAATAATCAAGGTGCAACTCATGGCTCAAATCGAATGACGATCGGGGCGCAAATCGGATGTCACTCGGGGCGCAACTTGGATGTCATTTCGAGTCCTCGACCTCCGCACCCTCGCCGTCATCCACGGAGTGGAGATGCTGCCATTTCTTTTTTTTTGTGCGTGTTTATCCAGGTTGCTTACGCGTGCGTGTTATTTGCAAAGGTCAAGTCAGCAGTCCCCACTGTTTCCAGTACAGCTGGGCTGCTGCGGATCGTTAAGCAAACTGAGACCCTGTCTTTGGGCATCAAGCCGGAGATTTCGTCCCTTTGTTGTGTCCCGCTTGTAGCCCCATTCCGTATGGTGTGCGTTAAAGTCTGCAATAATAAGCGACGTGTTCCCTCTGGCTATTTCGGCAGTTTTTCAGAAGAGTTTACTCAATTGATAGGTATTTCTTGGGGGTTCAGCACATCGAGTTCAACGTGCTCTGCGCCATGCGTCTCTGGTTTGGAATGATTTCTACAAGGACGTGTGCCGCAGACGCAGCGTTTACACCTGTCTCACGCCGCAAGACCGGGAGGTTTTGCCTAATGAGGGTGTCCTGACTTCGGGTTTTTACTGCAAAGCAGTGTTCTCTAACTCTCCCGCACCCCCCACCCCCCCCCCCCCCCCTTCTCTGAATTTCTCTGAATTGGTGGAATCATGTCTTCATCAACGTATTTTTTCGAGCCCTTGGTTGTGGCCTGACTCGGGCTCTCCGAGATTATCGCCTGGGCTGGGCGTTTTGGGGGAGGGTAATCCTGCTGCGAAGTGTACATCTCTGCGGCAGAGTTAAGCGCACGCACTGTTTGGGAGCTGACAGCAGAGAGAGAGAGAGAGAGAGAGAGAGAGAGAGAGAGAGAGAGAGAGAGAGAGAGAGAGAGAGAGAGAAATTACTTTATTAAGAGAAGGTGCCCCTAGTCCGGCGCTCCGGGTACGGAGGTGAGGTCCAACTCTGCCCGTCCCATCAGCTGTCGCTGGCCTTGAGCGGTTGAGTCGGCCAGCCGTGCACTCCTTCCACTTGGCGAAGGTGGCGTGAGGTATGGGCGGGAGAGCGGGATTCTGGGTGCAAGTGCAAAGTGTGTGATGCATGTCCGGGTATACCCCGCAGTGTGGACATTGTGGTGTACCCTCCATTTTTCGGAATCTGTGCATCATGTAAGGAGTGGGAAGCGACCGAGCCTGTATTTGTCGAAGTATAGCTGAGTGCCGTCGTGTTAGTGTGCGGTGAAGTGCCGGAAACAGCTGTCTGGAAAGGCGTACCTTCCGGAGAGCTTCTCTTACGTCACTATAGCGGCTGCCTGAGAAGGGCATTGCTCTCAGGTGACCATCCGCTGGCTCCCGGGTGTTGAGTTCGCGGGCGAGAGCATTAGTGCGCTCATTTCCAGGGATTCATTCATGTCCAGGGACCCCGAGCAGCCTGAACCGAATTGAGCTACTCTGTATAGTTTCTTTTTATTATCTATGCCGTAGTTGGATTCAGCTGGTTGTGAATGACTGGCGACACGCCGCTTGCGAGTCGCTGAAGAATATTGCACAGTCTTTCTGTATGCAGCTTTCAATGGCTCTTGCTATTGCCATACCCAGCTTTCTCGCTCAAAATTACAACCTCTCGGGAACCTAGCAAAACCACTGTAGGAAAATGATATTTGGCATAAAGCTAGAAGCCAACGTGCAGATTAAAACGCTAAAAGAATATTTCAGGTTTCCGACTATTTGTTTGTGTAAGTCGCTGTCAAATCTAACTCTCCATGCATTTCTAAGGGATAGTTCCCATGCCTCAGGAACCCATCAACGTGAGGGTTCGAGCTAGTTGGTACTCCATAGTGAAAATTTAAAGCGCAACAAATTTAGACACAAGACGAATGACACAGGGACAAACCCAGTCGCGCAAAGTGCGCGACTTGAAACTGTGCACAAAGCAAGTATTCACCCCAAATATTAGCTGTGCAAAAGAATTTTTCATTTCGCTAAAAAATTGCAGAGTAATCACTGTTGAAAGGACTGCCATGAGCGGGAAAGCTGCACATGTCTTGATTGAAGGTCGGCCGCTTTTTGCAGTTTTTTTTCTGTGGATGCTGTGACAAGCTCTAATTCCCTGTTGACAACTGTTATGAAACCTGTTCCGTTGGAGAAACTGGCGTCCGTGTACAGTATGCCAGTATCCAGATCTCTTTTTTTCAACAATTTTCAGAAGGGCCTTTGCGCACAGTGCTCTCCGGTCCTTGTGCGTTGTGGTGATCATGGTAGTTGGTAGGGCGGCTATTTAATCCTTGCTGTGGTATTTGGAGGGAACTGCGTCTTGAACTGATATTCTTCCCTCACTTCATACCCGAGGCTTCTCAAAATTTGGATGCCCTGTTCGGAATAATGGAGCCGCTGAAGCTGGCTGATGTTGTGTGCAGTGATCAATTCGTCGAGCGTGTTCGTGGTGCCCGTGTCTTCTAATGCTTGCGTTGATGTGTAGGCAGGAACGCCTAGCGCTACCTTGTGTGCTTTGCGTAGAACGATTTCTAGTTCTTTTAGTTCTGTTTTGCTTGG
Organism: Haemaphysalis longicornis; assembly: GCF_048455015.1. NCBI lineage: Eukaryota > Metazoa > Arthropoda > Arachnida > Ixodida > Ixodidae > Haemaphysalis > Haemaphysalis longicornis. Next base: position 154,392,625 of record NW_027526445.1, on the reverse strand, counting down.
ATTTTGACACGGTAGATGGTACAATAATCTGGAATGGATCAGTGCCACTTTGATTTGCAAGGCGTCCTCTTCTCTAAGACCCCTGTGTCTGTTGGTGATCCTAGCGAGCATGTCAATAATTTCGTTGCACTGATTCACGAATCTGCCATTTGTTAGGTTAGCTTTGCCTTTGTTCTGAATGGTCAGTCCCAGAACCTTAATGTTATGTCTTTGGGCAACAAGCATGCCGTTTATGCAGTCTTTCATTTGTTCCTGAGCTTGATTTTGGTGACGAGCAGGAGCTCTCATTTTCCCGATGAACAGTTCATTCCTTCTTTTGAAGCATAGGCCTGGCTTGCATGCGCTGCTTTTTGCCATTGTTTTTCTATATATTTCGGTGAGCCTCTTTTCGACCATACCGTGAAGTCATCCGCGTGTATCATGTGTTTCGTACTTTCTATGCTATTGAGAATTTCGGGAACATCCATCATCGCTATGTGGAATAGGAGCGGCAAAATTATCGAACCCTGAGGCGTGCCTCTGTTTGCAGCGCTTCTTTCTTGCGATTCGAGGGAGCCGAGTGTTAGTGTCATGCGCCGGTCTCTTAGAAAGCTTCTCACGTAATTGTACGTTTTTTCTCCGCATCCCGTTGATTGTAAGTTTGTGAGTATGAGATCATGCGATACGTTATCGAAAGATTTCGACATGTCGATCGCAAGGATAGCTCGTAATTGGGCTGTACTGGGGTCGTCTACTATGTTTTTCTGGCCGACCGGGTCCGTTTCTCAGTCATAGGGCGTGTGCTACTGAGATCTGCACACCTGGTTTTTGTTTCTCCAATTGACGAGCTTTTATTTGAGCATAACCTTTTCAGCTATTAGCACTTTGAGCGACTGCTTGATTTTGGTTGCCTCGGAAGCATGATAACTGCTCGGATTTCAGTGCATTCAGTGGGGGAGCACTAAGTTTCTGATACGGCCTGGGAGACCGTATTCGCCCAGCTCACCTTGTTTAGTTGAGAATGGCCCGTTGCTTGACGTCCGTTTCGGGACGTGGATCACGACTGTCGTCCTTGGTTGTTGGGCCCCAGTTGGCTTGGGGTCCTCCGCAGTGGTGTGGATCGGGAGCGGTGTCGACTTCTGGAGAAGTAGTCGCAGGATCCTGCACCGCAGCTCCCGTCCCGTCGGCTCTGATGATCACGGGGCGGAAGTTCTGGTAAAGAGTCGTCGGGGCCACGCTGATCTGCTGCGGTTCCGTTCATGAGTACGACGAAGTGGCGTTGGAGGAGCCGTGCTGTTGTCGGTGACGGTGGGGTTTCCGGTCTTGCTGCATTTGCTGTTCTTGCCTTTACTCCCATTTTCACCTTTTCGGAAGATATGTGGCTTGGAAATACAAAAACAAAATCGTTTAACATGGGCTCACAACGGGGTAGGTAAAGACAGGGAAGCTTTTTTCGTCAGACCTTTCAACGCCGATCCAGAAGTTAAGCAGGCAAAAAAAATCGTCCTAGTTTCTTGGCGAATTTTACAATATATGCGGTCTCAGAAAAAGGAGGCTTGGTGAACATGTCCACATCGTCAATAATTAAGAGGTTATGTCAAACGTCCCCGATAGTTAGCCGCTGTCATGTCTTACTAGGAAGTGTGCTAATGCAAATCTTTTTAATTGGGTTCCTAAGGGGTACACGAACCACATACTTGCTCAACCACGTGTTCTTACTTGCCATGCGTGATAGCCTCGTTTGAATCCATCCATCCATCCATCCATCCATCCATCCATCCATCCATCCATCCATCCATCCATCCATCCATCCCCATCCATCCATCCATCCATCCATCCATCCATCCATCCATCCATCCATCCATCCATCCATCCATCCATCCATCCATCCATTCGTCCGTCCGTCCGTCCGTTTGTACGTCCGTCTGTCTCCATTTTAGCACTTGTTCGGGGTTGATTTTAAGAAAATTTTAGCCTCCATGTTCACGGTTCACCGGCACGCGTGTTCGTATACTATTAAGAATATCCTCCTTCTTTCTTAAGCAATTCGCTAATTCCGCATGGGACAAAACTGAAACAGCAAAAACGGCTTCATATCTGACTCGGAGCTAAACATCTCGCCCAAAACACAGAGCAGACTACACGGGCAAATTTGTTCTGCTATTTTTACTTAACGATAGATTAACTAAACAATCTGAACGGCTAAAAAACCTCGACACTGTCGACAAGCATTAATTTCTATGAAATAGACGTAAAATATTGGAAGAATTGTCGTTAACTGACATTGCCTTCGCCTAGACGGGCACAAATATCATCGTCTTTCCTGCCCTCCAGCACGCAATTTGTCACTTGTAAAGTTATTTTACGAAATTTGTGAAGGAACCTTTAAATTCCGCGCGTGCGCCCAGGCCATAACCGGGGAGCGACAAGGAAATTTCAGCTTAAGGACCGTAATATTATTCCTCCAAATAAATCTTAATATCTAATGCGAAATGTCTCTGGATCATTTTTCCTGTCTGAGAAGTCCAGGCAAGGGAGAGGGAGAGAGAAACACATTGCTTGTGTCCTGCTGTTCAGTCGGTCACTGGTTCAAGTGTGGCGGTGACGGTGGCAGCCCTAGTGACCATGGAGGTGTTTGGACTTTCAAATCCCAGGACTGCACGCATTTTTCTTTATTTTTAGACGGGCACCACTTTCTCCTGGGCCATTTTTTTCTGGTTCCAGATAGAAACCGACATGTATTGACATGCTGGTACACACGGACGGTGCGAGGTGCCTGGCCGCGCAAGAATACTCTGCACATGCTCGCGTCTGCTCTGGGTGCGCGATTCACCTCGGACTTTGGGCGTGGCTTCGAGTTATGCGTGTGTTTTACGCCAAAATCGTATGTGGCTAGGATGCCGTCGTATTTTCTTGTTCTCATCCGGAAACTTCTAAGGCTATGCTCGTAAAACCAGTTCATTGTTCTTGGGTTGTTATCCATTACCAGGTTTTGTCTGCTGACGTCAGAGTTTGGCCCGCGGCATGTTGATGGATGGGCGTCATGTTGCCGATGTGACGCCCGATGCTACCCTAAAAGAGTTACCCGTGTTGTGTCTCGGAAACGTGGACATGCGCACTGTTTCAAGTCGAAGGTTACACTGACATCGTCCCCATATGGGGCAAGCGCGTGGCTTCACGGTATACGTCAAGGACAGAACGTGTGCGCGTCCACATGTACTGGACTTAGGACGAAAACATCGAGCGCAGTGATGTCTACAGCGTGCAGAGACTAATGATGGAATCGTGATAGCGACAGTGTACATTTTGCGGGACATGTCCGTGGGTGCTGTTGAGAGATTCGCGACTCGCGATATGCGTGAGCCGTTCGGGACCATACCACCGTTCTTGTGAGAGATTTCATTGGGAATATTTCGGGACCACAGAGGAAACAGCTTTGCTGGTAAACCACCTTTGACAGGAGAAATGACCTTGTTTCTTTTTTGTTTTTTTTATGACAGGCACGTGCAATCATTCGACCACATGTTCACGCCTTTATCCATCAGCGCGGCTTTTTTCAAGCAGCGAAGGTTTAGCTGACGTGCAGAAGTTCCCCATCGCATAGTACTGTTGTGAATTAAGTCATTCCGTTTTAATGTTCACACGAAGTAGCTCGCTCAGAGAGAGTATGTGAACTGATGGTACTCGCAGGTTTGGAAGTTGCAGTTATGAGTAGAGTTTCTGTGTTCCAATAGGCCAGTCAGTTAAATCAATTATATTCTGCAAATTTTTGGTCAGGTCATACAGCTATATGAGGCTACACCTGCGGAGTGAGGGTTGGTTTGTGGCTTCCATTGTGTTTAGCTTTTTGTAAGGGGCTGGGTATTGTGCCCTGGATCGCCTAAGCACTTCTGGTATTTCTTCGTAGTCATTGTAAAGTGGGGTAAAAGGCTGCGTGTTGTCACCCACCCGGTTTTCCGACTCACGGGCACAGTTTCCCACCAGTCCCCCAAGGCCAGTGGTCCAGGTCAATCTGTGTGTCTCGTGAGGTATCCCCCAGGTGCTGTTCAATAGGTTTGTTGCCATTCGTGGTACTCTGCCTTTCATAACAAAGTTCTCGCCGGTTTGCTTGCAGCCCGTTATTATGTTCAAACTGTTCTCGTGCCTTTCTTTGTGGGCCAAGGCTACGGCGTTTGCTCTGGCCTCTGCTTCATCGCGATGCATGTTCCTGATAGTGAAGCAATCTATTGGGTTATGTTTGGAGACTATCACAGTAGCCAGCGCATCTTGGTTGTCCTCGCACGTTGCTGCGGTGGTGCTGACACTTAAGTTTTTCGAAGTTTCCTCTCCAGATATGCTATATCGCGGCTTTCTTCGCCCTTGACGAGTTGTGTTGTGTTTCTTGGTGATATAGCTTTGTGCGTATGACTTTGTTAAGAATGGGATTGATTTTGATATTTGTCTCATCTGTGGGCGTGGCTGCATCGGTGTAGACTGCGTAAGTGTCTGGCGAGGTTATTTCACTGAATATGTTTGCCTGGATTTTCTTACTTGGTAAGTTGTTCTGCCTGTTTGTTGGCGAATATATATATATCTGCGTATGTCCTTGTAAAGGTTGTCCTTGCCTTGGATGTAGGTTTGCCCTCCGGGAGTGTCTGTTCTTTCGAGTGTAAGTCAATTGTGTTCTAGTGCTCTGTAGGCTTGGTTTTTGTGCGGTTATGGTCATCTTCGATCTCTTCGGACGTGTTTGTTTTTCCTAGCTTACTCCTGGCTGCAGAGTCCGATTGCAGTTTTACAAGCTCATCTTGGTAATTCTCTGGTAATATCTCGTTATTGTCTCGGTTGTTCAGCCAGTGATATCGTAGATTGTATGCAAATTCTGCTAAGACTTGAACCAAGCGAAGAGTGTCATTTTTCCTCACTGCTGTTTTGTCCCACGTTGTCCTTCTGATTCGTCGGATTATTTGCTGTGTTGTCTTCGGTTTCACGCCCCCACATTCCGAGTATACCAATCGGTGAAGCTTCTGGAATATTTTGTCCTTCAAGCATGTTATTTAGCTCTGCTGCAGGCTTTCGTATCTGCTTTTATGGATACTAATTTCGTTCTTTTCTGCAGCAAACCTATGACCGCTGTATTTAGGAAGGTTTTTAAGCAGATCGCATCATTTTAAAGTGATTCTATTCTTTAGGGCCGACGAGCCTTGGGCTGCCCATGCGACTATATCATCCGCATGTAGCGTTTAATGTTTGGTAGTTCCTGGAGCTTTTCAACTAGTTTTATCACGTTTAGGGGTAAGATCTAGACATTTGAGATGTGTCTTGGCTTGTTATTTTCGGTATCTCAGATCTGGCTACCGCTATTCTTATTGCTGCTGTTTTATCTGGCCGCAAATACCTAACGTAACAGTAAATTCTGCCTCCCCAGTGGAGGTTGTTGAGTTCGTCTATAAAATAGCGTGGTCGGAAAAGTTATCAAAGGCGCATTTTCAGTTTACAGCCATGGTTATGCGCTCACTTCACTTGGTAATTTCGCTGATTACACCTTTTCTTTAAGGAGCATGAAGGCGTTTTGCGTTGATAAACCTTTTGTGAAGCCTGCCATGATGTGCCGCCGGTGGTCGTTATCTTCAATGTAGTTTTGTAGCCCGTTTGATATTCTTTCATGGCTCGTTCCTAGGCATGACGTCAGTGAGATGGGTCTATAGCCTCGGAGCGCGCCTTGGGGAATGTCGTTATTTCAGCGTGTTTCCATTCTTTGAGGACTTTGACTTCGGTCTAAAAGCTATTTATTTGTGTTCTCCGTTATGGTCCTGATCGAAACCTTAATTTCTTATCATTGCACGGTCCGATCGCGCGGCAGTGTTCTTTTGGCTGCCCTGATTTGCTGTAAAAGCCTCTTGTCTTTCACGAAGATCTCTAGCGCAAGGCCTAAACGAGTGTCTCGGTGTTTTCTTTTAGTGCGCGTTACGAAACGCTCCAGCGCGAGGCTGAAAAGAGTGGCCCAGAGTATTTTTTTTACTACGCGTTACGTTCTAGCGTGAGGCGGGAACGAGTTGTCCGGTGTTCTAATACCGTGACTACATGAGGCGACGACGACGACGACAGGAGGCGCCAACCGCCCCAGCCCCTAAGGGGTTTCGCCCTTAATAGTATCACAAGACGAATAACAAATGCTCTTTGAATTACTATTTACGGACCGGGGGGCAGTCTAAACGAGTGCGAGAAACAAAAAGCGGTAGTTTTTTAACTTGCCATTGAGTATCGTTAATTAATACATGTAATTAAGCTTGGACGTTTCACGTATTTGTATATCTTAGCAGGCAAACGAATTTGGCCGTCTCCCGTGTGATGCGGATAGAATGGCTTGATTCGTGTGATTTGTATTAATACTGTGAGTCACGTATTCTGGTGGTGGTGATGATGATGATTAGTGGCTTTCCCTTTGAATCGGGGCGTCGGTTGTCAGCAACCGACTTGCCTATTTACGGACCGGGTTTGCGCCCCCTTGCGCCCCCTGGTCCGGCCGTCGGCTTAGGGACTCGCGCCGCTGTCGTCTGCTACACTGCGCTTGTGAGGGGCAGCAGTGTGTGTGCTAGAAATCGCCCGCTTTGATGTTTTAGTGCATTAAAAAGCGTATTTCTAGTAATGCAGTTATTTGTGCCTGCTTCGGGCACATCTGAATAATGTCAGGCTGTGTCCCCAACAAGTTTGCAACACAAGAGGAGAGAGAGAACAACTTTCTTCAGAGCATCGGTCAGAATAGCATGTGTAACTCGTTTTCTCTAGCTTATTTGCGCGGTTGAGTGCTTATAGCTTCTCGATAAGTATTCAAAATGCGTAGGATTCCCTAAAGTATTTTTTGAGATGCTTCAATGAAGACTCAACAGTCTAATATGCCACCTACCCAGCATCGCACAGCAGGAAATAAAGGGGCTGTCTTCTATTTCTTTCGTTGCTGTGGAATCGTATGAGATGAATGTGTTTTTTTTTCTGTGCCCAACGCATTAATTTTCCTGCACCGTCACAAGCATTTTATTAGTAGGTTTGGGGATTTTTGGGAGGCTCACAAAGATCGTGTGGATATTTTTTTCAGGCTGTATGGCATACATTCCCTCCTTCACAAATTATCTTTCGTTATGGTGCGTGCAAGAAGGTGCATATCCGCAGCGTGCGTTGTTTATTCACATGCAAATACAATTAGAAGGTTTGTGCTACGCCACAGCGATCGCGCCACAGACGAAGTTGTCCAGAGTACTCTAAGGTGGCTTTTGCTCCGAGTTTCTATCGTAACCATCGTTATCATAACGAACTGACTCTCATCCCGAACGATTATGAAATGATTACGGTGTTGGAGGCTTGATATACTCGCTAATGAACGCAATAAATAGTATACGTGCATATATTACAAGAGTCGAAACCGATGGATACTTCCAAGCAGCTCTTTATTGTTTTCCATCCCTTCCAAGAACAAACCCTAGTCTAGTCGGGATGATGGTCTATGAATTGAAGAAAACTACTCTTACTCTCTTAGGACCCGGCCCACTGAAAAGCTCAATTTTAGTGTTAAATAAAGTTTTCCCCTCCCCCTCCTCCTCCTCCTCGTGCTTCTCCTCCTGATGACAGTTTTCCTATAACGCATATCTGAATATTGGGAAGATATTGGTGTGGGAAATGTACCGAAATATCCCTCCAGGTCTAAACAAACATAGTTTTTCTGCATTTTTACCGTAGGCGTGACTCGTTTTGCTCAATAAACATCCATATTGGTTAGAAGCCGGGTGTAGAACCAGCACGCATAGGTCGGCAAAACAGAAAGAACTCACTCAAACTCAATCATAATTTTTTTCATTCACGCTGTACTCAATCAAACTCAGACTCAAAAACTTTGTCTGTTTAGAAAATCACTCGTACTCACTCATCAAATACCCATTTGTAATCGTACTCACTTGTACTCAAACTCATTTGCCCTCACGAGTATTCGTACTCAATCTGTACTCATGAGTACTCAATCTGTACTCATGAGTACTCAATCTGTACTAATTCTCAGGAGTACTACTCATGAGTACTACTCATTTTTCACTCATGAGTACTACTCATTCTGCACTCATGAGTACTCAATTTGTATTACTCACGAATAATCAACTTATCTGCACTGTTAGCTAGGTCGTAGCTCGAATGAAAGGCTAAGTAGGAAAAATAAATTGTTTAATTGATTAGAAAAACACAGGTTACATATAAATCAGGACAGAGGAAGAAAACCTGACGCGGTGCACTGTCGTTGGGCGACTTATTGCGCGAAGGCAAGTGAGAAAGCGAAACAGAACGTAAGCACTCGCGTTGCGTCTGGCGTCTCCTCTTGTTCTCAGGCCGAATCGGGCTCAGGGGAGCTCGGGGGTTGTCGGTGCAGCCGTGGCCGAAAACTGCGTTTTAAATGCATAGCATTTTAGTAACTCACAATGTCACGCGGCGTTGGCGTGCCTTGTCGTAGTCCGCATGCGCGTCTTGTCGTAGTCCGCATGCGCGCCTTGTCGTAGTCCGCAGCCAGGAAGAAATAAAATAACAGTTTCCGGCGCCCGGTTTCGAACCCATGACGCCGCGGGCGGAACGCAAGGTGCCCGGCGCCCTACCGACCGAGCCACGAAACCGACACACATTTCGACGCACCGAACGCGCCTTATATCCTTCACTCATTTCTCGTTTGTTTCGAAAGCGCCACAAGTTGTCCCGCGCCTCCAAAAGATGGCGACACGGGTCCCGCAATCAAGAGATACGACTTGCCGGCGCACCCCCTCGGAAATGCTGTGCATTTGATCGTGCCCCTCGCGAGGGGGATGTCTTTTTTAGCTTATTTCTATGTGTCTTCGGGTGGCAGCTTTTGTCGTCCGTTTTCTTGTTTGCACTACTGTTTGCACTACTGTACTCAGGAGTGCATATACTCAAGAGTGCAAACACTCGCAAAAACAGTATTCATGAGTATTGTACTCACGAGTGCTGTGTACTCACGAGTGCTGTGTACTCACGAGTGCTGTGTACTCATGAGTGCTGTGTACTCACGAGTGCTGTGTACTCACGAGTGCTGTGTACTCATGAATGCTGTGTACTCATGAGTACTGTGTACTCATGAGTACTCATATTCATTAGTACTCAAACTGATGAGCACTCATACTCATGAATACTGTACTCATGAGTACTCATACTCATGAGTAGTGTACTCATGAGTACTGTACTCATGAGTAGTGGACTTACCCCTGTACTCACTCGTCATCGTACTCACTGTTTTTTTCTGGGTGTGTGATCATTCATCATCGTACTCACTCGTGAGTTTGAGTACAAATGAGTACAAATGAGTGTACTCACGAGTGAGTACGCCGACCTATGCCAGCACGCGCCTATACACACAGTGAGTTGTTTGTAACTCAACGTACGGTTTTCGCAGCCCATAGTGCATGTCGGCGTACTTTCATGCCATGACAAAGTACAGTGGTGTGATTCAATGATTCAATACTTAGAGCATTCGGCAAGGTTACAAAAACTATTTTACCCTACATATGATTACCGGGATTCGTAATGCCTTCTGCCAAAGCCGACAGCCCCGAAGGCCTGGAATTTGTTTTGGTCTTGTATTATCGCTGTTGTCGGTTACTAGCATCTGGTTGTTCGCTTTGTTGGAAAGATTGCTGAGCACAGAAGCTGATGCCGAGCTTCGACTCTTCACGCTCCACACAGGATCGGCTTCGCAAGGAATGGGGCGGCGCCGGAAATGTTCCTTCCGTAGCGGTATCCAAAACTATACTTTAACTCACGCCTTGAGCTAGTGAGCTAGTGTATGCGATTTCAAGTCTTTTATTATGATAAAAAGTTACGCGCAGAAAATATGGTGCGGACAAGCATCAGACGTCAACTGAGCGCAAAGAAACAGCAGAGAGAGCGAGTCCGAGTGAAGCAGACGACAAATGCGAGGACCCCTAAGCTGACGTCAAGGAGGCGCGCTTCGCAGCGCCGCCCGTGGTCGCGCTCACCCCCAATAGTTATCAACGGCACCTGCTGAGATCAAACTTTCCGCAATAATAAAGTGGCTTGAGCAGTCCAACGTCACATAATTGCTTCAGGATAGTTGCGATAGAACACTGGCTACAGCCGTTTTCTGTAACTATAGAGTGCCTAGAATATACTACTACACTCCTCTTGAAGAATCCCGTCTGTTAGCAGCGGACTGGAATTCCGGATTGTTTACAACCCTAGGTTAACTATAATTATGACAAGTGAATGAAACTCGATTGAGCGGCCAGTAGACATGCATTAGATTGAGATGGTGTGTGCGAGAAAGTTGGCTTCGCGGCAAAGCGTATTGCTGACGGGCACGCAGAATTTCTGAAAAGCGCCCTGAAGGAATTAGGCGAAGCCGCCCCTCCGCCCCCTCTACCAAAGTACTGCAGGGCCGCGGACGTCACCCCCGGAAGTACCGCACGCGTGTCATGGGTATACATGTGACTAACAGGCACTGTGAGTAGAGAACAGGCAATGCAACGAAAGAACCTCGTAGCAGACCGCAGCTGGAAGAGAGAGCGTCTGTCTGTGTTTTGGATAAATTTGTGGCTCTACTACTACTACTACTACTACTACTACTACTACTACTACTACTACTACTACTACTACGAAGTGATTCGAGTGAAAAGGATTGATTGATTTGATTGATTGCAGGGTTTAACGCGCCGACGCAACGCAGGCGATGAGGCGCGCCGTAGTGGAGGGCTCCGGATTAATTTTGACCACCTGGGGATCTTTAACGTGCGCCGAAATATCGTACACACGGGCGTTTTTGCTTTTCGCCTCCATCAGAAAAGCGGCCGCCGCGGCCGGGAATCGAACCCGCGACCTCGTGCTCAGCAGCGCAACCTATTCCGGTCTGCTACTGCCCTCTCTCCCCATGGAAAGGAAAGGAAGTGCACTGACAGGGGATATTATTCAGTCCATCTGGGGGGCTCACCTGCATATAACCCAGTGCGGGGGGGGAGGGGGATGAAAGATTAGGGAGGAGAATGAGGGTTGTAAAAGGGATGGGTACTCATGCGCCCGTACGTTCTGCGCCCGTACGTAATGGGTACTCATGCGCCTGCAATTCGCACATTCGCGACCTTGTGGTAAAGCCTACTCCTTGAGCTTCCCACATAGGCGTCAAGAGCTTGCAGACATGGTGGCTCCATCTATAGCGGAAAATTCGATTCGTTGTAAGTATAGCTTTTTTAATAAACCCGACAGATGGCAGCAGCCGCACGTTAGCTGCTCTGGTTCGATTCATAAAGTTAGTTACTGCTGTTTTCTAACACTTCTTAATATATATTAGCAAATTTTATAAGATATATTATTTGTTTAGGCATTACATCTGAATATTTTTTAGTTAATTGTTGCAGCCACAGAAACGGAATGGCAACCGCGTGCCTAGGAGTTCACGACGCCAGCGCCGCTTGTACAGCAGTGGCCACAGCGGGAACTTTCGCTTAGCGGCGCAAGTGGCGCAAGCGCAGGCCGCCGGAGCAGCAGACGACAAAACGGCAGCTGCCGTCGTTGCAAGCGGTATTCCTGTGTCACGGGCGTTTAGCGGGCGGGCGAACGACGGGCAGCCGGCGGCGTTGGTCAAGTCACGTTCGCGTCTTTCCGGTCGCCTTGCCAAGCCCGCTGTGCATTTCCTGCTCCTCGTACGGGGGACCTTCGTCCGTCTCCGGCGAGCCAGCACGCTCGGCCGGCGTTGTCATGCGGCGGTCAGCGCGGAGCAAGAGGAGACCGACGAGGCAGCGGTCGTCCGTGCGCCCGGGAGCTGCGTAGGCCTAACGGAGTAGTGCGGTGATTGTCAGCGGCGACTGTGTCGTGCCAACGGCAGCTCCTGCCGCCTGAATTGGCCGACTGCGGACGGGGAGGCAGGAAATTGGTCGCGATGCCTCCGCTGGCGCGGGACCAACAGCAGTCGGCGAGTCTTTTAACCGCGGAGATGAAGGCTGCGGCGGCTGCGGCAGCGGCCAACGGCGGCGGTGCCGACGGCGCGAGCTGCGTGTGCTCGGTAAAGTGTGTGCTTGTGGGCGACGGAGCCGTGGGCAAGACGAGTTTGGTCGTCTCCTACACGACCAACGGCTACCCGACGGAATACGTGCCCACGGCCTTCGACAACTACTCCGGTGAGTTCAATCGCCCTGCCCGCGTGGGGTCAAAGGTCTTGTCCTTTTCGGGGGCAGAACCATTTTGCCGTCTGAAGAGGTGGATGACAAGTTGCGAATTGGCTTGTTTGTTGACGGCAGTTCCGAGGGGTTGACCATACTCTTCTGGGCGTGTGGTGTGTATGAACCTGTAACGGTTAATTCATCTGACAATAATTTACCCGTAATTGGATGAATTGGAAGGCGTGTACACTGTCTAAGTTGGATCTGTTATCTGATGCGTACTGTTTGGTTACTTCGTTTTATCGAATTGTTTTGGTTGTTGTATTTGACACGTGATTCTTGTTACGCGGAATTGGGTGGTGCGGCTGTTGATAGATATATACCAGTGAGAGGTATATATCTGTCTCGTTATTTCATGCAAACTAAAACGGGAAGTTGCGCTCGTCTTCTCCTCTCTATCTTCGACCTCGTCTTTTGCGCAAACTTATTCCTTCGTTCGTCTCTAATTGATGACTGCGGGGCCGTTTAATGCCTGTGATCGCACCAGTTTTATACTCTGACGCTCAAAAGAATGGCGTGTTTCGAGGGTGAACTTGATTTAGATCAAGCAAGGCGTGTTCTTCTAAACGCTAGAAAAGTATGTCGTAAGTTCACTCCTAACGATGCCGTGTCCACGTATCGAGAAATAGTCATTAGCTCGGCGTTACATGTGTGACTTGTGATACCCACAGAGTCAGAAAATAGAGGTTGTAATAATTTATAGGGCTGATTGAGAGGTCACATCATAACGTTATACGCCTGTCTAGACGAAAATCATTCGCTTCGTTGAGAGCCAACGGCACTCCGATAGAGATGAATCGGCGATGACAGCCTTTCAGCGGACGTAGTCGTTAAGATTGGCGACTTCCTGTCGCAGCCAAGAAGCGACGAGTCAAAACGTGACCCAGTTTTTCCGTTCCCAACACCGCTTCAAGCCGTTCAACTTGAGTCTGCTACTTTGCTAACTAGAAGCTTTATTTTGTGCTCGGCAACTGCTTCTATGAGTTCAACCGCCGTCCTTTTGCCCTCCGCCTGAGGGCACAAGTGTTGCACAAGTGTCACTTTATTTCCAAACTCCATTGTCTCCGACCTTCTGGAAAAGATGCGTAGCCTTCACGTTCGCCGTCGTGGAAGACCTTCGGAAATGTCTGACAAGCAGTTGGGAACCAAAATAAAATCACTGTGATGGCTTCTTCAGCGTAGCAACCGAATATGCTGACGCTATAAATTTTTCATTGTCTTTGTTTTTGAGGTGGAGTTTGCGCAAGTCATTAGCGCGCAGTGACCCGTTCGATATCATATCACTTCTCTCGTCTCATTGCTTGAATAACATTCGGCACTGTCACCTGTTTTTATCTCTTTATGACACGCTTGATAGCTTGTGTGCGAGGTGATAAGGGACGAAGTTGACGAGACTGCGAGTACGGGACGTCTTCAGTCTCGTTCCCACTTGCGACCTAAAGCGACGGGAAATCTGTCTCTTTGTCGCGCGGCGATCGGTTTTGTCGTTTGGTCTGGACCAATTTTTGTCGCCGCGACAGAAACCGCGTCGCTTCGTCGCAACTGTGAACGGTCTTTCATTCCCTGTCCAGAAACGAGACGTAGTTGTGGTGAAGTCACTCTCATTGTTGTTGTCTGCGCATTCTTTCAAGCCCTTTCTGGAGAGTCAGTAACCGTCAACAACGCCTGTAGGAGTTTCAAACACCGAGCATTCGGGCTCGTTATAGCAGCGCAGAAAGGAGTTTGGTTGGGATCGAAGCGCTGTCACCACGGAACAGGAGGCGACTACACCCTGCGGGCCACATAACGACACGTCGAGCAAGGCTTGCCGATAAGCTCACGGGTCACCAAACGACACTTATCGGAAAGGGACTTTGGATGCATTGTTAGGAGGGCGAAGTGAACACGTACCAGGCACGACTTGAGGAGTTGGGGTTGAACGGTTGTAAAGGGGAAGTAATGACATCAGTGCAGAGGCTGATTAAGGGCTTTTTGTGTACAAATGCTTTCAAGCAATGTATTTTTCGGAAGGCGTAATTTTTTTACACGCATCCTTTCTATCCTACCTCCCTGGATATGGCGGGTGATGTGTTGCAGTAGGGGCAGTGGACATGGAATAGAAGAGGAGAGGATGTAAAGTGGGAAGATAAGTGTTGGTGGAAGGGAGGAATAGGGCAGGAAGAGGAGAGGGGAAAGAGAGAGAGACAAAAATTAGAGAAGACCTTGGATGGCGCCGCCGGCACCAAAGGCAAGTGTGTTGTTCGAACCTCGGTGACCAGCTGGTCTGGCCTTGCGGAGAGGAGACGGGGACAACTTGCGAGGCACATCCGTTACTCAGCCGTGTAACACCGCGAGCTTAGTATTTGTCGCCGCTGGGCTTTCTCTTCTGCTGTTCTGTTCTACGCAGCTGCGTGTCAAGCGAGCCTGGCTACTTCAAAACTCCCCACCGCTTTTGTCCACAGAAAGAGCGTCGTTGTGGGTTCCATTCACCCCAGCAAGACGGCCTCAATACTCCCCGTTCGCAGAATCTCGCGCTTCGTCATGGACTATTTTTGAATACGAGGTTACATTTCTAAAGGCGAGAGCCTTGTATGGCTCATCAAATTCAGAAACCGACCGTCGTCGACGTCAGCATGAATGGTGCCAAAGGTCACGTGACTCAAGCTGTGGGAAGTTCCAGCAAAGGAGCATACCAGTCGTGTGTAAGAGATGATTAATGATTGTCAATGTTATTGAAGGAATGATCGGTAATTGGTAGTGATCGGGCTAGTCAAGCTGTCTAGTACAGCTTTTTTCCTTGGCTCCGCCACTTTGTCCGCAAATATGTGTAGATGAAGATGTATACAAGTAGAAATAAAGAATTCGTTCATTACTTCATTAGTCAAGTGAATTGAGGAGGCCTAACGACGGTAAAACAGCGTACGTGCTGTGTCGACGGGTGGACGTGTATATAAAACGTACAGGTGCCCCAAAAACCAAACGTAGCACGGCTTCGTGAAATTAGAATAATTTCTATTCGAAGCGGCTGGCAGCATAAATAGAATATCTGCTTCCCGGTTTTATTTGGGGTGTCTTTCTTAAAATGTCACTTAGACGTCGCTGGCTAGGCACATGGCGGAGAAAACCCTCCAAAAATCCAACCCGTGCTTCGCTTACTTTTTGGGAACCTGTACGTGTCACAGATTTTTCGCCTTCGAGGCACATGAGCAGACGTAAGCATCCCGAGAAATTTTTCGTTGCGGAGTGCCTCGTAGCCTGCAGGTCTTGTTTCGGCCCATTAAAGCCGGCTAACAGAATTGAATGGGCTGAGCTGCCGCGAAATTTACAAAGGACTGTGGAGGATTTGTGAGTGTGGGGTAGAGGACGATAAGGTCGCATTGAATCGCATTTGTGTACGACGCCTGGCATCCGCTTCTATTTTTAAAAACCACGGTATACCCGAAGTAGCGGCAGGGGCAGCCGGATCGCAGCAGCTGTCACAGCGTGGCCCGTTGCGCAGTATCTCTTCGCCCTGTCCGCACGCTTGTGGGTCAAGTACGTGCCGCGAATACACTCAACGCATTCGCGCAGCGAGGCCACACTGGCCCCCTCGCGCCGTCTTGTGACCGCGCACGTGCGAGAGGAATTTTGTTTTTTTTTTCTTCTGTTGTAGGACACGACGCTTTCCTGACTTGGATCAAAAGTTTGTCCGTGCGTTCGCGTCACGACTCACCGCCGTAGCGGTTATTAAAGGTGCCACGAATCCAAAAAGATTAGTTTTGCGGATCTTTAAGAGAACATCTCGTCTCTCTCTCTCTCTTCCTAGCGAGCACAACTTGCTTCGGCTTCGGGGTCTCCGTTTCTTGCCCGTCAGTATCGGCATTCGTCGCCGCCATTCCCCTTCCTTCAGCTATTGCCGCCCGAACTGGCCGCAGACTCCATTCTGCAGCGCGTGCGAAATTGGTGGCGGGAGTCACAGGACCCGTCGAGGCGAAGAAAGTAGCGAACCGCGCCTCGACATTTAAAGCGAAAGCTTTCTTGGTGGGACCGATGGCGTCCTGTCCGTAAACTAATGCATTTCCTCGCTGACCTCTTGGTCGACCGAGAAGCTCTGATAACATCTCTGGACACACTGCGAGTAAGTGGCACCGGGCTTCCATTGCGTCAAAGCGGTTACTTGAAAATGGCGAGAAAGGAACAGGTCTAGATGAGACAATACGGACATCGATCATGAAGAAGTAGAATAGTATTCCTTCATCTCATAAGCCACGTTTCGGTATACACGTGGATCGTTCGTGGATGCGTTCACTTAGTGCGCGAAAGATCGTCGCGTGGGGTGTTCGTTCCCCGTTTGCGATTTGGGCCTTTGGAGGTTTGAAGATCGATTGGACGCACTTTAAGCGAAGGTTGACGCACTTTTACTTTTAGCGCTTCTCTCAACATTTTTTTTTTAGGAAGTGATGGGTATTTCTTTATCACTATGGCAACGCGCAGGTCATTTCGGAGCAGTTGTCTGTAGGCGGAAGCTCGGAGGCTCACGGTCACGAGAACAAGCTTCTTTTTAGGTGCGAAGTACCTTAGGACCTCGCTTTGACCGGGGCTTGGCGTCCGTGTGTACACAGTGTTGCGCATGCGCGAGGAGCATTGGATTGGATTGGATTGAAATGGATTGGATTGTAATTGCATATACTGTACACACTCGTTGTCACTCATTTACATGCGCGACTGGGCAATGCCACGGGTGATTTACGGTAAGAACGATCCCCAGTGCTTCGCCCACTCGTCATGATTCACTTCGTGGAGATGCGTGATTTTTTTTTTTTTTATCGCCGTTGGACGTCGAAATATCTTGACGTCCGAAATCGATCCAACGCGCCGAGGAAAGACGGCCGAGGAAGTCTTGAATTGTCGTCCTTGGGCCCTTCGCGCTTTGTCGGCATGCGCAAGCAAGAAGACGGCAAACCTTCGTTGCTCCTGTCAAATTCTTCACGTCTTCCAACAGTGCTGTTCACAAGCCAACGGCCATGTCCTCAAAAAAAAAGGAGTCCCTCGCTCTGTCGGTCCCCGTTGTCTCGCCTCTCCACAAGCGCGCGACTCACATTTACGGCCCCACTGCAGCCGCTCTGCGCGCAACGATAATAAAGAAAGAAGTGGTCCTTTATTTATTCTCGCAGCCTCGCGTCGGCGGCGGCGGCGGTGTGTGAAGGGGGCTGCGATAACAAGGAACGCCGACGACGTCCGAGCCGGCGTGTTTTTGTTGGGCGTCGTTAATTCATCTCGAATCCCCCTCGGCGTGTTTTGTTTGTTATTATTATTTTTCCGCGCGGTCCTTCGTTCCCTGTAAGTAGGGCTTCACGGCTCCTGGCCTGCGCTGACCAACATCTCTCTCTGTCGCTTGCTCTCTCCCTCTCTCTGTCTTGCTCCCTGAGCCGGCACAGCCTAACAGTCCGCTTGCACCGAAGCAGAAGACCGTCGAGTGCGCACCCTATACTGCTCTTATTATTCCTTTTTTTCTTTTATAAATTCACCTCCAAAGTGTTTTAACTTCACATCTTTAAGGTGGTGATAAGATGAGCCAAGAGCTTCGTTGCCCTTTACCGACCTTTCAGCTTTCTGTAACCTTTTTATACACTCGGTGGTGATACGCTGCGCGGGAATGCGGCAGGCGGGCGCAGCGGCCTAGAGCGAGGATTAGCACCGCGCGCGCCGAGATTTTGTGTGGCCTTTGGATGCCTGCCACCACCACCCGCTCGTGCGACGAAGGGGATCTCCTTTTGTGTTCGCGCCGAGCGCTCCTGTCTGGTCGGTTCGGCGAGGTGCGTATTCGAGCGTTATCGTCGCTGAGACAGCGGCACGGAGGCTTCCCTTAATCTTTTCCCACGAAAGAAGAGGTAATAGCGTCTCGCGGTTGTGCCTCGTTATGGCGGAGCTTATGTTATATGCAGTAAACCCTTGTTACAGCGAAGCACTACTGCCTGGCTTTGTTCTAATTGAGGCTGCGTTAGAAGCGGGGATGATTTCATCTCGATGCACTGCCAGCGGGGGCATTGAAGCCGTTCCAAAAACGAAAGCTCCTTTCTTAAAGGGACCCTGAAACATTTTTTTTTTAACTTTTGCCGAAATCTTAAATGCTTGCAGGACGTTTTCTCCCAGCACACTCATTACTTAGATTAGGAGGTCGCAAAGTACCTCAGCCAAAATTACTGCTCTGTTGCCCTCAGGTAACTTAGAAACGTGTTCAAAACATTTTAAGACGAAAGTGTTTTATTCCCAGATACACGAAGATTTTGCTGACGTCATATCCTTCACGGAAGTGACGCCAGTACAACGAAGCAAGCGGCCTGTAAAGGGTGCACGCTTGCACGCAGGGTATTCTTGCGGGGAAGCAGCCTTTAGTACTAAAGAATACGTTATACTTAGGGTTGCTCATTTTAAGGTTTTATGTTTTAACACGAAAGTTTTTTTTATGCCGGGATACACCAAGATTTCACTGACGTCATATCCGTCATGGAAATGACGCCAGTACACCTTTGCCGAAGCGACCCGCCAGCAGGACGTCGCTCGCCAAGCACACCCAAAAGACAGCCGCCGACCCGCAAATCATGCTCAGCTGCAGATTTCGCTGCACATTTCACTGTCGTGTTTTACCGATTCCTATAAAAGAGGAATCAACCACAGTTTCTCTCTTTCCTGGTCTTAGCGTTCTTCGACCGCTCGAATTACGTCATTACAGCGATGTAGCGGCTACTGGCCGACTTTCCTTTAAGTTGCAGCAATGAACGCATTCGATAGCCACTTTGAAAAGAATGCCGTTGCGTGCTGGCGATAACTATAACTTTCGCAGTGCTTCCAGACGCGAAGGAAAGAGTGAAAGCGTTTATCAGAAACGTTGCGGGGTCCTTTTAAGGGAAATATGGCTAAAACGCGACGCTTTCTCCCATGCAACCAAAGTCGAAGCCAAAGCCAATCCAAATCCGAACTCACTCGACCGCTCTGGGTGGCGCAATCGGGTAGACGTCGGCTTCATGACGCCAGGGACCGAGGTTCGATTCTGACCACAAGAAGAGTTCTTTTATTGAGGTGTTTGATGTGTGTTTGTGGAAACCCATTGTTTAAGTTGGCTTTCCTGCTGTGCGTTTTCGACGTCATATTCGCCATAAGAATGACATTCGCCATTCGCCATTAGGCTGTGTTAACTATGGGGCCAACATTGAATGTCGCTGTGGAACTGTCTGGAACTGTTCTGTGTCTGCCGCTTCGCAACCGACCTCCGATAAAACTTGCAGGCACTGATGGGCTGTTTTAATAGCACGAACAGACGGTTAACCGGAAGGAAGTATAGCATACCGTTCGAATTATTTTCGATGCAAGCTAGGCACCCTTTCCCCTCTGGCAGCAGCAGGACCATCCATGTGACGTCATCACCACCCCCTACCCCTTCGAATCTGGCGTGACCAATAAACTTTTTTTCTGGTCTACATGGGCCTCTTTTGACACTGGGCAGATGGTCCAAGTGGAATAGTACAACGTCATTCGGTGTTGACAGCTCCCTCGCGTTCCGTTTTGCCTCGCCATCATCGCCGTCGTCATCAGCAGCCAGCTTGATGAAGTCCGCACCATGTTCCCTCAGCCGTTCTTTTCCGTTGATAACCTTTGCCTCCCTGTTTTCCCATTGCATCGCCCCATTGAGGTAATGGCGTTGTCTTGCCCTTCCTCTAGGTCTGTCCCAGGGTAGCCACTCTATTGCCCTGATGGTCCACCAGCCGTCAGCTAACTTCATTTATTCTGCCTCCGAACCCTTAACCTCAGGCGGCATTACAACGTGCACGATTGCGTTACAGGCAGCGACTTCTTCATTTAGAACCAGGCAGCGTCTTATATCTCATTGCATTCGGTCTCGGCTGAAACTCCGTTTAGCAACTCATTTCTTTTTTTCATCGACAATTGTTGTCCGGCCATCGTGAGGCGTACATACGGTCCCCCGCCTCTTCTTCCGCTTCCGGCTTGGCCCTGTGGATGCGGAAGCAATGACCATCGTGGCCCGTTTCTCGAACAATATTCGCGGAAGAACGCGCGCCACGACCACACGCAACTTGACGATCCGAATGGTCGGCGTCGTTGCACGCCTCGTCGTCCCTCTCCCTTAGTTCTGGCACGCCGAGAAAAGCTGTCTTCCTCGAAAGTGGCCCACCTGTTGAGGAGGGGGATAGGCCGAGGGGAAAGAGAGAGATACGAGAGAGAGAGAGAGAGAGAGAGAGAGAGAGAGAGAGAGAGAGAGAGAGGCGAAAAGAGGGAGGGAGATGAAGCGAGAGGGGAGAGAGATAAAGAGAGGAGAGACGTAAGGACAGAGAGATATGAAGAGAGAGAGTGAGAGGGAAGGGAAACATATGATCGAGAGGGTTACACCTAAAGAGAGAGAGATTAAACGACAGGTGGGGAAAAGGAAAATAGATCAGAAAGAGAGGGACAGAGAAATAGAGGGGTAAGAAAGAGAAAGAGAGAACGATGAGAGAGCGGAGATATTGAGTGAGATGAAGGGGTAAAGATATAATGAGAGTGAAAAAGATGAGAGCGATGTAGAGAGCGCGATAGATATATAGAGATAGAGAGTAGAGAAAGAAGGTGTGGGTGCGTGTGTTTGAGAGAGAGAGAGAGAGAGAGAGAGAGAGAGAGAGAGAGCATTGACGGTGCTTTTCGTCGAAGTCGTGCACTTTCCCATCCGCAAGAATAAATAAAACTCGCCATCGATGTGCCCGAATCTGAACGCTTCCTTGTTTCCACTCTTAGCTGCGGGCGTTTCGGATTACTGCAGCGGTTTCTGGCGCGCATGCAAAAAAGGAAGGTCGCGGTGTTATTCTTGCGCTGCGTGTCTTCCATATTGAACGTTTCGACGACGATATGCATCCGCCGTTGATATTTTTTTTTTTCTTTATTGATATGCATGGGAAAAACTATTCTTGTATTCTTCCGGGAAACGTGGTCGGTGGCTCCGCGCCGCTCCTTGTACGTAACCCGGGTTCGTGGTACAATTGCTGCGTTGCATTTTTTTTTAAAGACGATAGTCTTTCTTGGGCTACTTAAACCCAGAAATTTTGGTCTGTCTGTATGTCTGTCTGTCCGCCTGTCTGTCTGTGACTCGATTCAGCCTCCCGGCCAAAGCAAAACAAAGCCTGCGCAATAGTCTTATATAGTCACAGCTAAATCTACCCATGTATGCCCGGTGTAATGTTCATACTTGTCAACATTGTTGAAGAAGAACAAGACATTACGCAAATATGAGACAACAAATCAATGCAGAAGTGATATTTGCAGTGTTCCTTTATAAACAATCATACATGCTTGACTTTTGCGAAATGAAATACTTCATCAACTGCAGAAAAAAAATTCCTTCCGCCGTCGCCTGCTGTCGCCCGCGCCACTATAGCTTCTGGCGCCATTTTAGGAAATCAACCGCCAACAGTTACGCAAGGTTCCACTAGATAGGTTCCACGTTCTGCTTGCAACGCACGTGGAGTAGGGAAACGCGGTTCTATAAACGTTGAAGTAGGGCGCCTCGATTAACGCGCGTCTTCGCCGTACGGCAGCGTTCGCATCGAGACACCCGGTTTGGAGAAGTGGAACGCGGGAAATTTAAAATGATTTAAGCAAACCTTTGGCGTCTTTACCTTGGGAGGAGCGCGACGCAAGAGGAACAACATGAGAGGTGAGGGGGAAAGCGAAGGGAGGCATTTACTTCGCAAAAGCCTATAAAGACTATCGTCTTTTGATGGCATTTGCAACGAAAGGAGCAGATACGCGGCCAATTTTTTTTTTTGCTTACCCCCCTCTGTGTGTGCGTACGTTCAGCAATAAAGCTACGCCGAGGCAGAGAAGTTTGCGTGCATTGATTGGTCACGCCGCTCGTATTAACAACAAATGTTAGGTTCGTGGCAGGAACGCCCGTCTAAATGTAGTGATAATACAGAACCGTGTTGGCGTCGGGTTTGTCCGGAGCCTCACACTTTCGCGGAAGAGTCTTAGGTTCGTGTTTTAGTCATTAGGGCGATGCTAGCGTCACTAAATAAGCTACGCTTAAGAGTACCGCCACTTCGTGCACCCGGAAGCGTCTGGGGGCCACTTTTGTTTTTGGCTTGCAGTGTTGCGATCTCTCCCAATGAAACCGCCGCCGGTCGTGACGGGCACAGTGCGACCGGCCGCTTAGCGTCCGCGCAGCAGAGAGAGAGAGAGAGAGAGAGAGAGAGAGAGAGAGAGAGAGAGACGCCCAGAAACAAAATGGCTGCGCCCGTATGTAAACAAATATCACGCGGTGCCGACCGACCAATGAAAATCCTGGCGGCAGATAACAATGAGATAACAGAGTGCCGATACTCTAAAAACCTTTATTTAGTGACGCTGGGCGATGCCCCGCAGAAAAATACTGTATATCACGCGGTGCCGACCGACCAATGAAAATCCTGGCGGCAGATAACAATGAGATAACAGTGCCGATACTCTAAAAACCTTTATTTAGTGACGCTAGGCGATGCCACGCAGAAAAATACTGTGGTTGTTGTTGTTGTTGTTGTTGTTGTTGTTGTCGGGGTTGTTGTTATTGTTGTTGTTGCAAACAGCAAGCGGCATGGGGGAAGGTGTGTTCCCGCGTTTCTGTGCACGGCTGACCATATGAAGCCGCCAGTAGGCGTGCAAACCGCAGACGTGCAGACGCAGCGTGTCATCATTCGTTCCCCTTCCGTCATTTTTCTACCATTTATTTTTCTTTACCTTCTCCAGTGCGGAATAGGCGGTCAGAATGTTTTTTAAGTGCAGAGCACTTTAGGGGCTCGCCTTGTCGTCGTAGCTCGCTCTCCGGACCCAAGTACAGCCACACGGCGTTCCGTCGTAGCGGCTGTCGTCGCGGCGTAACTCAGAGGCCTCGAAAGCCGAGCGGTTTATATAGTCACAAGCTTTCGAAACTCGTGAACCGCTGGCGCTTGTCATACATCCCGACTAGGGGAAGATCTTTTCAAAGCCTCTGTTTGCGCGCGTAACGTCGCGTGACTGCGGTGGCTAGATACCGTGAGCTAGGACGAGCTACAATGACAAGTCGGCAGCCTAAAGTGATCGGCACTTAAAAAAAAAAAAAAGAAAACACCCGCATTTGGGGCTCCACGCGTCGGGGAACGGCATTCTCCCCCAAAGGTGGGCGAATAGAGCTCTGAATGGATGCATGCTCGTTCGACTTAATGTCTGTTGTCGCTGGTAAAAAAGAGACTCGCTTGCGCACCTGGAACGAATCTGCACAGGTCGTCCCACAATTTGTTATTCTTGAGAAAAGCTAAATGTGACCTTCGCGCCGCATTCGCGCGCGCCTTAAAACCGCGCAATCAAGCGCCTGTTGCTGTGCCGCCTGTGGCGTTGTTACAATCAGTTCAGCTGCGGCGGATTTGTTGCGCACGACGTGCGCACGTAATACCTCAGCGCACACACCTCGCGCGAAACAGATGCGGCATACGCGGCCTGCGCTGCCTACCCACTCTATGTGTCGTGTTCACACGGGCTACTTTCTTTTTACGTTGTGCTTATAAGTAATTTATCTTTTTGACACTCCGTTTGCGGTGCGCAGGGGTTAGCAGATGGCTCTTCGCTTGCCGCATCTTTAATCCTATTGCAGCACGAATGCATGTGAACCCGTTCGCGTGCGTGAGCGGGGAGGCAACACCTGTAAGCGAAGAAGGCCTTCTCACGGCCTGCGCGGTCCACTCTTTTATCTTTTAGATGCGAAGCATCTCATGGTCGGGGCTATGTCCCTCCCTTGTTGTTGTTGCGCCGTCCACACCCCCACTGCGCATGCTCGGCTTGCTGAACGCCCGTGTCTTACCCTTTAATGGCTCCTGGAGCGACAGTGTTGCCGGTGTCTTCCTGGGCTGGCACGAGACGAGCACGCTTCACGCGCCTTCGACGTTTCATCGTCGTCGGCGGCGGCGTGCGTCGGCGAGTCTCGGCGGGCCGTGATTACAAGCAGCCCACAACCATCTGGGGAACGTGCATCGACCTCATCTTCAGCAACTTTAGGGTTCATCCACTACAACAGCCCTTGGCTTTACATTTCACAGACCATGAGGCGGTCATAATCAAAGCGGAACGCCAACCACAGCACGACGTCACCTACGTTGAACATGATGATGATAATGCTTAAATAAAGACACTCATACCACGTACAACGTCTCTCTCTCTCTCCCTCTCCCTCCCTCCCTCTCTCTCTCTCTCTCTCTCTCTCTCTCTCTCTCTCTCTCTCTCTCTCTCTCTCTCTCTCTCTCTCTCTCTCTCTAATGCCTCTCCACTCTACCCCCCCCCCCAATAAAATTATAAAATTACACCATCTTCCTGTAGGATGCTTATGGTCGAGCCTGTTCCCTCCCTTGTTGCGCCGTCCACACCTCCACTGCGCATGCGCGTCTCTCCTCCATTCTTCTCCTCACCCTACCCACGCGTCTCCTTACTCTAACACCACACACCAACCCTACTCACACTACTTACTTCAACTTTACTTACACACCAACCAACCCCCACTGCTGCTTTTCATCCTCCTCAGAGTTCCTCCCACGGGAAGGAAGGAAGGAAGTAAACTTTATTTTCCTGAGCACCCTTAGTCCAGGGCGCCGTCTTGGGAAGCCGTGGCCATGGCTTCCTCCGCTCTGTACGTCAGCAGGAGCTGTGTCGCAGCGCTGGGGTCAGCCAGACTTGCCTCCCAGGATGCTAGAGTTGGATTCGGGATGGGGGTCAACTTTGGATGTCGATCACAGGCCCATATTGTGTGGAATATGTTTGGGTAACCTCCGCAGAACGAGCAAGTAGGGGTGCCGGGTAAATTTCGAAAGCGATGTGTGAGATGTTCAGTGGGTAATGTGTTTGTCTGAATCTGTCGGAGGAGGACGGAAGGGGCGAAGCTCCTCTTGCTCGGGCCCTGTCCCGTCCCTCGTTGCTGCTGTATACGGCACGGCACATTAATGATGATTGTGGCAGGATCCCCCTAGGGACTGGCCAACCAAAGATTGGCCGAAGAGGTCAAAACGTTCAACGCGTTCGTTGCTACCCAACAAGGAGGAGAGGAAGAAGAAGAGGTTGTCATTCGTCGCCTGCGAGCTCAAGACACATACCGGGGGTACACGACACAAGACGCTCTGCAGAAGGCGACGGCCAAGGTGGCTAAAATGTCACACACCGAATTCGCCAACTTACCCATGGAGATTCTCGTCGTCCAAAACAACTCCTACATAACCACCACAAACATCGACGTCGTCGACGGGCTTGTCAACGGAGCGGTGAAAAGCTTGACGTGTCGAGTCTTTATATGATGTGCCGGCGAATGTTTCACGGTTTTACCGATAAGCATTTTTGCCTCGCCCCTATCATCATCATTCACTTCGTGGAGATGGCGGGATTTTTTGTTTTGCTCATCAAGCGACTGGAAACCTAAACTTTGCATTTGGCGAAGTCATATCAGGCGCTAACGGATAGGAAGGCTGGAAGACGTCCGTCCCACCGGTTACTCTGTGACGTCACAGCCTGGAACCTTTTGAAGACAAAAGGGACCATGAAGACAAAATGCAAGTTTTGTCCGTTAAAAAGACTGCTTTGTACGAATGACAGTTAGCAATTGAATGGAAAACTTAGATGTGAAGAAAACCAGATGAAGAAGTATCGGCTCAAGCCGCCGGGTTCATACGATGTGGCGGGATCTTGTTGGCGCTATTGGCGGCTACCGAGTGCACCCACCGTCTATAGGAACGTGACCGTGCAACTGATGTGGTGCCTCTGTCTCCGTGTCATCGTACCACTTGAATGATAACCTACAATTGACACACTGATAACTGCGCTTTAGTGATCCCCGCATTGCATCGCTGCTGACGTGTGCAGCGCGAAGTTTGAAAGGTTTTAAATTATCCCCCCCCCATTTTTGTTGTTACTAGATAAGCTTCTTTCGCTGTTGTCATGGAGTTGAAATGAGTTATACCCGTGCCACACGTACAAGAAAAATGACATTAAGTGTTTAGGGCCTTAAGATACCGAATGGCATTATTCGGGCAGGCCGTGCTACACACGAAAACGCAAAGGCATTAAATGTGTTAGGCATGATGGTGATAATGACCAAAAAGAGAAATGCACTCATATTTTAGAAGTGTTTAACGTAGAGAAAAATGTCTTACAAGGGTTAGAAATGTTTTTTTTTTGTGAAAGAAAACCTTATGAAAAATAATGTTCTTTAAAAAATGGTGTGAGCTCTTTCTAAAAGTGGCTTCAGCAGCTGCCGTCGCCCGCCAGCGGTAGCTAAATCCGAAAAATTCAAAACTACGAGGGCACCATGTTTTGCATATTGCCACTGATTTAGTGAACTTCGTCTTCTTCAGAACTTCGCCACCAAGAGTGCACAAAAAATCGTCTGATTTCGAAGTTCAGCTACGTTACCGCGCCAACGCTCTGGTTGTAAGAGTTTTGTTGGTTTCATTCGGTGCTCATCGCATTCGAGAGTAGGCAGATTTCAGGCGTTCATCAAGGCGAATGAGTTGTGCAGAACTCCTCAAACCAAAAATGACATTAGAGCGAATGGCATTAGATTTTTTGCGGGTAGCAGCGAATTAATGGCATTAAAACTTGAGGCCTTCAGCACTTTGTCATTTTTCGTATACGTGTGGCACAGGTATTACCGAAGGCTGGTAGTTCTCTTAGTAGCCCCTTTTTTAAAGCTTCCGGGTGTTATTGTGGCCGCTAGCATGATCGTCTGCCTGCCCGTACTCGCGTCGGCGCGAGAGAGATTCGGAGGTTGGAAGGGGTGGCTGGCGTGCGTGGGAAAATGACGGCACGCTCCGTTAAGCAGCGGCGGCGCATTCCCACCCTATGCGTTCGCCAGGGAAGGGCGCTTTAAACGCGCGTGTGTGCGGGGAGAGGGAGCGGTGCGGAGGGGCACCTCACCTTTTCCTGTTTGCCGAGTACGATGCCTCGTCCGCCGTGCGAATTTATTTCCTTCTCGTCTGCTGGGGTTGCATTTCTTTCATTTTTTTCGTGCCGCGTTGCAACTGTTGCTCACAGCGCGCCCCTACCCTCTTATTACTTGCCCGTCGCCCAGGGTAGAGGCGCATGTGTTATGCATGTTATGCGCTTCGAGCCGTGCTTTAAACGCGGACTGCTAGCTGCCGGCGACCTTTCGTGTTCTTGCGTCTCCTCAATGGGTTCTGCGGATGCAATCGGAAAACCGTGAAAGCGATGCGGTTGCGGGGCTTGCGTCGGTGAGATCAGTGTCTTGTTTTGTGGTGTATGAGTAATACGGGAAGATGGGCGTGGCTGTTATCACCAGAGTTGGGCTTCCGGCTCTGGCGCGCCCCCCGCGTCTATGTCTGGGGCAACGATCTCCGCTGTTGTGGGGTTACAACTGTAAATGGAAAGAGAGGGGGATTAGTAGTAGTAGTAGTAGTAGCTTATATCCGAGGCCGTGACTAAACCCTTCTTCGAAACATCATCAAATGACACAGGGAGCCTGCAGAATTTAGCACAAAAGTGAAATCAGAGGGCCTTATCAGATACCACACTCTTCCATCTTCCAACGACACCTTTGATCGCTTGGGAACTTACCTACTGTATACTTCAAAAATTTGTCCGCCGAGCGATCAGCCGTTCGTTAAAGTCGAAAAACAAAATAAAAAGGGACGCGCAGCTTGTGCGTGTGGTTACTAAAATGGTCATTACTTGATTTCGCTCCGCATTCGTACACAACGATAGCTAAGCGCCCCCCTACCCTCCCCCCACCTGTCTTTGAAAATATCAGTACATTTCGCATCTAGTTGGTCTAGTGAGTCCTACCGGTTTAAGTTAAGACGAACGTCTCTAGCATTTCCGAAGCTGCCATGGTTTTTTTTTTTTTTTATTCCCGTACGAGTTCTTCTGTTTCTTCCGGACTTGCAGACCATTTATTTTTCCGTGGTTTCATTAACTTTCCTGGATCCTTGCTATAAGACAGGAGCGGCACACATTTCCCGACGCAAAGCCTTGTAATATACTTAACATTTTCGCGTGGCTTATACTCCTATAAAAGGCGCAAGTTATTGCGAGGTATTGGTTAATCACATCCCCGAAACATATTTTTCTACGACGTATATATTTTCGAAACAAAGCTGCATTCGTTGTCCGCGCTGCAAAACGAAACCAACCTCTCACTGTGCCAATATTAGGTCTAAACAAGGCGACAATAGACTGCACTTGTGCCTGGCGTATTCAATGGTGAGAGTGGTGATACGCTGCTGCCGTCGCCGACGGCCGTAAGAGCGGCGAAGAAGCGCGCAGTTCCGCGTCCCCGGATAGCTCTTGTTGTCGTTCGAGCACTCTATCAGGACCCAGCTGTTTTTTGAAGTGCCCTAAACGTACTATTTGCTTACAGACATCACCATGACAAGTCGTTTAGGGCGCGGAAAGGCAAAAAGAAGCGAAAGAGAACCAGAACACTGCATGATCCGCTATCAGCTGCGCAGCAGTCATCCCGATTCCTGTAAGCGCCACGGAGAAGCTGCGGCAGGCGGCGCAGCGATCGCAAAGCTCGAGGCGTATAATATGCGAGGTATTTCCTTTGTGTGCAGCATCACCGCAATGCGCGTTGGGACGTGATGCCCCCACAGCAGTAATCGTGACTAAGCCACTGTTATCCCACTGACAGCGCTTATTTTGCACACACAGCTCAACAATATACCAACCTGAAAAAATGTATGCGGCAAGTCGTCTAGTTACGTAGTCAGCTGGGTAAGTTCTTTTGCATAAACAAATGTGTAATGTTGCTTGAGTAGTAGCTTTGGTCCAACCTTTTATGTATGAAATATGCGGGCCATACGCGGGGATATATTTTTTTTTCTTCGTCGACGGAAAGTGGGTGGGTGGGTTATATGCAGGGGCGGGTTATACGCGCGAGAATACGGTATCTGGGGACTGTCCGCGGTGAGTCCGAGACTGCAACTCGAAGGGCCCCAGTGTCTCATGTGGCTCATCTCCGACACCGAACGCGCATTGTTTGTGGTCAGCCGCTCTCTGTGGAGCCCCGCGGTCGCTTATCGTCGCAATGCCGGGACCGTCCACGCCGCGGGGCCTTTTGTAATCTCCGCCGGCGGTGGGTGGTGGTAAAAACATTTATTATGTATGTCGCGCGTGCGTGCACTGCGGTGGCCCAGAAACCGCGCGGGGCGGCGTTTATCTGCTTGCTTTGGTGACGCAACCCAGACGACCGCGCGCGTCTGGCCGGAAGGCAGCGGCGGCCGCGCCGACGGCACCAGGGCCGTGTGCACGTAACAACAAGGCGTGTTGTTTGCGCCTGGACTCTGTCCTCCGCGTCGCTGCTGTGGCCATATATATTGCTACGCGTTGGCAGGAGAACTGAGGCGAACAGTGGTAGATGGGGCGGTAACTTCATGTGTCCATGATTGCCCGAACACCGGCGGTATGCTCCGTTCGGTTCGTCGTCTTCTTCTATAAGTAGGGGTAACATGGCACAGTGAGCTGCTGCTAACTTATTCCTTCTCGCAGCAATATTACGTATGTATGTATGTATGTATGTATGTATGTATGTATGTATAGGAGAAAGGCCGGTCTCCGGCCGTAACTTACAATAAATCTTGTTTTTCACAGGGACTATTCAATCGTGTAGGTGACCGAATAGCCGGGAGTGTTTTCTCTGAACTGCACACACACACAAACACGCGCGCACACACATACCTATATAAATATATATATATATATATATATGTGTGTGTGTGTGTGTGTGTGGGGAGAGAGAGAGAGAGAGAGAGAGAGAGAGAGAGAGAGAGAGAGAGAGAGAGAGAGAGAGAGAGTTTTGCGAGGCGTCCATTGCACGTTATTTAAGTATCCACTCCTGGTCGTGTTTTTCCTTTCATGAAGCCAGCCTTTGTGCAGTGTGCGCGTGCCTTACCTGCCACTGAAGCACACCCTACAGGCCTCTTTTACTTGAAGTGTGTATCTATGCGTATGTGTGTGGGGGGGAAGAGTGGGGGGGGGTGACACAGTGCCAAACGCGGGTGTTGTCTCGCACTCCACTGGACAGCACTGAGAGGCGGCGTTTGATGGTTTCGATGAATATCGGGATCATTTCGCGGAGGGAGAGAGAGGGAAGAAATGGCACTCTATATAATTAATTACGAAGGCGGTTATTTCTCACTCTCGCTTACCGCTTCGACTTTCGTCGCCGATTCAGTCTTCGTTTGTGCAAAAATTTCATTTCCACGTGCCGACGAAGCACTTGAGCAGCGAAGGAGCGGAGCGGAGCTACTTTTCTTGTGAAGGTCTACGAATGATTGGTATTTTTAACACGAAAGTGTTTTATTCCCGGATACACGAATCTTCCGCCGACCTCATATCCGTCACGGAAGTGACGCCTGTACAACAAAGCAAGCGGCCTGTAAAGGGTGCACCCTTGCAAACAGGGTCTTCTTGCGGGAAAGCAACCTTTGGAACCAAAGAGTACGTTATACTTAGGGTTGTTCGTTTTCGGGTTTTATATCTTAACACGGAAGTGTTTTATGCCGGGATGCACCAAGATTTCGCTGACGTCATATCCGTCACGGAAATGACGCCAGTACACCTTTGCCGAAGCGACCCTGCAGCAGGACATCGCTCAAGACAGACGCACAAGACAGCCGCCGACCCGCAATTCGTGCTCAGCTTCAGATTTCGCTGCACATTTCACTTTCGTGTTTTACCCATTCCTATGACAGATAAATCAACCACAGTTTTCTTAATTTTTTTATCTGGCACCTGTTTTTCGTCTCCTCCAGCAAACAAAACAAAAAAATATGCGCCAACATGATGTGACGGGGTAACAGATAAACAAGCCATATAGATTTAGTCTTTGTCAAATTTTTTTTAGTCCACGCCAAAGTTTTCTGGACCGCACAAAATTCTAAACAGTAGTATAACGCTTAACTGTGACCAAATTATTTTATGGCAGTAGAAAAGTAAGGTGTTTTCTGGCTTTGTGGCATAAAATGTTTCAGCCTCGCTCGAGAGGTAAGCCTGTACTTTGAAGTTTTTGTGGCCTACGCGCTTCTGGCATGGCCTATAAAATTTTGACGAAGACTGTACGTCTTTTTTTTTTTTTTTTCTCTAGATACCGGTCAGAGTGGGGGGTAGTATAATCGCGCTTTGCGTGGAACAGCCGCCACAACTGATCGCGCAAAATGTAGCGTGTGGTCAGACGCTTCATATCTTTGCGCTTATCAAGAGTCTGAGCGTGAGCGTCCCTCTCGGACCCACGTATGGCTGCCTTATCGCTCCATTAATGCTTGTCGGCGAAGAGGTGCCCAATGAGTTCTCCTGGACGGGTAGTATCGCTTCCGAAGCCGTTACGCAATCGATTCCGTGTAATCGCGTTTCCTGGAGTGAGCTAATACAGAACAGAAAACGAAGGTGATGTAACTGTGCTATCGCCTACCTATACGTGTAATCTTTTTAACGCGCGAAGGCGGACGACTTTTCTTTTCATTTTCCCAGTCATGCCGATGGAGTGCTTATCAGTTCGTATATTGCAGCGTTGCATGTTATAGGGAAGATGGCCGTTCACTATGTACGTTCCCCTATCACCGCCATCAGTCATGTGAGCCTTGCAGAGGCGGTAATATGATAGTTCATGTATGGGATAATCGTCATCATCAGCAGCAGCAGCCTTTCATGTCACTCCCATAGACTGTTAACTGCTCCCATCCGTCAATGGCGGAATCCGTTCTTTGCCCCGGATTCACTTATTCGTCCTTCCATCGTGTTGTACCCTCCTCTACTTCTAGATCCATTTTCGATAACCTATAATTTGTTTGTGTTAAATATAACGATGATTTAGTGTAAGCAGCGAAATATTTTCCCTCTAATGATCGTTGCCGTTATGTCCTGTCTTTTCGGTTTTTTTTTTTCTTTTTTTCTTTTTCTCTTCTGAGTGGTTGTTCCCTATAGTTTTTTTTTTAAGTAATCTTGTGCCCCTAGGCCCGCGTGCGCTTTCGCCCTTGGGACCTCCTGCAGCGTTTTTACTGGTGTGTCCTTTTTACACACTTTGGAGAAATAAAATCCCATTCAATCCATTTTGTCAGAGCGGGCGGATGCTACGAAGCAACGCCGGCGCTCTATGGTCGTATTACATTGGAGTAATCGTCAAAGGTCAATTTTCTGTTTTAGGGGGCGAAGCACCTTAAGGCCGAGGATTGTCCTGCGTCCGGCGTCCGTGATCACGGCACAGCACCGTGTAAATCGAAACATCTCTGAACAAAAGGTTCACAAAAAGTTAACAAGAACAAAATAAAAGGTTCGCAAAAAAGGTTAGAGAGAGAGAGAGAGAGAGAGAGAGAGAGAGAGAGAGAGAGAGAGAGAGAGAGAGAGAGAGAGAGAGAGAGAGAGAGATGGGGGAGAGAGATGGGGGGAGAGGGGAGGGAGGGAGACGCACAGCACCGTGTAAATCGAAACATTTGTGAACAGAAGGTTCACAAAACGTTAGAGAGAGAGAGAGAGAGAGAGAGAGAGAGAGAGAGAGAGAGAGAGAGAGAGAGAGAGAGCCGTGCTGCGCATGCGTGAGGAGCATTGGATTGGCATAAATTGGATTTTGATTGGATTGGGTTGGATTGCAATGGATTGGAGTGGATTGGATTAAATTGAATTGTATTGGGTTGTATTGGAAATCGTTTTAGCAGCAGTGAGCACTCTCACGGGTGATTTACGGTAAGAACGATCCCCAGTGCTTCGCCCACTCGTCATGATTCACTTCGTGGAGATGCGTAATTTTTCTTTCTATTTCCCCAGCTCTCTTTTATCGAACACAAGTGTACTTATTCTGACTTCTTTTTTCTCCTTCTCCTCTCGGCTGCAGTGGTGGTGACGGTCGACAACCAACCTGTGCGGCTGCAGCTGTGCGACACGGCGGGTCAGGTGAGTTTGTTCGCCCGTGCGCTCGTACGCATGCACGCGCGACTTTTGTACCTTATTCGCCCTGCTCTCGTCTCTCATCACGCTTTGGCGTGTAAGTCGGTCCTGGTGTATACTCTGAGGCCCACGACGGACAGACCCTTCTTGCCTTTCTTGCCTATCGAAAAGGGGGGGGGGGGGGGGGGCGCAGTGTGTGTGTGTGTGTGTGTGTGTGTGTGTGTGTGTTTCCGCCAAGTTAAACAACACTTAAATACATACGAAGTTAGCACGCAACGGGCAGGGCACACGAAAGAGTACGGCTGGGACTGGTTCCTACGGCCCGCCTTTGTTCTTGTCCGTTATTCTTCCTTCGGGTAGTCATTCCGTTTCGCGCAAACTCTTTTTGTGCGTGTTCGAGGTGAGCCTGGCGGTTTAGCATCAAGTGTTATTAAACAACACTCCTCACCTGTACCGTGCTCTTCCTGTTTCCTTCCTGGAAACATGCGTAATACAAGCTGTATGTCGGATATTATTGTGCGCGTGACGAGCGCCGAAACACAGCTGCGGCGAAGTCGTGGGCAAGGCTATAACTTCGAAGCAAAGCCGACAGCGTCCACTGACGCAAACGATGACGTCACCATGCGTCCGTTCCCGGCGTGCACATGTCTGTCACGTGACCGCGGAGACTCGCTGAAGAGTCTGTATCAAAGCACCCCGAGGATGACGCAAAATCATTGGCTCGAATGAAGATCGTCGACGGCAGATGCTTCACTTCAATGCGACACTCCCGGAAGTCACGGCTCCCGGATTAGTGACGTTAGTGTAGCGCGGCGAAGCGCGCTGCAGAACTATAGCGGGTTCCGTGGTTGAAAACGGACGGAAGGTTCACGTGAACACTGCAAAAGCGTTTAATAAGCGAGGCTCAATCGAAAACTTTCGCTCAAGTGTAAATTCACTTGGCAATATTTGCCACTTTTATTTGAAGTATGGACATACAGGAATATTGTGCAGATTATCGATGTGTGTCAACGTCGTAAGGGCGGGCATTTCGGGCGCCCGGTGGCGCTGGATATTTGAGAATGTGTTACTTTCTTATCGTGTCCTATCCAGAAGGTCTAGAACGACCATGCATGCGGGGATATTCAGGAAGCTGTTGTGATGACGTGACGTCAAACCGGTGTTTCACGCACATGAAGTATTCCAACATGTTTTCGGGTCAGTGTAACTACGTCGGACTTGTCAGCGAACTGAACCTTTAGTCCACAATAGTATCGATAAGTGAATGGGTCTTACTGGTCCCTGAATGCGGTTTCTTGTGAGTGTATCGATTTTTTTAAGCGGCCCCGAAGCCATGACGATATATTGCGTAGAGGCCCAAAGAACCACACACTTGTTTGCGTGTTCTTGTTAGTGTGGTTATTTCATAACCACAGGAGTTGGTGCGTGAGAACGGAGTTGGGCTTATATTAAGGAAGCGTAGGTTAACATCCCCGATGTAGACTAGTTGGGCGCGGTATAGTCAAGACCGTCGAGCCACGCGTGCGTCATACTGGGAGTATTGCCCCAAATCCACGCATCCCGCCGGTACGTTTTCTTTGTGCGTCCTAAATTCCAGGGGATATTCATGTTTCGCGCGCGAGTTTTAGTACGTTAAATGAAACTTGTCAGGTTCGTTGTATAGCCGCCATCCGATTCAGAAGGAATCTGGCTGGTGACAGTGTTCGTTGTTTCGCGTGTCGCTCGTTTTATTTTGCTATTATCCCATCCAAATGTCACCGTATGTTGTGTATCTAGCCCGGACAAAACGCGAGAAAGCCTTTATTCGTGGTAGATGCATGCTTACGTGGCTACGCCGACAACACTATCACGTGTCACTGCAATCGCTTGCATCGATAGCCATTGCAGACTCGTATACGAGCATGCGCAGTTTGCGCGTCGCATGTAGCGCTTTGACTTTTGTGACGCCTGACCTAAACGCTCCGTCGCAACTAGTGTGCATAAGCGTTTACATGACCCGCTACTAAGGGTCCACATTTCCGAAGGTCAAGAAGATAGCAAAGGGGGGGGGCGTCTCTCGAGTGTCGAAACTTGGCCCTCTCCGAGGGCGTAGCTCCTACGGCGCATTAGGCAAACGCATTAGCCCCCCGACTGGTGTCCTAATCCGATAAGCCAAGGAGAGGCGGCTCTCCTTCTTCCGTGATTTAGTGCAGCCCGTAGCGGCACCGACGTCCGGGGATTGCCAAGACGTTCCGCGACTCCGCTCCCGCAGTACGCGAGTTGCCTCTCGAGCCGTTAGTGAGCGCCATTAAGCCACGCCTCGCCCTCGGTGGGAGAACTCGGTGTAATCCTCATCCCACGCTTGTAGTACCCCGTCCTTTCCGTCTTCCGCTGCCCCCTTGAGTTATACAAATGGCGCATTAAACAAGACGAATGCGCGGACTCGCGCTGTTGCGGCGACGCGGGGTGCGCCTCATGAAAACGCATGAACCGCGGGCTGTGTACAGTGTTGTGCATAGCTCCGCTCTGGGCTGGCAACCCCGGTTTTCGATGGCTTGACCTGATGCGGCGGGCTGTTGCTCGTGGCTATTGAATTAGTGCGGCCGTCTGAATACAGCTGTACGATTTACGTGGTCATTAGGACGCCCACTGGGCAGATAGGAACGGACGTGTGGTCGTGTGCACTGAATGGGTGTACTCTGAACACAGGTGTGCGCTCCTTCAGGAATGTATATGAGCCTCCGCAATAGCGAAGCGACTATGTAAAGGTGCAGTGATAGCGCCGTCTGTGGTTACAGAAGTAAGGGGACGAGGCCCAGACTAAGACGCGTCGTTCGACGACGGCTTGAGTGTAGACGCACCGGTGTTTCGCACAAACCCCACTGCGCTGGTTGGTTACACTGCGATTTCCTGCGCGGGTACGTTAGCGGGATGTAGCATTGAATATTCGATGGCTTCCAAAGAGAACGCATAAAAGCCAAGACGGTGGGGCCTCTGGGTATAGTACTAGCTCGTCGTAAAGGTCTGGGACATTCGCCATGTAGCGCGAATTCGTCTGTAGAACGGCTACCGTTCCTACGAAACGAGGGGAGTCCGAAACTGTCAGCGGAATAAAAGCCAAGGGGAAAAAACATTTAACTTTGGGACCTTAAAACTCACCTAGCAGTAGCGGCCGCGAGGTGCATCGTCGTGCAGCATCGAGGGATTCCGTATTTTTTTATCACCTACCGTCAAAGCATCAGAACAGAGTTGGTCTCGAGCAAGGTTGTGTAATGTTCGCCCATGTCGGAGGAGGAGGAGGAAAAAAACGTTTATTGCTCCCATTGAACGGGAAGAAAGGAGCGCGGGATGGTTGTCGGTCATCCGTGGTGGGTGGCGTCCCTAGTCCGGGATGTTTCTTTTTTTTCTGTCTAGAGCGCTATAGCGTTTGTGTGGCTAGCTAATCGCGATGGGATGACCGCATATCTGTAACCTGACGGGAACTTTGGGGTGGAGGGAGGAACTGTCATCTTTCCGTTTTACGCCTCTCCGCTACAATGGCGGACAGCCATGACTTCAGCGAATGCTATCGCATGTAAAACTGATTTACGCTGCCAGTTCAAACGGCTAGTTCTCTGTCCCGATTCTGCCTCCTCTTTAAATTGTTTTAGCAGCGAAGCCCCTTAGGGGCTCGTGTTGCCGTCGTCGTAACCGTCCTCTCATGTAGTCACGGTACTAAAATACCGGGACACTCCTTTACGTCCCGCGCTAGAACGTAAAACGTACTAAACAAACACTCCGGGACACTTCGTTTTGACACGCCTCGCGCTAAGACGCTTCGTGCTTCTAAGACACGAGACTTTAACAGCAAAGCTGTATACCTCTACCCCCCAACGGTTTCATCTCCGTGGGCAAAAACGCCAAGGCGCCAAGAATACGCTTATGCACTGCATGCTTCGCCCCTCCGCAGAATTCACGTTAGTGGAGATGGGCCGAAATTTTTTTGTTGTTGTTATAGCAGTGGGAGAAATGGTCACGAGAGTACCTAGTCCGTTTAAATACCTGCCTTCTTGCGCTGAGAAGGTCACTGTCACTTAGCAGGTCACTGCCAGAAGCACTTGTGCGTACAAGTAATGTCTCTGCGCTTGCCCTGGGTGACTGCTTGCCTCCTCTCTCTCTCTTCCTTTGGGAATTCGTACGTTCGTTGACTCCGAACTTCATTTGGAGAGCGGTGACAAACCGCACCGGTTGCGCCTTCCGGCTGGTTGACCGCACTCTGCTAGCGTCGAGATTAGCGACTCATTAGCGGGTTCCCCTTTTCGCTGTTAATGTGGCCCAAACAACGAACGGACGCTCTTCCTCCGCTACCCTTTCCCTCGTGTTTGTTTTCTTTCTTCGTTTTCTTCGCGTGCCCAGGGCGCGCTAATGCGCCTGCTGCCGCCGGCTGTGGCTATTTAAGACGGTGGTGCCTGCGCGAAATCGTCGCTGGAAGCCGCGGGAGGAGGATGGGGGCCGCGAAGATGACTGGAAGAGGAGGAAGAGAGCGGCCTTTCTCCTCCACCGGCGTGCCGCTGCCGAGTGCGGCTGATGCTGCTCGTCGGCCGCAATTACGTTGCCTCCTGCGCAGGGGGTGCAATGACCTGGCACCACGGGGCGGATGGCCGAAACAGCGTTGAGCGGACCGTTTTGTTCGCGCCTGGCGTCCGTCGGCGTCTTCTAGCGTCGACGTGAAGCAGACGTTGGATTGGGCCAAATACCAAAAACCTTGGTTGGTTTCTCTGTCATGGGAATCGGTAAAACACGAAAGTGAAATGTGCAGCGAAATTTGCAGCTGAGCATGATTTTCGGGTCGGCGGCTGTCTTGAGGGTGTGCTTGGCGAGCGACGTCCTGCTGGCGGGTCGCTTCGGCAAAGGTGTACTGGCGTCATTTCCGTGAGGGGATATGACGTCAGCAAAATCCTGGTGTATACCGGCATAAAGCACTGTCGTGCTTAAATATAAAACCCGAAAACAAACAATCCTATAATGTACTCTTTAGTACTAAAGGTTGCTTCCCTGCAAGAAGACCCTGTGTGCAGGGGTGCACCCTTTACAGGCCGCTTGCTCCGTTGTACTGGCGTCACTTCCGTGACGGATATGACGTCGGTGCAATCTTTGTGTGTCTGGGAATAAAACACTTTCTCGTTAAAATGAAAGAGCCAATATGACCAATCTGGTAGTTTTTAGCTGACAAAGCAATCCGGCATATATTGGTGGGGTAAATTGTGCTCTCCAACGTTTTTCGCGTTGCCACCAGGAGACGCGGACGGCCGCCAGACGCGAGCAAAACGCTCCGCGCATGTGGCTGCCGCTTTAGGGCGGCTTGTGTTCCAGAATGTGGAGGGGACCTCGTCGCCGAGCCGTTGTTTTGATCGTTGAATTAGGTGTACGTCTCGCTCCGAGCAAGCATGTGCCTGCACGTCGTTCTTACGGCACGGCGCATTATCATCTTCATCAGCATCATCCTTATCCGCCCTATATAAACAGAAGGTGATCCTGAATACGGAGACAATATTAGTTCCACTTATCGTGAGAGGTGGAATGGCCGATGAGTAGAAGAGCAAACTGTAATGACATGCGGTTGTCTATATAGAAGAAGTAAATCTCCATACCTCTCGTCACCGATCGCAGTGAGACGGGGAACTTGTGCTCCGTCTCCGTAGCAGTGACAACTCTCTCTCTCTCTCTCTCTCTCTCTCTCTCTCTCTCTCTCTCTCTCTCTCTCTCTCTCTCTCTCTCTCTCTCTCTCTCTCTCTCTCTCTCTCCTCTCTCTCTCTCAACATCTCAGTGGTTCAGCTATGTGGACTATACTCGGGGGAAAACTTAAAGGAGCACTGACACGAAATTTTGATGTTACACTTTTATTGCTTTTATCGATGCTTAATGGTCTGGCGAACCTGAAACAGCACTTCAAATACTTCAGCGCGCGATAGTTAATTACATTGAACGGCCTGAAAATCGTTTGTTTCAAATTCCCGCGCTTTCATCCCGAACGGCGCATATGACAGCCTCCCAGTTTGACCTCACCGCTTTGTGCGGAAGTCACCGGCGCCCGCTTGAGAGGGTGTTGCGCACGCTCGCCGCTCGTGGGGTCGGGCGCGTGAAGTGACGTCACGAGTTTTTCACGAGCGCTGTCGCGTCGCTTTTTTTTCCTCTCCTGGAGTGATGTCACGCTGATGTCCATTTGCTGAGTGCCGCTCCGCGCGCTGCTCCGTCGGCGCGATAAATGCGATCCAATTGAACTATGTTCTTCGCGTCGCAGGCCGCTCATATTTCAGCCAGGGTATTCTGTTGAGTGAAGGAAGCGAACTGTGCAATAATATTAACGCCGAAAATTGGTGTCAGTGCTCCTTTAAGAACGGCACTGGAAATTGCCGCTGTGCCTTATCACCGTAGCCGGATGGTTCTTCGCGCGGCGCAAGTAGGGCGTTACTGGAAATATTTTGAACATGGCGTGAGCTGTTCCCGTGACTTTTTGAACTTAATATGCTTATAAACGACTCCAGTGACGACAAGCAAACTGCGTGAGACAAGGCAGACGATATCACTCATTCATAGCAAACCCCTTTCAAAACGCGCGCGCACTGACGTCACGGGTCCGGCGCTTTGGCGGAGTGATACACTACATGAGGTGGTGCCGTTCTTGAGTTGTAACCGAGTATAGTTGATATGTCGGCCTCATGGCAGGAAGTGACGTGAAATAGAAGCCGCAAGGTTCGTGATTTGCGTCTGTATGCCTTGTCTCTCCAGCTTGGAACGGGAGAAAGTTCATTATACCGAAAATTCGTTGAACCGAAACGAGCTGTGTGAAGCAGCTCGGTGTCGGCGAAAAAAAAAACGTCGAGGGTTGATTCCTGTGCTTACCGCTTATGCGGTGTATTCTTCCAAGTGAAAGGGGAGGGAGGAGGCTCGTTAAATTCACCGGTTATGATCAGGAAGTCGTCGACATCGATGATCTGCCTTCCCTCTCCGCACAAGAAGCTGCCCGCCTGCAGGAGACTGGACCCAAACATTAAGCGGATTAGCCACACTTCAGGCGCATGGGTGTGTATACACAACAGCGAACGTGACCGCAAAGAGCCTTCATATGCCGGAAGATGATCTTCGCTTCCCCGCTAATGCTCCCAAGTATCTCCGGCGTCGCATTTTCAAAGACGAATTAATTTCCCGGAAATTGCGCAGGCGGAGTGAATTCCGGTCGTTAACGCTCATCTACACTTCACCTTCACTCCTCTGCAACCCCCCCCCCCCCCCCCCCCCCCCCCCCCCCGTTTTTTTTTTTTTTTTTTTACCTTTCCTTGGTCCCCGCCTAGCGGCGTATACACTGATGGCGTTCGCGCTACATCAAAATTCTTTTTTTTTTCTTTCGTTGTTCCGGGATTGCCGCGGTGTCCATTAGCTCCCACTTTCGTAAGAGCTCGGACAACGCCGCGGAATGCTCCACAAGAATGCGAGGCTATGCTATGCGTGCCTGAGGCTGTGTGGAGGGAAGTTGCCGGCGATGAAGGAGAACGGCCTGCAGGATGCGATGACAATTACTGCAGGCTCGGGGCGGAGAAAATGGCAGGCCGTTGCGCACGACGCCGGGTTCCTCAGGGTCCTTTGTGAATGTAAGCTCCCAGTAATGTATAGACAACGTTGAAAAAAAAAAAAAAAAAAAGGTGGAATTTTTGTGGTAACTTGAACTGCGCATGCTTGCACTTTGTCCAACGTGTGCGTCAGCGTGTATCGTGTGTCTTTTCACGTGTATCGACCCTATTTTTATTTTTTCTCACAGAGCATATACGTGCCGCGTTTCGCTAATAAGTAAGTGTTATAATTACTTATTAGAAACGTGTAAGACGTGTTTTATTGACTTTGGCAAGATGATTACCCGAGCTTATATATTGTGTACTTGTTTTTTGTTTTTTGCTTTTCCTCACTATTTCTTTAATTCTCTTACAAAAATGTAACCCCCTTACTCAATGCTCTTCAATGGGCCTGTAAGGTATAATAAATAAATAAATAAATAAATAAGTTCTTAGTGTATTCTCTTCTTGTGTTGCCGGAGTCAGCAACTATACGGAAGTTAGAGCACCCCGTTGGTCACTTCGTAGCCCTCACGACCGATAACGAGTTTTCTATGATGTGTTCGTCTCTTGTCAGAAGCAGTCAGCAGTTGTGTGGATCCCGTTCTACGTTTGGCGAATTTCCCTGCGAGTTCGCAGCTGCGGCGACGCTGGTGCGGCAAACCGAACTATTTTCATTGCTGCCGAAGCTACGAAAGTAGTCCATTTTGCCCACTTTCGTAGCTTGGGCAGCGACTAAAGTAGATCGTTTTGCCGCACGAACGGCGCCGAAATTGCGAATTCGCGAGGAAATTCGCACCATGTAGAACAAGCTTGATGCGATAACATTTCTGTTAGTCGTACCAGAGTCCTTCAAAGCTTTTTGAACGGTATTAAGGGACTCTGGTCGTACCTAGCCATCGTGGTCTGATGTAAACTTACGGATATGTTGCCATACAGTGGGGATGTACGATAGCGAGTTCGGGTGCCATACAGTGGGGATGATAGCGAGTTCAGGATCCAGTCCAGGCGTTTCTGTTAAGATAAGTTAAATTCTTCGGGGTGTACTTGTTTCCGCGCTTTTAAGGCTAAAGCATTATGCCTTCCTCTGGCGATGTTTACCAAATATTTTTACTCCTACACCGTGTTCGCGCCTCTTTCTTTGCGTCCGTTTCTCCGTATTTCGGCGCCAGTTTTGAAATTCTACAGGCAGATCAGCGACACTTGCAGCTTCCCCACAATCGGTGTTCTCTCCGCAGTGGATGCGCACCGGTTATGCCCACGGGCCGTCAAGTTCAACTGTCGCGCGGCACGCACTAGGCTCAGCTTTGTTCGGCCGCTGGCATCGTGCAGAGGTAGCGCGAGGGTCACGCGCTCGGCTCTAATTCCAGAGAGTTGGGTTCAGTTCCCACCCGAAGGCAAATGTGAGAATTCTTTGTGGCGACCGCATCCTCGATTCCCGCCCAGAGCGGGCAGCCAGCCTGCTTCTCTCCTCGGCTGAGTGGAAGGCTTGCAAGCAGACAGCCAGCCAGACGCTGACCGGTCGGGCTGCATACGTTTGTATTTGGTTCAGCCTAATCAACACCCCCTTGAAGGGATGCGCGAGGCCTTGATGTCGTAATCTAGGAGCCCACCTTACTGATGTGGCTCGCCAGATTGCTAACGGAAAACATGATAAGGCATAAGCCATACGTTGTGTCTGAGCAGCCAATCGCATGACAGAGCTAGTACGCGAGGTGCGTGCGGGGGGCATACTTCTCGGAGCGGTGTCGGCCGAACTTGCGGGCCAGCGCCACGCAGTCTGGAAGGAACGTGAAGCCCCCCGCGGCGCTTGGACTTCTCTCTCTCTCTCTCTACCTCGCCCGTGCCTTGGCCGGCTGCTGCTTGCGACGGCCTCGTTTCGAGTTTTCGTTTTCCCTTTGTTTTTACCCCGCGGTTGCGGCGATGCGGACGGCAAGGTCAACCACTGTTCGTTCCTTGGTCTCTCTCTCTCTCTCTCTCTCTCTCTCTCTCTCTCTCTCTCTCTCTCTCTCTCTCTCTCCATTTTGGGGTTGTAAGTGTTTGTTGCTGTAAGCTTATTGCACATTTGCGGTGTGCATCTCCGTACCTTGCTGCCATCCTGATATCAGGTCGAGCCGGCTGAAACGCCACTGCCACTCGCGCCAAAAGACCGCATTCGTTTGTCTATGTGTACCGAAACCCAGAGCATAAGGTTTCCAACTAAAACCTTACCTAGTAAATGGGAATGCGTATAATTAGCGATAAATGCAACAGAAACAGCGATAGTTTGAGAACTGTAGTTCCAGATCGGTGCAAAGGTGAAGTTGTAGCATGACCTGTTATACAGTCGAATCTGGTTAGTTTTAACTTTAGGTTTATTCGAACTAATTTTTTTCGCCCTCCAACACAGTGTGCTGATACAGTTTCACACTAATATGCACTAGGGGGTATCCGGCACCGGCGTCTATGGTAGCCGCGCTTCAACATGAAAGGGCCGTTATCTAGCGTGGAGAAGCGTTCCACCGTTACTTGGCGTGGCTCGCCATTAAGCTCAAAAGTTGGTTTCCGTGTCAGAAATTTTTAAAACCTTAACGAACAGCTGGTCATCGATTGTTCCCTCACCATTGTTTACGTGCATTATTGTGATCTGCTTGCGCAACTTAAATTTGTCGGTCTTCATTCGAGGCCTGTCCGATCACTGAACGTATCTCAACTAGGAGAAGGTTCTCTCGACAACACAGCTTCCATTAGTTGGGCACAACAATGTCAGGGTAGCATTTGCCACCCTGAGGTCGCGGCTGGTATGGTCGTTCCACTACTCAATGAGTTCCGGGAAGGTGTGTTTGTGGGGCTTGCTTACAGCAAGTATACTGGTTGGGAACGGCGGAACGTCAGACGACAGTCGTGCAGATCCCTCCTTTGAAAAGGTCCATTCGGGAAGAGGTCGGGTTAAACCCGAATCTTCCGATACAAGTTGGGGGTGCAAGAACCCCGATTTTACCCGAAAACGAACAACCCTACGTATGATAAACGCTTCTCTATAGTCGATCTGTTCTACCGGTCCTCCGTTCCTCTCTGCCGGTCTGACTTCAAACTTGACGTTATCGCCCACTTATTTTTTTTCTCTCGGTGGCTGGTGGTGCATTTTGCGCGATGATAACGAAAATTTTCGGCACGAAACTAGCGTACCCGCTTTCCTGCTCTCACGCGACCCCCTCGTGGTCGAGCCGTAGACACAAAAAAATGAGAAAGCCGGAAAAGTGGCCTCTTCTTTTTTCTTCCGCTGCCTCGGATGGATGGATACCTTTGGCTTTGTGCGAACTTCTCGCCGAGTCGGCGTGCAAGGAGGCGTATCCGCTCAAGCGTAGCCGCGGCGTCCTTTCAGGCGTGTGGTCCTTGGAGGGAAAAGATGAGGCACTTTTGTCATCGTTCCGATGCGTGCCTCTGCCCAGTGCGGCCTGCCGCCGCCCGCCGTCTACTGCACTCTCGCTAACGCCCCCTGTACTGTTTTTTTTTTTTTTTTTCATCTTCTTTTTTGGTTTTCTTGTTGTCTGTCGTCGCGAACCGGGAAGCGCCGTGGTCGTCGGTACCCCCTCTTCCCTAGGCGTTGCCTGCGCAAATGTTTGAGCTACCTGCGATTGCTTTGACTGTCAGTGTAGGTTTTTTTTTTTTTTTCGGCCCCTCTTTCGTTCGTCCCAGTTCTATTGTTGAAGCTTCACAGTCGTAGGTCCGCGTATAACTCCGCGTTTTCTTCGTGCTAGCGAAATTTCGGTTGAATAATTTTCGGCAGGGCTCCGTCGTGTTTCGATTTGACTACTGCGGTCGCGTCGTTTTATATTCCACCTGTCTTAGTTATGGCCACGTGACCCATTTTGCGAATATTGTTCCAGCTTGATCAAACTCGGGCCATTTTCGGGTCGACCAATGACATGACATTGGCTCCGCGGAGAAACATTTGCTCCTCGGAGAAAAAGTTATGTAGTAAACTTGCATTCGTACGGCCACTGACTTCAGCGGCCGTACAGGAAGCGACATCA
Source organism: Haemaphysalis longicornis (assembly GCF_048455015.1). NCBI lineage: Eukaryota > Metazoa > Arthropoda > Arachnida > Ixodida > Ixodidae > Haemaphysalis > Haemaphysalis longicornis. The sequence goes on along the minus strand of NW_027526445.1, from coordinate 154,347,988 downwards.
TTGATGACGTCACTTCTAGTGTTGACGCTGTCAGCTCTCCCGGGATCAGGAAAGTGTGCGTGGCGATAGTAAAAGACAGCGAAGTGTTCATGCTCGCTCCGAAAACCGTGGTTGAAGCATCGTGCGAAGTGTCGTTATTTACGGCGTCTCATCTTCTGGTGTTGATGTCACTATCAATGATGACGTCGCTTCCGGGCTTATGAAAGGGCTTTATAGTACACGCGTTTATAGTGAAGGGCAGGACATGCGTTCGTTCTCGCAAGTGAAGGTATGCCTGAAACCGTAGTGCAAAATGATGTCACTTTTCATGCCACTTCCGGTATGGTCATCACTTCCAGCCTCATAAAAATCCGCGCGTCTTCACGGCGAAGGACGGGACAGAGTTTGTGTTTGCAAGACAGTATACGCTAAAACAGTTGTTCGAAGTGATACCATATGTGACGTCATTTCCGGTTGTGGCCGCCACCACCATCGGTGGTGACGTCACCTCCAGGCTAACGAGACCGCGCGGTTATATAGTTGACTACGGGAAAACTGTATGTATTTTCCAGACAAAAAAAAAAAACGAGCTGGTTCCAAACCTGGGGAGCGGCGAAGCATGCAGTGTATAAGTGTATTCAAAAAAGACCTTGTAAGTATCTCTAAGTAAGGATTGTAAGTATCTTGTAAGTATGTCACACGGCGCGCCCTGGTATACGCGACATCTCAATTACGAAGACGGAGGGGAAGTTAAAATCGAAATGGAGAACTGCAGATTTTACAGTTAAAGCGAGTACGGGGCGAAATCGAAGCAGGCAAGCAAGCGCGAACGAAAAGCGAGCGTCCCGGTGTGTTCTTTTAGTATACGTGCTTTTGCCCACGTAGATGAAACGTTCTATCGCTGGGCGTTGGAAAACGAGTGTCATCCCGGTGTTTTAGTACCGTGACCACATGAGAATACGACGACGGGAAACGACGACGACATGAGACGCCGACAACCCGAACTCCTTAGGTGCTTCGTGCCTAAATAAGATCGGCTGTAAAGGACTTCAGAAGTACGGAATCCGCTCGTGATCGTTCGGGAGAAATCGGCGGTCCGGCAAGGCGTTTTCACCGAACGAGTCGGTCGTGCACTACGTGCTCGGGCGGTATACTGCCGAGGAGATGGAGGAGGGTAGACGGCCGTGTGTCATCATTCTTCGCGGCAGATCGAGCGCAGCGTTTTTTTTTTCCCGCCGAACGAGCTGACTCTTCTTTGCTCTGGCCGAATATCGGGTCGCTGCGCTGCCGCCGTGTGTTCGCCCCGTGGGTCGCTGATCCCGGCTGCGGGTAATCCTCCCTTTGCTCAGCCTCTTCCCTCCTCTTTGCGTATAGGACTAGTTTGGCAGGGTAGGCCTGCGCGGCTTGATTTATACGCCTGTACGCCCCAGGTACACGCGCAGGGTTGTTATCATGCGCCGCTTGGTTTCCTTCCTTCCTCTTTTTCGAGAATCCGTTTGCTTATACAACGCCGCCTGTATTAACATTGCCTGACGCGTCGCGCGCTTTTCAATGGGAAGGGTAGGGACGCTTAGTTCAGGCACTGATCCGCTATGTGGCGCGTGCCGGCGGACATCTCGTCTTACGTCACTGCTCGCGAGTCGCGAACGCTGCACCCACTTCTACGACGTGTGTCTGTCAGCTTGCCTGTTGGGCTTCAAGGGCCGTTTCGCTTACATCTTAGCCGCGACGGGGCGCTAGTTCTATGGCGCACGGGGGATCTCGTTCAACGTGTCGCTCGCTTCATACTTGCTGCAGTTTGCGAAAGATAAAGACGGAGGTGAACTGAAATAGTGTAAGAACATACTGATTGTCGGGTAGGCATATAGTTAACAGAAAAATGATATTTTCTGCTGGGGCAGCCATTATTTTACTGATATTTTTTTTTCTGGAGTATTTAGAGAAGAAAAACTTGCGTGCGCGTTTTTTGTTCAGGCGCTCACTTCTACGATTACTTTCCAATAATATCACGTGCTTGTAAACTTCATAAAATTATAGGAAACAAAAGGATAAGCAGCTGGGATCCCGCCACGCTGTCCGGGCGCTTCTACGGTACAGTCCTCAATTTTAGAAGTGCGTACCGATGCGGAGTGCGAACAGCGGGGTCAAAACAATACCTAAATGCGGAGGGGATAGAGGTGGGATGCCCCACTCAGAAAATTTCAGGGCCTCTGATCCGGGTAGATAAGCGCGCAAAGCCAGCATCAGCCTGCGGCAGCGCAAGGGATTTTGCTTCGTGACAAAGGAAGTTGTATCAGTGACAGACCAAGACAGACAGGCATAGTGAAAAATAAGAAGGCGTAGGAGCGCCACCTCGGGAACGCTAAACAAACTTTCCACTATTTTGCATAGTTTCCGAGATGCGGCGCTGGCTGGCGGACACGAAAGCACGTTGGAAGGCTACGGAGCGGGGAAGGGTAGGAGAGAGCAACAGGAGAGTGGCTGTTTGGCCATTTTTCGCTCACGCGTTAGGCACTGTTTATACAGGCGGCGTTGGCTTATACGTCAAGCGTGCGTTGTTCATGCACGCATGAACCGTGTCTTTTTGGCTCCGTCGGCCGCCGCCGCCCCGCCGCGACTTGCGCCTCGTTGACTCCGTGATTTTCCCTCCTTATCTCCCTCGAAGTGGATGGAACACAAAAAAAAAGAAAGTCCGGTAGCCAACTTGGCCTCAGAAATAAGCAGGACACGACCCTCGCTCGGCCAGACGTTGGTTTAGAAAGTAGTTTGCTAGTTGTCGTCCGTCTTGCGTGCTCTTGAAATGTTTCGTTTTGTTTGCGTAGTGCGAGTGTCCGGAACCGTAATTAGAAAATCAAATAAAAGATCAACGAAATCAATCATCCCGATCGAGCACCATTCAGGTGAGGTTATTAGCGCGAATTGAGCGCTGAGTGCGAGGTACGAGGTGGTTCGACTCCAGGGTGCGGTATTCGTATACCTTTCGCTGTAAGCGCAGTGTAAAGATGAGGGTACGAAATAATTATTTATTAAACAATCAATTGATTAGTTGAGTAATGCTAATCTACATAAGTTAGTGTCCGCTAAAATTACTTGGTGATAAAAAAATATCCTGGGCCATCTCCATTAACCTGACACCTGGGAAAGGGCGAAGCATGCAGTGTACAAGTGTATTCTTGGCGCCTTGGCGTTTTTGACAACGGAGATGAAACCGTTGGTGGTAGAGGTATACAGCTATGCTAGCTGTAAAAGTATCTAGTCTTTGAAACACGAAGCTGTCCAGGCGTAAACGAGTGTCCGGGTGTTCTGTTTTTTTTTTTCTTTTTTTTTTCTTTTTTTTAATAAGCGCTACGAAACGCTCCAGCGGGAGGCGTAAACGAGTGTCCCGGTGTTTTTTAATATGCGTTACGAAGCGCTTCTGCGTGAGGCGTAAACGAGTGTCCCGGTGTTTGTTATTTTTTTTAGACCGTGACTACATGACACGACGGTTACGACGACGACAAGAGACGCCGACAGCCCGAGCCCCTAAGGGGCTTCGCCCCTAAAAGAAGAGTAAAGTTCGCGTGCCTGACGTTTGTGGCAGCTTAAAGGCACCGTGCAGCCATGTTTTCTGGCTTTATTTGAAAGTACTAGCATTTCATAACGCGCTCAATTCCATTTCGACACCGAAGGGCGTCGTTTTAATCAATCATGTGCAGCTTTCCCGCTCATGGCAGTCCTTTCAACAGTGATTACTCTGCAATTTTTTAGCGAAATGGAAATGTTATTTTGCACAGCTAATATTTGAGGTGAATACTTGCTTTGTGCACAGCTTCAAGTCGCGCACGTTGCGCGACTGGGTTCCTGAGCCATGGGAACTATCCCATAGAAATGCATGGGGAGTTAGATTTGACAGCGAATTACACAAAACAATATTCAGAAACCTGAAATGTTCTTTTAGCGTTTTAATCTTCACGTTATCTTCTAGCTTTATGCCAAATATCATTTTCCTAAAGTGGTTTTTCTAGGTTCCCGAGAGGTTGTAATTTTGAGCGAGAAAGCTGGGTATGAATAATTACGAATATTGAGATTTATAACGTTTACCTGTATGATGCACCAGCGATGGCGCCGTTGGGGCGGTATGAAGAGGATAGTATAGAAGTGAGCTGAATCGGTTTAGTTAGACTCGTAGCGTCTTACAGCAATACGCGCGCTTCTTCTAAACTCTCAGCGAGTATGACAGGCGCGCAGGGTCATGCGCTTAACATAGCGGATCCGGAAGTTCTGTACTTTTGTTGCAAATTGTCTAGAGGAGCAGCTTACCGAGCCATCACAACTGAATCAGTGTGTATACTACCGTGGATATGTTCAGTGGATTTCACGAAGCGTATTCCCTCAACTGTTATTAGGTTGAGGGCGTTTCTAAGTTGGCTGCGATTTCAATATTAGGAGATGGTCCCCTTGCCAAGTTGTAGGACACGGCACACTTCAGGCATAACTGTGTAGCCAGTGACGCTTACCCGACGGGCTACGCAAATATTTTTTTACCATCCGCACGGCGTATTTTACAGCTTTTGTGCTTTCATGTAATCTAGCTGTATGTTGAGTAAACAAAACGTTGGTTCTAACGAAGTCCTCCGAACAAGGAAGCGGTTCGTTGTAAGCGATACTTCGTTGGAAGCGTGGAAGATAAGTGGGAACCCTGAAGCACTTCTAGTAAAGCGATTTCGTACAACCAGTGTTTGCTGTATCAGATTTCTCCTGTAACTGCCCTCCTGAACCGTTCCGTACGGAATTATTGGAATGCGAACTTTCTACCTTTGGTGTGACACACTGCAGAAATCTAAACGGGGATATGTGCCCGCAACACGTGATAATGTAGTACGGTATTACGTTAAAACAATTTTACAGTGGTTTTATCTCTATACGACCACCAGAAACGCCAAATCATGGTCCGTATGAATTCCGTATATGCGGAGTACATAGAAAACACTGGGAAAGCACATGGTACCGTATTTCGCGCTTTAATTAGAAGAGAAACACGAAAACCGTGTCAAAGGTCTCTTTTCTGACATATCATTTGATTATTTTGTTTTTGGAAGGATAGTTTGCATTCGCTACACCTGGTTGCGTAATACAGCGTAGCCTATTTATAGTGAACCCGGTTTTAACGAAATCCCGTCCATAACGAACAAATCTTTGTTTCTCGTTACCATCTGTATACGTAGATTTTATGTCCCAAAAACGGGTATAACGAACTGATTTCCGTTTCCCAATGTGTTCGCTATAAGCGGGCTGCACTGTGCTCCGTAATAAGTCCGCGTTCCCACAATCCCCTATATACGGAACGTTTCACGAGGGTGTATTGTGACCTGAATGAAGAATCGTCTCTCCTTCGTGCGCGATTTCTGGCGTTAACTGGAACAGGGTGACTCGTCAGTCGCCCACGGCGGAGCTCGTTCGCGCTGGCGTGTTTACACCGTGTTTTTGAGCGGTGGCGTTGACTGACTGCGTGGTGGGCCCACCGAGAAAAACGCCGGGCACGGTATATACACAAGGCCGCGCAGTTTCTTTTCTCCAATCTCCGTAGGCGACAACTGCCAACAGGTGTGTGTGCGTGCGGGCCGTGCACAGGCTACATGCGCGAAAAGTGACGCGTCGGTGGCCTCGGCGAAACGCGTGCAGCTGCGGGGCCACATATTGCTCACCCCCACGCCATCGGGACGCATTCGGTCTCCCTCCTCCTCCTCCAGTGGAGCGAACTATTATCGGTGCGCTGGATGACTCAAAGCGGGCGCCCGTTTCCTTTGGCATGTTTTTGTAGCGTAAGCTACACTGGCCGAGGTTGAGCAGTTTCGCGTGGACCTTGAAGGGCCGTGCTGCGCAAGCGCTAGGGGCATTGGATCGGATTAGATTAGATTAGATTAGATTAGATTAGATTAGATTAGATTGTATTGGATTGGAAATCTATTCCAATTGGAGTACGGGTGTGTAGAGAAGTTGGTCTGCACATTCGCCGGTCTGCGCATTCCAGAGGAGTGACGTCATAGCCGCGGCAGACGCACTGTCGCCGGCGCGTGCCCAGCTGTGCGCCTCCGTTGCGCAGTAAACAAGTGTGACGCTGCGCCGGAGCCGTTTGATAGCCGTTTCGCGTGGCTCCTGGAGAGCCGTGCTGCGTATGCGCGAGGAGCAGTGACTGGACCGGACTGGATTGGATTGCATTGGATTGGATTTGAAATCGTTTTAGCTGCAGTAAGCATGATAATAAGCTAATCCTAGACAACTAGGAAACCGAAGAATAGCCAGCTGAACCATAGCTCACGCTACGTATATCCTGGCATAGCCGAGCTAAGCCACTGCTAATTTTAACAGCAGTCTCCTGTCGTCGTCGTCGTCTTCGTAATCGTCTCATGTAGTCACGGTACTAAAACACCGGGAAACTGGTTTACGCCTCGCGCTAGGACGTAACGCGTACTGAAAAATTCCCCCGCATTTCCCCGAGGGGGAGAATGTGAAAGTGCGAATGCACGGTTGTCGGCCCGCTTGCGGCGCTTGCGCTCGGCCCCCGCAGCCCACCGCCTCGCCGCCTTCTCTTCCATCGGGTTTGTAGTATCACGTGTACACCACGCAGTTATCAAGCCGCTATAACGCCGCTGAGTCGCCAACGCACGCCGCTGACGGCGTAGTTTGAATGCGTTAAAGATATAAGGCGCGTTACTGACAATATCAGCGTCGCGTCTGTGGCTTATTCGGTAGAGCGTCGGGCTGCGGCCCGCAAAGTCCTCGGATCGAAACCTGGCGCCGGATGCTGTTTCTTCTTTAAAGAGCACTGCGGACGCCGCCGACGCCGGCGGTGGATGGTTTGGGGTCGCTTATAAAGTGCATTCGCACTTAAAACACCGGGGCACTCGCTTACGCCTCGCGCTGGAGCGCTTCGTAACGTGTACTATAGAAACACCGGGACACTCGTTTGCGCCTCGCACTAGAGAGCTTCGTGCTTCAAAGACGCGAGAGTTTTTAGTTGGCAAAGACGCCAAGGCGTTAAGAATACACTTATACACGGCACGCTTCGCTCCTCCTCTTTTTTCACGTTAGCGGAGATGGCCCGGGATTTTTATCTTTCTAGCTGTCCCGTTGTAGTATATGTGGTTGTGTGGCGAACAGCAGTACAGAATGTTCTGGGGTGCGTTCGTATTCCCTGAGTAGGTGTGGCGCGCTATCGTCTATCATCTTACACCCCGTTTCAACGTTCGCGGTGCGAAATCACCGGCGGACGTATGCAGGAGTGTGCATTGGTGTGTATAGCTCCCAGACCTCGCAGTATTTAAAGGAATCACGCAAGTAAAATATAAAGTAGGTTTATTAAAGAGGTTATTTTGTCCCGGCAATACCAGCTTTATCGCAAACTTCAAACAAATAATTGAAATATTAGGGAATGCAGACAAAGCAGTGGTGACTCCACAACTAGGTTCTGGTGAAGTCTGTGATTAGTTTCTGCGATTGGCACAAGGAGGCGGGCTCGATTCCCGCCGACGCGGCCGCTTTTCCGGTGGAGGCGAAAAGCGAAAACGCCCGTGTGTTCGCACGTTAAAGATCCCCTGCAGGTGGTCGAAATTATTCAGGAGCCCTCCACTACGGCGCGCCTCATCGCCTGCGTTGCGTCGGCGCGTTAAACCCTTAAAATCAATCAATCAATCGATCAATCAATCAATCAATCAATCAATCAATCATTCAATCAATCAACCAACCAATCAATCACTGAATAAGCTTCCGGTGCCTAGTTCTTTCTCACCCGCGGTCGACGCTAGAGCCGTGATAGCGTTCTTGATAAGGTGCTGTCAACCCTGACAGCGTGAAAACATGCGCTCAATTCGAGCGCGCGTTCCCGATTGCGGTAGGCGGGGGGCAGTCAGTGTATTCTTTCAAAGGCACCAGTGCTGGCATACAACGGTATGCAGAAATAGATTAAACAAGTAGAAAAGCTGGATATTACAAAGAGCTCTGTAGTCTTTTGGCGTTATGAGCCGCTACGGTGCATACCAGAGATATGCTATCACTGGTTGACGTTGCAAACGCGTGGCGTGGCTATGGACTTTTGCGTGTAGGCATTTGTGTGAGCGCATTCTTTGCGGTATCGCGAGGGCCCTTGGCAGGCTGAAATATTTCGCATTCTAGCTCAGCTGTCTGGGCGGAAACAATGCCAACCACGTTCGCAAATAATGCTGGTTGTGTTTGCTGGCTAGCCGTGCGAGAAAATCGGCGGCTGACGACGCCCCACTTCGTAATGAACAAGCAAAAAACAGTTGAGTTAACATTAAACCAGGACAAGTGAAATTGGGTTGTATTTTCAAGCTTGTCAATTGTTTGTTTTTTAGTACCCGGGTGTTCGAAAACAAAACGCTTGTGGTTAATTTTTGGTTACATTAAAAACAGTCGTCGTGCACCCCATTATCAACAGGAATGGTGCTATTGATTGCTTTGTCGGT
>NW_027526445.1:154142496-154339447 GCF_048455015.1 Haemaphysalis longicornis | reverse complement strand
GGTGCTATTGATTGCTTTGTCAGTGGAAGATTTAGGTCAAGTTCTTGATCGCCCTGTAAGACAGTCGTTTCTATACAAACTCGTACTGAATAAAGTGCCATATTTTTGCGCGTATAACCCGCTCCAAGAATGCGAAAATTTCAGTGGCAAAGTAGGGATAATGCGCGAGGTTTCTTCCTTAGTGCAGCTTCACGGCAATGCGCGTTGCGCCGTGAAGGTGACCTTGTGTACAATAGTGAGGACTGCGGCTCAAGTGATAGCGCTAGCGAGAGCAGTGACACTGAGTTAATTGTGATTTTCGCCTTGCAGTCAGTGTATTCTACTTGGTAAATGTAGGCTTTTTTTTTTTTTGTCTGCATAGTATGCGATGTGTTGCTTGAGCAGTAGCTTTGGTGCAGCCTTTCCTGTATCAAATGTGCGGGCGATACGCGAGGCTTTTTTTTTTCTTTTCCAGTGGGCTGAAAGTTGGGGTGCGGATTATATGCAGTGGCGGGTTATACGCGCGAAAATACGGTAAATTATTCGTGGTAGATTAGGGTTTATACTCCAGCAGCCTGACGTGCTACAAATTCTCCCGCGTAACTCATGTGGTTAATATAAATGGGTAGCTACGTAAGTCGTGCGGATGAAATTTCCGTCCACGCATCGTGTACCGGAAATACACGAAAAACTGAGCTGATTACGCTACGCAGTAGGCGGGTAGACGAATCGCTACCAGATTTGTCGACCCGGAATGTGATGTGCTATTCTGCGCACGGTACCTGTTTAAACGTTGGTATGTTCATATAGCGAAAACTGTGAAGCGAATAGTCGGCATCTAATAAGATCACGCAGCTTCTATCCTGCACGATGCCATTCGGGGCTACTGTTTGTGTTTGCTAACGGGCACCATCATTTCGGGGAAACATTCGGACGGGGTGTTTTACGCTCCAGTATATGAAAAGAAAAGAGTAGTAGACTTTATCCAAGGTGGGGTTATGAAGGGAGCATCCGGAAAAACGCTTTCCCGGCGGGACGAATAGGAAATGACGGCTGGAAAATCGGGAACGAAACTTGTGACAGAAAAAGAGATGGCGCTGGTGTTAGTCTTGTCTTCTTCCCGCCTCCTTCGTTATTTTGCGGTGTTGCTACACCTTACGGGGGGAATGAATGCTGCTTAAACAAAGTAGTTCGTTAAGTGCCACATGCTTTTATTCTCTGTATGCATGCGGAGACTGGCAATGGGGAGAATATGTGCACCATTTGTCAAAATTTTCTTGGCCACTCCTGCTCCTTCTCGACCACAAAGAAATCAAAATATAAGCTTCTTCGATTCCCGGCCGCGGCGGCTGCTTTTCTGATGGAGGCGAAAAGCAAAAACGCCCGTGTGTGCGAGATTTCGGCGCGCGTTAAAGATCCCCAGGTGGTCAAAATTAACCCGGAGCCCTCCACTACGACGCGCCTCATCGCCTGCGTTGCGTCGGCGCGTTAAACCCTACAATCAATCAATCAAAATATAAGCTTCACCTTTAAATGTCACACAATTATTTTATGACAGTAAGAAAGAAACGTGTTTTCTCTGGCTTTCCGGCATAGAAGGTTTCAGCCTCGCTCGGGACGTATGCTTGTACATTGAATTTTTTTGCCGCCTGCGGGGTTCCGGCGTGGCCTAGAAAATTTTGAGAAAGACTGTACAGTAAACGATCATTACGACGAAATCGTTTTATTCGAAATCCCGTTCTGTTTTTAATATTTCGTGGTCCCCATTGCCATTCATATTGAGGAATCATACCGGTTTTAACGGAGCATTGCTTATGACGAAGGCAATTTCCTGTTCGTATGTCTTCGTTACAAGAGCGAGGGTTTATAGTAACGTTCGCACGTGCCTCCGGAAGGAAGTTTTGTTTGCAACGCTCTTGGTGTACTATCTCTTTGGGTCGTGATTGGAGCCATTCAGCATAGACGGGCTGCGGCATTTTTGCGAGCCAGAAGTGTTGACTACGCGGAAGCCCTGTGGCATGCACACTGCCGCAGTGACCACGTACGCATTTTTGTTTTCTTTTGAGTCACGAGTGAGATAACGCCGGTAGCCTTGGGGGTGTCTGTGTGTCTCCGGCGGCGCGCAGCGTACTGCTTGAGCAGCCGCGCAGAAAGCCAGGCACGTTAGCTAAACAAGGCCCGGAGAGAGGCGTGTCTGGGAGAGTTCCGTTCAAGGCTCTTTCCGTGTGCCACAGGGAAGCTGTGTGGGTCGCGTCGACGGGAACGAAGGGTGCGGTGTAAAGCGGCCGTGCTGCTGGGCTTTCCTTTCTCTCTCTAAACAGTTATTATTCGTCTCTCGATTTTTGTTGGATTCGTTTCCGACTCCCTTCGTTGTGATTGCAGGTTCCTCTGCCTTGAAACAGATTGGTGCAAAACTAACTTTAGGGTCTGTGTGCTGGAAGCTGCCCAAACGGACGTTTTCTTCTTTTTTTATTAGGGTAGCGCGTGTAGGGCCGGACCGTACACCGGTGTCGTGAAATTTCGTTCGTCTCTCCGCAGCCTTACAGCAGGCGAGGAGGATGGAATGCCGCATAGTGACATTGCAAGAGTTCAACACGAAAGATCAACAAAGATAGAAGGAACTTATAACTGCGCATGCGCTTACTTTTAACAACTTTAATTCGTGGAAACATGTGGGGCTTTATATACGCCATGAGACAACAGGTTGGAGATAAAAGAAAAGATTATGCTAATCTCTGATAATTTCTACGGACGTGTAAGCATTCTTACGCCGATTCTCCGTCTCACCAACCTTGCGTTTCTTGGGTGACATTATTTAAAGGAATAAGTCTCGCTGCATCAAACGCCTTCGAGAGGATCGTATCAATCGAATCCGGATGCCGTCCAATTCTGTTTCTGCTTTTAAGTGCGAATGCACTTCTTAAGCGAGCCTGAATCGTCCGCCGCCGTAGTCCGCATAGCAACAGCTGCGGGTGCGCGCGCTCCTCGTCTTCCTCCTCGTCTTCCCTAGCAACGGGGGGAGATGGGCGCGCGCTACTCTCCTCCTCCTCTCTCCGCTCAGTGACTGCGGGTGTTGGGCGCCTCCTCATGGCACATACCCACGTGAGGGATTGACCAGGAATCGGGCGTGAGAAGGGCTAATGCACCCGCTTAAAGGAGTACTGACACGAAATTTCAAAGCTGAGATAACTATGTAAAACGCGTTCCAAACCCTCGGATCCCGTCGTCTTGGTCGGCGACTTCAACGTCGACGTCCGCAAGGACGGAGAGTGATTGGTCGACTACATGCACGTCACGCACTCCATGTCGTGCGTACCCCTCGACTCGCCCACCACCATCAACGGCGGTTTCATCGACCTGGCCTTTGCGAGAAATTGCCAAGTCCGCACCGTCCTCCAAGACCCTTTGACGGTCCATTTCACGGACCACAAAGCGATCCTTCTAGCAATCAAGTACAACGACAACACAAATAGGTGTCTGTGAATAAATGCATCTTTCTTTTAGTGCGAATGCAACCGTGCATTCGCACTTACACACTCTCCCCCTGGGGGAAGTGCGAGGGAATTTTTTTTCCCACACAGCTAGCTGTTCTGTTTTCATTTTTTTTTCTTTTTGTTACGACCCTGGCGTGACGACGGTGGCGTCACCAATTCTTGTTGACGCCACCAGGGATAAGTTGATATTATCTCATCATCCACTCAGTTATTGCACTTATGTGCTGAGTACCCCCACAGCAGGCTTAACCTTCGCGCACACGCGTAATGGGGGAAAGTCAGCCAACACACAGAACAAAAAAACGCAATTGTCATCGTAAAAATACCATAAAGAAACAATGTACCCTATTTGATTGATTGTACGGTTTAACGCGCCGACGCAACGGAGGCGATGAGGCGCGCCGTTGTGGAGGGCTCCGGATTAATTTTGACCACCCGAGGATCTTTTACGTGCATCTTAATCTCGTACACACGGGTGTTTTTGCTTTCCTCCTCCATCAGAAAAGCGGCCGCCGCGGCCGGGAATTGAACCCGCGTTCTCGTGCACAGCAGCACAACGGTGAGATCAGTTTTTTTTAGGTGCAGTATTTAAATTTGGATGACTAAAGTGAACCCAAACCATAAACCAGGAAACCCGCCGCGGTGGCTCAGTGGCTAAGGCGTTGCGCTGCTGAGCACGAGGACGCGGATGCGATTCTCGGCCGCGGCGGCCGCTTTCCATGATGGAGGCGAAAAACAGAAACGCCCGTGTGTACGAAATTTCGGCGCACGTTAAATATCCCCAGGGGTTCAAAATTAATTCGGGGCCCTCCACTACGGCGCGCCTCATCGCCTGCGTTGCGTCGGCGCGTTAAACCCTGCAATCAATCAATCAATCAATCAATCAATCAATCAATCAATCAATCAATCAATCAATCATAAACCAGAAAGTTGAACTCGCCTCAATCGGTAGTTCGTTGAAAGCAAGGAAAATGGCTCTTTGTACTTGAGTTGGGAACCATGGAACACTTCGAACAAACCAAAATTTCGAATAAAGCGATTTCGTTATAGCGAGAATTTACTGTACGTGCGTCGTTCTCGCCTTGTTCGAGCTGCCGACGATGTTGCTCGCCAGCAGCAGCAGCAGTGTCCAGCGCGGAACGACTTCCGAGGCACGCGGCGAACACGGCCATTCGCTTTCGAGTCACGCTGTACTGCAGTAACCGCAGACCCCGTTAAGCCGCGCGCTTGCACGCACGCAGTTAGCGCCGTGCACACACACGCGTTCGAACCAGACCCGCACGATGGACGACGTTTCGGCTCTGGCCGCGGCGGCGATTTCGCGGCGCGGAGGATAATCCGGCGTTATTCGATCTCACGACGCCGACCCTCCCATGTTTGTATACGCGTGGTGTATAACTGCCGCAGCACGCGCGAACCATTTACACGCGGAACACGTCGCCTTTGCGGCTGCAGGCGCAGCTGCGTGGTCATTCCGGCTGCTGCAGAGGTGCGCGCGCTGGCTCGCTCGAATGTTGTCACGGATCACTTGTTGAATCTTTCATTGGACCGCACGATTCGCCCGCGGGCTTGTTGTCTGTTGCCGGCAGCGATTGAGGCCGTGTGTACAGGAATGATGTGAGGGCGAGCTTGGCTAACGCTTCCTGTATTTCCGGAAGCGGTGGATACGCGCGTGGTTGTGGCGTGTTTTTGCCGTCTCACGCACATGACCGCGTTCAACAGGACTTAGCGTTTACTCTCGACTTGTGTTGCAGTAAGTACAATACGGGCATCGGCAGCTTAACGGGTGGGAAAAGGTGTTGGCTTGGCGGATATATACCTGCTTCTAGCCTGTGGACGCTTTATTGGAGGACGCAGAGTCGTGCGCGCGTAGACACATATAGTGCATGCAAATGCACTCTCGTTACAACGAAATCGCTTTATTCGAAATTTGTCACGGTGCTCATGGCAATGAATTAAGAGTGAATCTTCTCCGCTTTTAACGACGTATCGCTTATAACGAAGCCAGTTTCGGGTCCTGATGACTTTGTTGTGTTGTGGGCGTGTGTGTATAAAAAGCATACACCCGGGCGCGCCACAGTGGAGGGCTCCGGATCAATTTCGGCCACCCGGGGATCTTTAACGCGCGCCGAAATCTCGTACACACGGGCGTTTTCGTTTTTCGCCTCCACCAGAAAAGCGGCCGTTGCTGCCTGGATCGAACCCGCATCCTTAGACTCTGCGGCAAAACGCCATGGTTATCCGCAGCATTCACGCAGATATGACGGCTGTGATTTTTAAAGCGAAAGCTCTTTTAGTGGGACCGATGACGTCCTGTCAGCAAACAAGTGCACTTCCCCATAGACCGGTTGGTCGACCGAGAAGCGCTGATAAGATCTCTGGACACGAGGCGCGTAGCGTGAAACCGGCCTTTCACTGTGTCAAAACGGTTACTTGAACATCGCGAAAAAGGGACGGTTCTAGATAAGACAATACACGCATCGATAATGAAGAATGAGCGCAGTAGTATACCTGTATACATTTACGTCGTCCGCATATATTCGTTTATTTAGAACGCGAAAAATCGTCGCATGGGTTCGTTCTTAGTTTGCAACTTGGGGTCGTTGAAGGTTTGACGATCACCTTCCGCGGTTGGAAAGTGGCTAAGGCGCAGTGCTGCTGAGCCCGATGATGCAAGTTCGATTCCTGGCCGCAGTGGCCGCTTTTCTGATGCAAAAGCAGAAACGCCCGTGTGTTCGAGGTTTCGGCGCACGTTAAAGATCCCCAGGTGGTCAAAATTAATCCGGAGCCCTCCACTACGGCGCGCCTCATCACCTGTGTTGCGTAGGCGCGTTTAACCCTACAATCAATTAATCAAAATCAATCAGGTTTGACGATCGACTGGAGGCACTTTCAGTGAATGTTGGGCGCACTTTTAGCTTTCGCCGCACTTCTCTCAACTTTCTTCAGGAAGGGACGGGGTAAATTTTGTAACCCGAACTTCGTGAAAAACGACATCCCGTCCTCCGTGCCCCGGAGCGACAAAAAAAAAAAGGCGATAGACATCCACGTCACGCGTTAGCGGCGACCGGTGACGACGCCCTCGTGGGGGTAGCACAACTCGCACAACACCTGCGCGAGGATGTCGCTCAGCGGTGTTTTGGACGCAACGCCTCCTCGCTTTCCGGATGGGCGGAGGCGTCGTCGCTCTGGCAGAAGCCGCCTTCCTGCTTTGGTCCTTGGCGCCTCCACTGCTGGTGGCGGCTTGCTCCGGAAGTTGCTCCCTTCTCGCTCCATCCTCCGTCGCCGGGCCCAAATGCTCAGTGAAGCGTTGCCCGCAGGTCGTCCAACCCACCTGCCCCCGAAATAGGCTCGCGGCGGAAGCGGCGGGGAGGAGGCGAAGCCCGAAGGGGCAGATTCGATCATTGGGAGGGTGGGAGGCAAAGGGTTGCGGCAGCAATTTCCGCGGTTATAAGTGGCCGTTTCTGTGATGCGAGGATTTCGCTTCGTGGTTGTATTTCGTTCCACGAGCTGCGGTAATCGCTTTTGAGGCTACTCAGCTCTCAGCTAATTTGCGTTTGACTCGCCGTTACGTCGTACGGAGGCCGTCGTACCGAAGCGTTTCCACCTCGCCTCACTAAATAAAGGTTTCGTCGCTAACAGGGCATCTGTAGCGGCTAGTTGGGGCTGCATGGCTCAAGTGAAAAGCGACTAAACTTTGACTAGTTGCAAGAAGGACGATAAAGATGCGCTTCATCCTGTTTTGTTGTCTTTCTCGTCCTTGTTGCTACTAGTCAAAGTGTAAGCTCTTTCCACTTCAGTTATGTCGCTAAAGCGTGGCGTATTTAGTGGCTCTAGTTTCGCCTGCACATCAGGGTGATAAGGATGTTCTTCCGAGGAGGCCCCCGAACGTCGCTTTTCTTCAGCCGTGAAGCCTAATTCGTGAAGCTTCCCGTATTTTTCGGTGCACAACTCGCTTGCACAACGGTTGCTGCGCAGCAGAGGTAAGGGGCGGTGTTACACCTTCTCGTTGAACATTTTCGATAGGGTTGCGTTGCCGCCAAGTTGTTTTAGTTTTGCGTCATCCTATTATAGGGGCAGGAATTGAGGCTATACTGCCCGCTTATCAAAACTGTAGCCCCGCGAAGCCGGCAAAAAAAGGAAGGAACAAAAATATACGGGTTGCATACGGGACTTCCACAAGGAGCGAAACGCGGCGGCTGCGCGCACAGCGGGGGACCCCAACACGTGCTGCTGCCGCGTGGCGACAAGCGAATCTGGGTCAGAGGGCCTCTCTGCCGCCGCCCCTTATTTTCTTGTTTTACTTTACTTTATTGCCGCGCGTGGCGGTAGCTGGTGTCGTCCCGCCGCTGCTCCCGGGGTCATTAACCCCTCGTCGTCGTCGTCATCGGCATCCTCGGGAGGAGTCCGCGACGGCCACTGAAGCGACCGACGACGCTCCACGATGAACTCATGCGGGCAAACGGAACGCCCGACTGTTCCGAGACGTGCGACACCAGCTTTCTTTCTGTCGCTGCCGCTGTTGCGCGCGTTTATCTCGGTCTCCCGCGGCGGTGATTCACCGTTCTCTAGGCGCGGAGAGAATGGAGATGGCGGGAGGAAAAACGGAGGGGATGATGAGTTGACGGGGTTGCCCAGCTCGGCGTCGGGATTGACGAGTCGCTGTGGAGATGTGTGCGCCGGGCGCGTTTCCCCCGCGACATTGTCTCGATTTGGGCGTCTGTTACGTCGAAAGAGGGTGAGGAAGTGAGATGGAGGAAGCTGCTGGCGCTGTCTGGGAGTGATGCAATGCCGAGTGGGAAGTATACGGCGTTGACGTCGCTGATTGCGGAAGGAGAAGAAAAGGAAGTAGCTTGTGGACGGTTCAGGCCGACGTCTGTGGTCCCGCTGTCGTCGGGGCGGTGGCTAGATTACCAAAGGAGGGGAAGAAACTGTCGGGATCGATGATATGAGACGCGGTAAAATACAAAAAAAAAGATATAGGGGGGTACAGATAGACGGAGGGGCTGTATTTGGCGACTATCCTGAGGGAACATGAGGCGAGCAATGGCCTTCTTGGCGTTTGATGGTCTCGGATCAACATCCTCCGCATTGGCGGCCAAGTTCGCGAACCGGAGGGGTGCGAACGAACTTGTTGTTCTTACCGCAAAAGCTGTCGACGCCATCACAGGCCACGCCACCAGTGACGTGTCGACGGGAGAAAACAATCGCGTTTGAGCGCCAATTACACGCCAGATTGTGCGGTACGAAGTTGGCTGGCTTTATCTCAAGGTAACGACCGTGCCAGGTTATCTTTGAAGTGATTGTTATTTTTTAAAGACGATCGTGTGTGAATTTCATTTATTTTGCTTGGGTGCTGCTGTCAACTTCATTGAGAAACATCCCGCAGCTTATACAGTTTATATAGCGTATAACTATGTTGGGGCGAGGGAGTATGTGATATCAATTTCCGTTTTTTCTGTTTCCGAGGCGAGGCGTCCACGCGTGTTACTCCGTCCGTCGGTCGCGGTGTGCAGGTTTGTGTAAAGGCGCAACTTGCACGCTTCACCAGAACGAGATGAGTCGAAGCTCTCGCGCCTTTGCGAGGGGAGCGCTAGCTGTAGACAGCCGCAGAAACGGTGAGCTGGTGGCCGAGTTGGCAGCGGTTCGTGGTGTCCCAAACGGCGCCAAGGGCGTTCAGACGAGCAACAGAAGCCGACCGAACCTGCGGTGCTGACTCCAAACTGAAATGTTTATTCCACGGGAAGACGTATACAGCGGACACTAAAAGTGGATACAGTCGAACTGCGGGTTTTCTTTTTTTTTTTTTTTACTTGCGAATTTCTTTGCGCCTGCCCACCTGACACTCCTCAAGTTGTCGTCGAACCTCCTCGTTGTTCGCATCCGCCAGAAAAAACACGGGCAGGTTGACCTTGTTTCTGACAGCAGTGACTCAGTGCTGGAAGCATATTACGCTTCGGCCGCCCAGCAAATACGGAGGGTCAGAGACCGGCCATGGCGGTGCTGATCCATTTTGGCCTCCATGTTTTTCGCCCTGACGACGTTAGACGCATTTTAAGCTGCTTAGCTATATCCCCAACCTAACCTAACATAATGATAGAGAAATTTTAACAAATCCGTTGAAAACATTTCAACGCAGAAACCCGCATTTGTCGTGTTTCGTAAGACTCGTGCTGTTTATTTACCGAGAGGCCGAATGTAAAGCAAAGGCAACTTCTGTAAGAGCGTTTTGGGCCAAAATGGCGTCTCGAAATGTAGTATAAATCTGTGTTGGGCAAAGGAATGGCCAGTGACCTAAGAAAAGGGGGGGGGGGTCTTTGGGAGGGAGGCAAGGCACCTGTATAGGCCCCCGAAATGAAAATAGAAATGGCGCCGAGACGTGACTATGTGTTGCTGTTGTCTCCGCAGTGCATTCCAAGGTGCAGATTCGAGCTGTCAAGGGTCGATTTCACACCAGCACCATCAGGGGCAATTGCTTTAGCTGTTTCAACAGCGCGCAGCTGCTTCAGCTTGAGCTTGGTCCGGTGGCGTTAGCAAAAAAAAAAAAAAAACTGCGCCGCCTGTAAAGGGTGCACCACCGCCGATTGGGTATTATTACAGTGAAGCCGGATTTCGCGCATACTCGAGCGTGAGCTCAAGGGCCATATGCGTATGCGCACCCCTTACTGTATCGCTTTAAAGTTGACAGCCTTTCTTGGGCTGCTAAAGCACAGACAAAAAAATGGCGCAGCTTGCGCTAATTGTGCAAGGCTGGAGAAACAGAGCAGCTGGTGGTCGACCGAGCTTCTTCCCCACTGGGATCCGTTTTCAGTGAGGGGCACCGACCGGAACAGCCTTGCAGAATCCGGCTAAACTTGGCCTCACCCCTCAACACTTTGCCTAGCCGAGCAAGAACATCGCAAAACCTAACAAAACTTAGCAAAGCCTAGAAAAACTACACAAAACCGGGAGAAGCTGGGTCGACCCCAAGCTCCGCTCTTTCCCCAGGGTTGCACCACTTGTGCAAGCTGAGCCATTTTTTTTGTAACGAAATTGTTCGTGGTATAGCTCTGTCGATATTTGTGAGTGAAATTTCGCTTGATCAGAAATTTCGCTTATGATCAGAGAACAGGGGGGGAGGGGGTGGGGGGCTTCTGTTGTCAAGACCGTCTGGGTCGCGTCATCCTATTCTGCTCTCTACTCATCCGTCACTGTCTTCCGCGTGGGAATGGTATCGCTCTGCCTTTCCTCATTCCTGTTAGTGAGCAGCGGGACGTCCGTTACTACCTCCAACGCTTCACCCATGCATGGACCTTTTCCGCGACCTTTATCTACGTATGCGCCTCAGGCGATTCTTTTGCAAGTGGTTCGCTCTTATCTGAGTTGCCGCTGACTACAGACGCGGTCGTTACGCCTTGCCGGAATGGGGATGACATTCGCTAGACGTTGCCAAAGCGCTAAGTCATCGGACGGCCGACCTCCTGGAATTCGAGAACGTAACAAAATTTGTCAACAGTGGATTAAAAGAGCGTCTTTCGTTCATGCCAAGGAAGCCTGTTCGCACATCACCATGTGCCCGCCTTCTGATTAGGAATGTATACACGGCGGTCACCGGCAACCGAAAGAGCCAATAATTGTGCTTTTCGTAATCACCAAGTGCTTTTCTAGGCGTGGAAAAGGTCCGTTGCCATGCTTTTGCGATTATCTGATGGTCAACATATAGACATGCTCTGGGGACTGTCGTTTGATCAGATATCGGTGGGCGCCATTTTTGCCTGCCTTGCCGATACTGTGATGGTGGTGGTGCACGTGGTACGTTTTGACGTTAACGGTAGCGTGCGCTTGGGCGGCGTATACGGCTTCGACGTGTGGGGCGGCAGCGTGGGAAGCAGAGCGCGGGTTCGTAGCAGAAAAACAACAAAATGGAGCGTGTGTGTGGAGAAGAGGGCGCGTGTGCGTCGCCCAATTACCGGCGGCGCCTTGACCGAGATCCTGTCGCGCGGACGCCCGCGGGGCGGGGGCGACCGTTACGGGCGACCGTTATAGGCGGCCGTTCTCCTTCGTTACCCCCGCCGGGTGTCTTCTACTGGGTTATTAGTAGTGTATGCCTTTCGACGACCGTGGCCTGGTGCTCCGTCTGAGAGGATGTGTATCGGCGCGCACCCTGTGCGTCTTTTTTTAGGCGCTGCGTGACCCAGTTTTTTCCTTTTCTTTATTTTTGACCCGGTGATGTACCAACAAACTAAGTGTCGTCTTCGCTGCCCTTCTTTCATTTTAAACTTTCCGTTTCTTGTTGTTGTCGTTATTAATCCCGGGAGATTATTGATAGGCCCTCTCAGTGCGATACGATCGCGAATATGTGTATGCTCTCGATTCTCGTTGCTGGAAATTAGGTTACGTTTAAACTGGAGCAAGCTACGCAAGGAGACAAAAAATTAATGTCTCAAATTGGTATCCGCACTGGGGTGCAAGATACTTTGCCCTGGAAAAACTACGTAGTAACGCACATGGACACTTTACGGGGTAGTAGGTCTTGAGCAGGGTCACTTTGTTTGCTTATCTTTCGTCTCGGTACAGCGTTTGCACATTAAGCCGTGTCGCGGAGGTGTGAGGACATTATGGGACGACAAACGCACGCACGCGCACATGCATACATACATGCATACGTACGTACGTACATACATACATACATACATACATACATACATACATACATACATACATACATACATACATACATACATACACGCGTACGCATGCATGTACGCACATGCAGTAAGCCGGGCACAGGACATGCATGTACAGTAAACCGTGGTTGTAACGAAATCGCCTTATTCGAAATCTCGCCTTATTCGAATCGTTTTGTGGTGCCGACCGCAGTGAACTTGGAGCAAATTATCTACGTTTTAACGAAATATCGCTTATAACAAAGTCTTGTCCCGAGCACTTCGCTATAGCGAGAATTTACTAGCGTTACACTTTTATCAGATGGTGAACGCCCCACTGGTTAATTTCTTCCATTGCATGCGTTTTGCTGAGTCGATAGAAGCGCCTCGTCTCGGCTTATTGAAATCGCTCATGAGTTATTCAAGTGCTCAGCCGTGCGGAATATATTTCGCCCGAAAGGTAATTATATGCGCGCCGTGTCGTGTCTTGTATAAACCCTGGCACCCAACTGATGCGCTGGAGCACTTAGAAAACCCGCGAATCGTGAGCAGTCGACCGCGCGGCTGGGCTCACGCTTGTTAGTTTTTCATCGTTGGGGCATCCGCGAAGTCCACTTCCAGGATTTTCCGCCTCTCTGCGGCTGTATTTTTTTTTTGTTTTTTTTTATGCTTTTAACGCTTCATTACTCGCACACCGAACCGCGCTCGCTCGTGTTTTCTCTCAGCTTTCTCGTTTAGCGGTTTAGTCGTGTATGCCGTTATCGCAATCGTGTCTTCTCTGAAAGGTATATATATCTTCGCCGTGCTTTTTAAAGACCTCTTCCAGCCATGAATTCGCCCAGTTTGCTCCTTAGGCCGGGTTCAGACTGTTGCCGCAACTGTCGTAACATCCTTATTTAAAGAATGACGTTATTGCACGTTTCAGCCAACCGAACTGCGTGACACGCCGTTTTTTTTACGTCCATAGATCCCGATGTGGTTTTTGCCTCGGTAGTCTGAACATAACCTTACACGTTTCTTGGGTTGTCTCGTCTGTGCCTGGGATCGTGCGTTCGCGCGTGCGTGCGTTCGGACATTGGCGGATCCAGAGGGTGAGTCCGGATGTCCTGACCCCTCCCTTAATTTTTTATTTATACCTCCAATACGATGACCCCTCAGGTAGTTTGGCGATTTTTTTCCATTTCTTTAATTTTTGCTTTTCCGAAATATTTGCGAAAAAAGAATCCTCCTCCTCCTCATCATCATCATCATCACTGATTGAAGCCGACCCCTCTCAGAAAAAAACCTGCATCCGCCCCTGCGTTCGGACATGTGTGCGTGTGTTAGATTGTGCACAGTTTTGCTGCATCTTAGACGAATGAGGTCCTTGCTTAAAGGGGCCCTAAATAGGCTGCCAAATGTTACGATTTTGCGTGCGCAGTCACTGGAGTACTATCCAAGGAACGTCATCCCGCAAAAATTGTTTAAATTCGTTAAGTAGTAGCCGAGTTATCGCTCATTAAAAGGGGCCGCCCATAAGGCCTGGGGCTCTCCTCCTCTAGTAGCTCCTCCGAAGCACTGTGGAAGCCGCGACGTCATCGACCCGGCGCAAGACCACCGAGAGAAACAGGGCAATCCATCACCCTCCCTGATGTACGTGCAGTCATTGGCTGCGCCAAGCCCTGCGCGCGCTTTTTTTTTAGCACTCGACGCGCATGCTCCGCCCACCAGATTCCGGTTGCACGGTGAGCGCTGTCGCTGTGGTTCGCGTTCGCGGCGCCGCACTGGGCAGTGTCTCGTGCGTCACAGAGGCGCGTCAGAGCCGGAAAGAACTGCGTCAGAGCGCGCAAGTGTGGCGGCAAGGTGTGGTTGGTGAGCCAGGAGAGAAAGTGAAATCTTTTTTTCGTGTTTGTGCGGTCCCTGCTTTACGCAGTGGTGTAATATTTGGTACACGTTGTCGTGAAGGGGTACTCTAGCGATTGCGCGATTGAAATGGCGACCTTCGGAAGCCTATTTAGGGCCCCTTTGAATTCATCTATAAATTCATTTGCACTATAAATTCATCTGCACGCATAGGCGCAACTATGGCTGACATGTTCACCAACCGGCGTCGCGATGGCAGATGTAGTATCTACAGCGTAAGCTATTCGCAGTACGCAACCTTCGTGTCAGTTTCGTTTTATCTTGTTTGTCGTGAACGGGCGAAGTGTGGGTATTTAAGCGGGCACTCGCTGCACAAGTAGTCAAATTAACCTACCGGGGGCGCTGCCTACAGTAAACACCCGGTATAACCAAATACAGCTGAACCTCGTTGTAGCGAACACTGATATAGCGACTTATCGTCTACAGCGAACTACATCCAAACTTTAATTGGTCGCGCTTTATTCCAGTGACACTTATGCTTTTATAGCGAAACTGAAATCGTGAGAGCCGTGCGTGATATCGGATATAACGAAGAAATGTTTGACTAAGAGGCTGAGAAGCTACTTGAAAAAAAAAAAAAAAACTTGTCCGAATCTGCAGAAGTATGAAGGCCCTTTTGTTCGGGGACACTTCGGAAAACTTCATCCTACTCAATTCTGTGAGTGGCTACCAGACGAAGATCACATCCTTCATCAAATAAATAAGGACGCACGCCTGTCTTGTCAGGGGAACGTTGTTCTGTTGTAATTTCGCGTACTCGGGCTCAGGTTCATTGGGCTTGCAATACAACAAGGAAAAAGTAACGGTTCCCTCGTTTATAGCGAGTTCGAAGCCTTAAAAATGCATTCTTGTAAAAGTCTTTTTGCGCGAGCCAGGTTGTCGATTGGTTGTAGCCGATTGTTACCTCTACTGTTACAAGGAATATCGGTTATAACGAACTTATTTGCTGTCCCTTTTCGTTATAACGAGGTTCGACTGTAGCTTTATTGCGATGTAATTTTATTCGAAGCGTCTCGTGGTTTCTTGCTGTAGTGCTTATAGAACGAATTGGCTTCGATTTGAACGAGAGATTTAACCAGTGGGTTTTTATTATCTGAAAATGTATACCGTTTTATATACCGTTTATCTATCCCGCCGAAAATGCGCTCTTATGTGTTGCGAGGCGTTACTTAATCGATTACAAGCTCGGTGTACTTACCTTTCTGAGCTCGCAATAAGTTTCCCGGGAGAGAAAAAAAAATACAGGGAAAAAAACGCAGACTTCCTTCGAGTAAGTACGAGTGCCAGCTGTCATTCCATAGCTGCCGCGCAGGTCTCCGTTATTATAGGCTCGCGCTTCGAGATCCGCGGCGCGTCCCAATATAGACGCGGGCGTCGTGTATAGAAGCGGAAGGTACGAATAAAGGCGGTGTACTACGTACGCCCGGAAAAAGAACTCGAGAAAACACGGAACAAAGGGTGCGCCACCACCACATCCGACGAGAAGTTTCTTTTGCGGAAAGAAGACCGACTGCCACCACCGAGCGCGGCGACTGAAGAAGCAAACCGTTCTCTTTTTTTATTATTATTATTATTTAAAGTAAGAATGGGGTTGCTTTCACGAAAGGTCTTTCTTCTCTGTCGCACCGTTTCTACGGGACTCTTTTCTGCCAACACCTGATACGTTAAAAGGGGGGCGCCGCCGTTTTGAGTCTTCGCCCGTTGTTCGTGTATTGTACTTCTCTCCGGAAGGGAAGTCGTTGCTGAAGGCGCGGTTCTTCGGCCAACACCGTTTCGACATCATACGGCCTGAGCATCGCCTCCCCGCTTGTGTTTCACGTCGTTGGATTACGACTGTCTCCGTTGCAGGTATTGGTCGTTTATTTTTGTTCATCCAGCGGGGAAAACTCCAATCTTCCGACCTACTGCGAAGACGTTGTATAGGGGTGCCTTCTTGTCTGTGTGGCGTTGTCGCTGCCCGCCCTCTGCTTTCTTTTGACTGTTTACGTTTGGTCACGCGTTTTCTGCGTCAAAATTATTCCCCGCTGCTGGTGCTGTTGTTGGCGCCGTTTCACGAAGGGTTCCTTTTTTGGGGCGAGCTGGCAGCGTCGACGGCAACAGCTGGGTTTATAATGGAAGCTCGAACGATGACGGAAGAACCGGAGAGGGGGTTGGGAATATGCATGCCTTGTGATCTCACAAACGCAAGTAACGTGTGGGTACCCTCGAAGCGGCAGTCAATGTGCAATCTAGACAAGGTCTTGGGTCACACTGCCAGTGCGAAACCGCTGTTAGGGGCAACTTAGTTAAAGGATTGTACTAGGTTCTAGAGGAAGGCATGGAAGTGGAAGCTGGAAATGGAGCGTAAATGCGGAGAAAATCCCAGAAATCACGGCTGTTTATTTACCTGATAACAGCGAGCCGATGCAGGGCTGGCTCTCACCGGTCAATGAATATATAGATTGTGTGACTGCGCTGAGCTAATACACCTAAATTTGCAGTCGGGCGAGTTGGCACATAGCTCAGAGCGAGCTGATACATTAATGCAAATAGTTGATGCGTTGGGCCCGTGCCCTCTTCTTTCTGGGTCACGAAACACTGCATCTAGATGGCTGGTTCTCTCTCTCTCTCTCTCTCTCTCTCTCTCTCTCTCTCTCTCTCTCTCTCTCTCTCTCTCTCTCTCTCTCTCTCTCTCTCTCTCTCTCTCTCTCTCTCTCTCTCCATTCTATATATATATATATATTACTTGACTTAATTTTGAGGACATCAACTTCCGTTTCTCGTGTTGCGAAAAGGACCCTTTTGGTGACCTGTTCACGACACCGTCTAGAGCACCTCTCGTTTTTTGATAAAATACCGTTACTTCTGTGCCAAGCATTGTTCGTCCGCCCCGTAATGTGTACATTTTAAAAAGTCCCAGTTTTCGGGTACGTAGGCACGTAACGCGTGCATGTGCCGTTATTGTTAGCTCTCTGAATATACGAGTAATATTCGTACACACGTACGCGCATACGCGTGCGGCGGACTCAAAGCAGAGGCCCTGAACGTGTAACAAGAATCAGATAATACATTTTATTACAGCAGCAGCGACGTATGCAGACCGCATTTTCCCCGCTCCATTCGTCTCTCGCGTATCAAAATTCCACCACCACCTGCTTGCTCGAACAGAGCTGAACCTCTTCATTTATTTTTTAGCCTCCTCCCCGCGTGCCTCTCCTGCTTTTATTCGCCCAGACTCTGTTCGTGCGTAATAAACGTAGCCGGTCGTTCAGCGTGTGTCGAATATGGAGCTACGAAAATCTTCGGCGTGCGGTTCTTTGTGTGAGCCCGAGCGACCGCTTTGAGTGACGGCGCCGCATGTCGCATTCGCCATTCATCCTTCGTTTTGGCAGGGGACACCTCTGCCGCGTTTGCCGCACCCTCGATGTTTGAGCTGTTCATGGCCGTGCCGTGCTCTAGCTGTGTGTAGGTGTATTTCAGGCGCCTCTGCGCTCCCTCTTGGTCGGCCGACGAAGCTTGGCGCTGGGCCAACGCTGCCGCTGTCACACACACCTTTTTCTCTCTCTTCGAGGTCTGCTGTCATTGGCAGACACGCGTGGGTAAATAATTACGGCAATCTGAGCTTCGCCTAATTAATCGTCAGCTTCGGTAATCGAATACGGCGATGGTGTGTCGGTGATTTACGTTGCGTCGGCGTGTGGTTGTGGCCTTTCAGGTGAGCGTCCCAGGTAAAAAAAAAAAATAGCAATTGGAGGCCCATTTGGACCAGCCGGAAACACAAATGGCCCAATTGGAACCATTTGTATTTCTAATTAGTTCCCATTGAACCAATTGTGTTTTCGGCAGGCCAAAATGGACCTCCAATGTTTTTTTTTTTAACTTTTTCTTATTGCTTTTTTTGTTCCTGGGGTTGCTTTTAACTAGGTGCGTTACGCCGCGGGGCTCGCGGGACTGCGCGTTGAGCTTTACCATCGATGAAGCTCGGTTGGAATGGCTGACGATGACGAGACAATTAGAATGAGTTTTCGCGCTATCGCGCTCTATACATATCCTGTCTCGGCAGTTAAGGATTCTATATCAAGCGTAAAGTTCTCCTTGAGGCTTCGGAATTCGATTCGGCTGTTGGCGTCGAGAATAGATGCCAACTAAGGGCGATAAATTTTTCACGCTAAACGACGTCGTGGGCATCGCTTTGGTCTGTGCGGTTATAGTCTAAGTAAGCTAGCGTGATTGCCCTCTAAAAAACAGCTCATATCCCTGGCCCGTTTCCTATTAGGGCCGACCCACAAAATGCCAACTGGTGTCGGCTCCACGTAGCGTGGTCTCGTGTATTTTCTTTACTCTGTCTGTCTGTCTGTCTGTCTGTCTGTCTGTCTGTCTGTCTGTCTGTCTGTCTGTCTGTCTGTCTCAATGAATGAATGAATGAATCGGAATATTCGCACCCGACGTGTTTCCCGTTAAAATCTGGAACACCGGCATACCATGCACGTATACTACCTAGCAAGTGCTGTTTTTCCACGGCTGCGCAGTGGTTTGTTACAACACTCTTCACTAATAATTTTCTAGACGAAAGCAGCAAAATAGCAGTACTATATAAATACCTGTTGACATGTAATTAATTCCTGAATGCCCTGAAGCATCACGATTTAGCCCTCCCCCCTTAGAAACAGGAGGGGATCTAGCTATGCGTGCAGCCGCCAGCAACGCTCGTTTGCTCCCAGACATGCTCGGGGCGCTCCCTCTCTACTCGCACGACCGGAATCGCATCATCTGCCCTTTGGAGCCGCCTTCGCACCTGCCGATGAGTCACAGCTTTGGCTTGAATGCAGATGTGACCGGCGCTTATGCGGACTTCTGGGCTATCGCACGGTGTTGACCGTTCTTGGAAGGGAGTTAGTGAGGCCGATCGGCGAAATGTTAAACAGCGTGGGGTTGAGAACGCCTCCTTGCGGGACACCGCAGTGAACGTAATGCGCCGGCGTTGCCGCCGGCGTTGGACAATTTTAGCTGAGATAAAAAAATGATTTCCGCTGTTTTAATCATAGTAACTCTTCGTGATCTCTATATTAGCGTGACATTGCGCCTTCGTTTACGCTCCAGAGTGTAAGTTCGTTTGTCTCTAGGGTTTATTTTCTGGGACCCTTTCCGTTTCCCAGGATTCCCGTTATCGCTCCGAATGGTATGCCCCAACAGGGAGCAGCAAAGGTAAAGTAACGGAAGCAGTCTTGTCTTCCAGTGAGAAAATGGTGGTTTGTGAGTGCGCACTCCGTCGACACCTTTCGTGGTCCTCCCTCAACCTCCTCCGCCTTTACTTCGCGGCATATTTCAGCCTGTTATTTCACTTTCCTCCTACCGAGAAACGCAGTCTCAGAAAAGCACTGGGCTTGTTTTGGGGCTTGAAAACAGTAAGCGAGGACGAAAAAAAAAAGGGAAAGATCCAGCAGCCAGAAAGATTGGACCGGATACGCCTCGCCGCTGACTCCCACAACAACTGGCCGCGGCGTCTTTGCGAGGAAGCGTTTGGTGAGCCGCCAAAACCAATCGTCGCCTTGTAAAGACCTCCTTCGCGTTGGCTTCTTCCTGGCTCCGTCTCTTGCTTGTTTGCGTTCATCCTGTTTCTCGCTCCGTCCTTCTTGCGGCGCCACCGGAGATGATTGTGATGAATGGATGCGCGGACATGTCACATCTCTCTGCGGGTGCTCAGCCTCTGTCGGTGGGCGTGCATGCTTACGTACAGAAATCAAACAGCCCTTCACCTGTACGGCTCGCAAGTTTGTATAGACTGGACTTCAGAACACTAGTTGACGGTACACCCGGATATCGCTCTGCCTGTTCTCAGCTTCTGTAGGTAGGTGTGTGTATGCTTATGTTGAAATCAAAGGACGACACTCCACTTCACTGCAAGCAATTTAAAATGGAGTGGACTCCAGGACATGAGTACACGGTATACCCGGGACTCAGGCCCCCCATTAGGCTACACGAGGCTACACGAGGCTGCACAAGAGGCTCTAGGCCCATTGGAACACGGCAACTTGGCCCACGAGTCCTGGCATGCCCCTCACTATTCGCAGCACAATATGTTCTACCAACAAAATACTCTGACTGAGATACATCATCGCACCGAAAGATCATGGCATGCGCACACACACACACACACACACACACACCTCTATTCCGTCAGTGGAGCACGGGAAATGTTTATCAACAAGATTTCCGCGAGTTCATCGTATGACCTGGAAACAATTAGTCAATGGGATCAACAGCAAACAGCAAACCCTCTGTTGAGATAATCCACCCCCTCCTACATCTAGACCATATCCCATGCATGGCATTGTCCCGAATTAACGACGTACAGAGCATTGCTATTACCTCGTCAATGCTAGCACACAACCTATTCCTATTACTTTCTATGGCCCAATCATTCTATTTCCCAATCTCGATCTTAATTTTCCTCACCCCCCCCCCCCCCCGCCGCCATCGAAACCAACACACTCGAAGGACACGCTATAATCGGAATTATACAGTTCCTCTTGAAAGATGGCCTTGTTATTAGGAACGATACACTAAAGCGTAAGTTATGCAATTAATTAACTCGTCGATCATTTCTAATCAGCCAAAGAATCCTGGTGTCGTGTCCCTTTAAAAACTCACCCCCCCCCCCCCTCCGCGTTTTATTTACCCTTATCCCTCACTCCTCACGAATAAATGTTGCAACTATAATTTCCCTTCTGTATACGTGTGACACATCCTCCTACCGAAACACACCAATTTCCTTTCACAGCTGCCGTGTACATGTAACCATAATTCTTTTTCAGTCGTAACTAACTTCGCTCCGCACCTGCGTGCGGGGTCGTAGGGCTTTCCCTCGCGTCGGTGTTTTGATTCTCCTCCTTTTTAATTCTGCCAACGACTGTATACGCTTTCACTTTGTGCGCTAATTCACGTCGTCGCCCAAACAACAATTTCGTCACGCGCGGTCGCATCTCTGCCGAGTCTGCGTAAAACCTCGCTTCCTGCTGCTTTGCTGTTCGCTTTCAGCGGGAGAGAAGCCGTATGCGTTTTGGCGTGGGCGGCGGCGTGACGAAGGCATTACTCGTGTGCTCGTAAACGCAGCTTGCGGAGTTCGCGGCTGTGCGCACGCGTGACGCGGACATCTTGGCGCTGATGGAGAACGGGAAACGCGGCAGCTGCTGTTTTCTTCGAGCTTCGCGCTGCGTTCGCGTAGTCCTCTTTGGAACGCTCCAAAAACGAGACCGAAATAAAAAAAAAAATCCCGGGCCATCTCCACTAACGTGAAACCTGGGGAGGGGCGAAGCATGCAGTGTATCAGTGTATTCTTGGCGCCTTGGCATTTTTGCCAACGGAGATGAAACTGTTCGGGGTTAGAGGTATACAGTTTTGCTGTAAAAATCTCGTCTCTTTGAAGCACAAAGCGTTCTAGCGCGAGGCGTTGGAAAACGAGAGTCCCGGTGTGTTCTTTTAGTACGCGTTACGTCCTAGCCCGAGGTGTAAACGAGCGTCCCGGTGTTTTAGTAGCGTGACTACATAAGAAGACGATTACGACGACGACATGAGACGCCAACAGCCGAGCCCCTAAGGGGCTTTTCCTCTAAAAAGTATCATCATCATTATCACGACCTCTACTTGTTCCGCCTTCACCCGCTCAGGAAAATCGGCCAGCCATTAACGTCCACTGTTAATGTCGACTTTTAAAGCGCAGCTTTGCATATGGCTAGGTGAAAAGTAAATCCAGCGGTCCTGCGTGCGGAGAAAACTTATCCGGTGCAACCCCGTGGTGATGTCAGTGCCTATGTGACGTCGTGGTGACGTCACGCTTGTAAATAGAACCGTAAGGGACCCGCTCCGTCCTAGCGTCTTTGTTTTCTCTTTTTTCTTTCACTGAGGCCCTCTTTGAAATAAGAATTCGAATTTTGGCGTTGGGATTTGACGAGCGGAAATTGTGGCACGCGTATACGCTACACAAATAGCCGCATGTGCAGCGTCATGGTTTCTGCGTGGAGAACGTCGGACAGCGCTTAAAAAGGGAAACTGGTGGTTGCTTTCTGGGGCGCCCTTGTCGGTGAAGGAAAACATTTTATTAAAATGGAATACAACCGATGTTTTGCCGAGTATATGCTCTTTATAGCAAATCAAAGGACATCACTTGAAACAACTCAAATCTAAACTGTTCTGCTGATAGCGCCCTAAACGTTTGAAAGATTTTTTTTCATCTACAAGTCGCACAGCGCGTGCTTTACTTCCACCGCGTGGAGCTGACCTCCCCAGTGGGCTCACTCGCTGGGAGGAGGTCTTGCTGCGGAGGGTTCTAGTAGGGGTGGCGTTATCCCCAGAAGTTACGCTTGGCCTGCGCGATATCACGCCCCGTTTGCGGACACATGCCCCTTCTGTGTGACTCCTGCGCCGGAAGGTGACGTTAAACACCTGTTGTGGACTTGCTCACGTCTCAGAAACGCCCGAACTGAACACCTTCGAGGCACAGGGCTCCATCCTGGGAGACCCCCAGATTTTAAGCGTTGGATATGGAAACCTCAGTGCCGGTCTCTTCTTGGATTTTTGCGGGAAAATGGTGCAATGTTGTACCTTTGAAACTTTCTGTCACACCGTAGGGCATGCTCTCGCACCCCGGGGCAACAGGATGAATCCTAAGGGATTGGACTGGAAGAAGGGGAAGGCCAATAACTCGATGGAGGGATGAAGTTAGAAACTTCGATGGCCAACAGCGGACTCGAGCAGCGGAAAACAGGATCTGTGGGAAGTTAATGGGAGAGGCCTTCGTCCTACAGTGGGCCTAAGCATGGTGATGATGATGATGATGTGAGTTTAGTGTTAGATGCGAAGCATCTCATGCTCGGGGCTGTGTCCCGCCCTCGCGCGTTGTCGTTGTCCGCCATCCGCACTCTACTGGGCATGCGCGTCTCTTCAGCCCCGTCAGCGTTTGGGCTGACGTCAGCGCAGTCCACTATAAGAAGAAATAGCTAGGCGGCGCCCGGTTTCGATCCCACGACTCTCTGGCCGCAACGGGAGGTATACGTGGCGCTCTTCCCACTGCGCTACAAACCGAGACGGGAGCATTTGCTACGAACGCGCCTTGTGTCTTTCACTCATTCAAATTGCGTCAATAAGCTACTGATACAACGAAGGCACGCGAAGCTAAACGTCAACGGAAACGACGAACTGAGAACTAATGGGAACTTCAGTCGACCCCATGCATGGCTGCTTCGCATACTACTCAGGGTTCCCCTACGGGAAGATGGTTTTTTTTTTTTTTTTGGGGGGGGGGGGGGGCAGAAAGTTCAATTAATTTGGTGAGGAGTGTCAGCGCACATGCGCTGTGCCCCTGCCACCGAAAGGCGACCGTCCGCAGTTGCAGCTGCTGTCGTGCGTGCGCATCTAGTGAGCCGTGCCAACTGCCGGAGGTGAGTGACCCCAACCGCGTTACGCCCGTAATCAGCGCGTCGCCGCTGCTGGTGAGATACGACGAGCGATACCCGTGGCGGCGTCCTCGGCGAACCAGTAGACAGACAACAGCTGTTTCGGCGTATATGCGCTGTGCATACACACTCTGTGGGCGGTGTGAAGGCCACGGGCATTTCAGCGTCCGCTTTATGGATGCGGGGTCATGCAGTGCGTGCTGCGGTGCTCGGCTCGCCGTTAACAGGCTGTTTCTACCCGCCTGTTTAGCAGGGCACGCGTGTGTGTACCCGAAACAAACACTCACCGATTTTAAATTATTGCGGCGCTCATCATTTGAGCCGGCGGGCCTGACCAGCAAGTGCTTTTATTCGTTCACTCGGTTGTTTTATTTCACGTTTTTACAGTGAACCTCTTAGCCTCTCGTTGGTCGGAAATTTTCGTGTCGGAAACAAAAAATCCAGGCAGGACCCAGTATTTCTCGCCCAAGACGCTGAGCGAATGCGTCAGGCGTTGAAGGAATTTGAAGAAAAGTATTGAGGGACTCTGATCATACTAATCAGGCATACAGCATAGAGCTCAGTATTGGTGTAAGGACAAAACCACGAAACAAGCATCGAAACCGCATAATAATAAGGCGCCAGTGAATAGTGCCCCCCCCCCCCCCCTTCTCCATGTGTGTTCTGGTAAAGATTAGGTTTGCAGTTGCTCTCGAAGGGGGAGGGGTGTTGACGTCATTCGAGGGCATCGCATGCGTCAGGCTGGGCTGCATGCAGGACCCAGCAGTTCTCGGCCAAGACGCCGAGCGCATGAGTGAGGACTCAGCATTTGACCAGAGGAGCAGAGTGCAAGTGACAAGCCCGCCCAGACAGCCTGGAACATTTCACACCCTCCTCCGTCAGCTTGTGTAGTAGTTTACAATAGCTGCGCTGGACGTCTGCTTCAGGGCGGGATGGCGTTTTTTTTTTTTCCTCTTTTTTTTTTGTTTTTGCAGTTTACTGATAGTTTCGGGGGAGAAGGAAAGCGATGTGGTCTTGAAATAATGCGGAGATCTAAAGCTGCATGCCTACACTGCGCCCGCAGCCCGTAGACGTTGAACCTACATGGTCCACCACAAATAGTCTTTCAAATCAAAGGAAGGTTTTAAAATCTTGTTCTCATGCGGCGGGTTAAATTGCTCGATGTTATTAACCTGTGTGCGTGTACTTGTGCGTATATATGTGTGTCTGTATGAATGTACAATGTGTACCCATTTATCAACTCTGTTGCTCAAAGCAATTCCAAACTTTTTAATGCGTCGTTTCTCCCGTGTGCCTTCTAGTGACCTGTCGTTCGTTTGGGCTCTCGATAAAGAATCTCATCCGACGCGATACGCGTAAAGCGCGGAATCTTTACGACGTCCCGAAATTGTGGGCGGCAACAGCGCCGACTGTCACGTCTTCCAACAGCGTCTATGCGTCTTCCAACAAGGTCGGACGTCGGTCGCTGTGTCATTGAC
The DNA here is from genome assembly GCF_048455015.1 of Haemaphysalis longicornis. Lineage (NCBI taxonomy): Eukaryota > Metazoa > Arthropoda > Arachnida > Ixodida > Ixodidae > Haemaphysalis > Haemaphysalis longicornis. The sequence goes on along the minus strand of NW_027526445.1, from coordinate 154,314,518 downwards.
ATCTAGTACAAGCCTCGAACTACTTCTCCGCGAGTCTGTCGCGTTTTAATTGGGTCGCGTAAAATCTCGCGCGGCCAACAACGTATGCCCACGTACTGAGCTAATAATACGTGCAATGGACAAGGCCTTTATCTGAACGGGTAGCCATTCTCGATATCGTAATGTCGCTATTAAAGAAGCTCGGGTTCGTTAACTCGTGTCGTTCGACGCTCGGAGCGTTCGTTGTCCCCTTTAATCGCACTCGCGTGCTGTCGTTCGCTCTAAATTAGAGCACTTTGTCGCGCTGGGATGGGCTATACGGCGTAATGACGGCGCGCTCCGTGTCCGCGTTTCGCTATATAGCGACACATCGGAACGACTGTCGCAAACTGCACGTATACGCGTGCGTTTTATCGCTCGTCCCTGTAACCTTGATTCTTCACGTGCGCTGGATACGGTCGTTTCCGACCCAAATCTTTGTTTTGGCTGCGCGAGAGAGGAGTATTGCGTTACACTTAGCTCGTGCATCATATACTGATCGATATCTAAAAAAAAAAAAAAAAACCGGGCCATCTCTACTAACGTGAAACCTGGGGAGGGGCGAAGCATGTAGTGTATAAGTGTATTCTTGGCGCCTTGGCGTTTTTGTCCACGGAGATTAAACCGTTCGGGGGGGGGAGGGGGAGTAGACGTATACATCTTTGCAGTAAAAGTCTCGTATTTTTGAAGCACGAAGCGTTCTAGCGCGAGGCGTCGGAAAACGAGTGTCCCGGTGAGTTCTGTCAGTACGCGTTTTTGCCGATAGATAAAACGTTCTAGCGCGAGGCGTTGGAAAACGAGTGTCCCGGTGTTTCTTTAGTACGCGTTACGCTCTAGCGCGAGGCATTGGAAAAGGAGTGCCCCGGTGTTTTAGAACCGTGACTACATGAGACGAGATACGGCGACGACAGGAGACGCCGACAGCCCGAGCGCTTAAGGGGCTTCGCCCCTGAAAATCGTGAGTCATATATAGCACTCCTGGGAAGTGGATGACCACAGAAGACCTTCAGCGCTGGACATTGAGGTGACACAGAATCCATGTGGAAGGTACGAGCTAATTTTATTTCTCTTGAGCTTTGACAGCGGCCATTTCTTGGAAAGACACGTACATCCACAAGCACATTTATTTTGACTCTACGGATTTTTAAAATGGTACCGGTTGATAACGAATCGACTGAAATTCGCATCCTAGTGACCAGGTGTATAGTCTTGAGTTTCCCGGTGTTTTAGTACCGTGACTACATGGGGCGACGATTACGACGATGACAGGAGACGCCAACAGCCCCAAGAAACGAGAAGCCGGTCGTCTACCTGTGTTCCAGTGTGCGCACAGTTAAGTGAAACAGAGTAAAGTGAAGCCGGTTTTGCTGTTGTCGTGCGTTTTGTAAAAGCAGGGGTGACTTGCCCTCGCCGTCTCTTTGGTTAGGTCGACCTAACCGAACAAGCGTCAGTTGTTGCTGTTGAATGTCTCTTACAAGGGCCCTGACTCGGGTCATCACTCCGGATTATAAATGTTGTAGGGTCGCGGAGGCATGGATAATAAGAAGGGAGAATGGAAAATAGTGCGTGGTTACGCGGCCCCTTTATTGCGGATTCTCGGTCGTCGCTGGAAAGCAAACTGGAAACCATCTTCCTGTGTTCTGTGCACCGGTGGATCCACTACCGTTGTGATTTTTGCGTGAGGGGTTCTGGCATTTGAGCGCGTTGGCATACCTTGAAGCCAGTAGACCAGTTGCTCGTCGGGCGATTCAAGTTGTTCGCGCCAGGCCATGATGTCTGGCATATACGGCAGTGTTTGTACTATTACGTCGCAGTTTCAAAAACAGCGTTGCTGCGAATGCTGAAGCTCTGCCTCGGTTGTCGCAGCTGCAGTCAGGAAACCACCTTGAAGTGTAGACTACCGCATTTGTTCGTACATAATTAGACCCTATTTTCCTCCGTCTAATATAGCAAACGAAGCTCCAAGCCATTCCCGATTTTCGCATGTTACCATTATTATTAACTAATATTGGCTGGTTTCGAAGTGAGGGTGTGAAGCTACATTCACTGTGTCAACCTGTATTCGATTGACCGCGGTGCTATTATCTCTCTCTGTGTGCTAAAGGATATACACCCCCGGTGATTTTCGACCTCGGCGTGTGTCTATCGGCAATGACGAGCATGCAATATACATCGGCGAGCCTTCCAATAGCTTTTATCCTTTAGCGGTGCCAACGTATGCAGCCCCAACGCGCACATCCAATCTCCGCCCGGGCATGGCAAACAGTGCCGGCGGTTTGCCCTGCGAGCAAGCGGAGAGATCGCCCCGTTCTATGTTCCCACGTTATCGCCTCCCGCCGAATGAGTTGCGAGCGCGCTGTCTGTTGGTACTATCGGGGTTGCGTACAGGGTCGACGGCGATTCATCTATATGGATGATGCGCTCGCTGATGACAATGGGATACGGGCGATTATTTTCCGGCGGCGGCGAGGTCGCTCAGTCGGTGTGGCAAGCGGGACGGGGCGAGGGAGGCTGTGGATTTACCGCGGACATGCGTATTCTATCGTGCTGTACCTTGCGAGGCCCGAACAGAAACGCTTAGTGGCAGTCCTTTACGGAAATGCCATATATGAATTTATATAAAAATTGCCGTATATGGCCACATCAGGAATGGGGCATATGCGGCCATATATGGACATGCCATATATGGATGTGTGCCATACATGACCCTATATGCCCACGTTCTGATGTTGCGATATATGGGAGAGGCCATATATGGTTACCTATATTATATATGGCCATATATGGACCTAGCATGTCAGGGCTGGGACTTACATAAACTAATTAACGTAACAGTTAGGGCAAGTTGGTACTGCATTGAAGTAATGCTTACAGCGCGAACAGTTAGACGAAGTCCTTCCTCTAGTTGTTCTCGCTGTAAGCAATAATTCATTACAGTAAACAATCGTTATAGCGAGGTTATCCGGACAGGAAACTGACCTAGTTATAAGCGATACTTCTTTAAAACCGGTGATGATTTGCTCTCGCTTCACCGCAGCTGGTAATTTGGAAAACTTCCAGTAAAGACAGAATTCTAGTGAAGCGACTCGTAGTAACGAGGATTCATTGCCTATTAGCTGCTCCCGGGCTGCAAGAGGTGCTGTTTTTACAGATTGGACCCGAGCACTGAATCTAAGCTTGCGCTAATTTCACTTATCGGTGAAGCAGTGAGTGAAAACACGTTTATTCTGCGTTGTCGCTCTTGGGGCGCTGCTGCGGATCAGTGAAAGCAGATTTTAACCCCGATTGTACCACATGAAGGCAGCGAAGGCAAGATAACCGTTGGTCATTAAGAGGGCAAGCGCGGCAGTGGGCGGGAGAAAATTAGATGGGCAGATGAGATCAAGAAGTTTGCGGGGATAAATTGGTCGCGGTTGGCACAGGACCGGGATAGGTGGAGATCCATGGGAGAGGCCTTTGCCCTGCAGTGGGCGTAGATAGGCTGGTGATTATGATGATGGTACCACACGGATTCACTGGTCCCGTCTGCAGCTCGTCATATAAATAACCTGAACAGCGCTGATCAAGAAGGTGTGGTCCCGGGGCCTCAACTTTCATCAAGTAGCCCAGAGGCCTGTAGGGTCTGCGTGCTGTTATTGATGTCGTGGCCTTCTCCTTCCATTCTTCTCTCTCTCTCTCTCTCTCTCTCTCTCTCTCTCTCTCTCTCTCTCTCTCTCTCTCTCTCTCTCTCTGAATTTTTTATTGCAATCCTGTTCGAAGCAAACGATATTCCAAATTTTTAATCAGCGTTTTCGTCTACTTGAAGGTTATGCATAAGGCAGCATTTTTTGTTGTTGTTGTTGTTGTTGTTGTTGTTGTTGTTGTTGTTGTTGTTCGTACTGTTCGCTTGTTGTTGTCCGAGTGCGAAGAAAGCACGCCGTCGAATGTATGCCCGCGTCGTTCCGAGCGGAGCGCAACGCGTAAAGGAGCGTGCCGTTGCCGCAGGCTGCTGCGGCGTCTTCTCCTCCAGTGCCCCATTTCTGGGCCCCCACCGAGCCCCCCGTCCCCGTCCGCAGTGGCGCGTTTCTCTCGCTGCCACGCCTCGTGGGGCAACCCGAGGGGGCCGCGCTGGGGGGCAAACGGGAGGGGGCGCAAGAGGGGCGCGGGGCTTTCGGTCCACATCCCAGCAGCGGTCGGTCCACTGGTGGCTTGGGAGAAACACAAGGCCGAGGATGAAGCCGCTTGGATGTGCATCTTTACTTGGTTTCACGCTTGCGCGTGGGAGGAGGGTTGGGGGAGGATGTGTTTGCGTGCGAAGAATAGATTGGGAGGCATATAAGTGCTACCTGGGTGCTACGGCCTTCAGCGGTAACCCACTGAGTTGTTGCAGGCTGTCGGCTTCGGGTTGTGGACGCTCGAGTTCACTTCGCAGTTTTTTTCTGTTGGTCCGTAGAATCACTCCCGTCTCTCTCTGTCTCTGTCTCTCTCTCTCTCTCTCTCTCTCTCTCTCTCTCTCTCTCTCTCTCTCTCTCTCTATATATATATATATATATATATATATATATATATATATATATATATATATATATATATATATGGGGCCGAAGGCGTGGTGAACACAAAGTAAGAAACCTCGGTAACAGCAACAGCGGAGGGTTTATTTCGACTTCGATATATATATATATATATATATATATCTATATATATATATATATATATATATATATATATATATATATATATATATATATATATATATATATATATATATATATATATATATATATATATATATATATATATATCATTGTTTTTAAGCTACCGTATTGTCGAAAAGATGCCCAGCGAAAACGATGGACAGGAGCAGCAGAGTTTCTAAAAAGACACCCCCCGACTGGAGCATTGTCCTAGCTCACTGCGGAACATAACCCGTGGAAGAGTAAACAATACAGAGGCGGTGCAGAGCCCTCGCAAAGTATACAGCGATTCTCAGCCAGGTGGGGGCTTACATTGTTGCCTTCCTCTCTGCCCCTCACGCGCCCATGGCTGTTTGCCGACTGTCTCGGTGTGCTTGCTGAAGCCTTGTAGTGCGTTTGCCCTCCGGTGCGACGAGCTAGTTTCGCCAGACCGGGAGCAGAGAGCGTAGAAGATGCTACTAATAGAGTGGAGGAAAGGCGGTCGTCGCGCGTGGGTGGTTTGCCTGTTTGCCTTCAGTGTTTGCAGCAGTGTCCGCGCAAAGTGAATGCGGTTTGCACGAGGCTTTTACTCCGCCCTTGTGCATATATGCTGGACGCGGACTAAGCATAGCGCTGCCCGGTGTGTGTAGGGTCGTGGTTTGTAGCTTCGTGTTCAGTGGCCTTTGCGCCCGAAGGAACGTAAGCCCTCTTTTTGCTCCGCTGGCCGATGGAGCACTGTGCTAAGCGTGTCCTCCGGTGTTTGATCTTGAAAATTATCGGTTTCTCCTGCAGATCGTAAAACGTGCACGCTGTTCAAGGTAGATAGCTTGCCTTATGAAAATTTCCGAAAAAAGCTATTTATTGTTTATATATTTTCTATTTTACGAGGTTCTGGATTCAGTAAAGTTGTCCTTGATCGTGTTCACTTCTTTGGGGCTTAACTCTAGCTATTCGCCACAGTGCGATCTGAAGACGGCAAGCCCGCGGTGTGTTTACCTTCGTGGTACGGCTCTGTCGGCAGCACTGCTAATAACAGGCTTCCAGGACCCTTGTATGGCCGCAGGCGAAGGCTACGAGAAGCTTGTAATTCTCTTCGGCGTACGCGCCAACTTCATCCGGCGGAACTCTCCGGAAGCTCCTGGAGAGGATCTCCAATTTCATCCTTTTCCATCGACCCCATACTCCTCCCTCTCTTCCTCCTCCCCATCCTCATCCTCCTCTTCCGCCTCCTCATCCTCATCCTCTTCCGCCTTCGTACCTTCACAGAGAAGCGCGCGCATTCGCGCCTCACTCGGCCTGCACCATCGGCTCGTCGCACCCTCCAGGCGTGATTAGCAGGCGCAGGCACGCTCGAAATACCTGGCTACGGATGAACCTGAAGCGAACGGGCAACGAGCGCGTTCATTTTCTCGCGTCGCCGAGCTTTTCCCGTTCGCCCTTCTGGTCTCGGTTCCGCCTTTGCTCTTCCTTCGCCATCACCTTCTTTTTATTTCGCTGTTGTGCGAAAGTAGAAGCTCTCTCCTTGGATGTTTGTTGGGTGGCTTTGTTTATCCCCAACGGCTTTCGTGTTTGCGACCCGCGCTACCGCCCCTGCGTCCGTTCTCTGCACCCCTGGACGGTGCCGTGGGAGCCGTGCTCCGTCTTCGTCAGCAGCTCGTCGCCACTGCACCTCTTCGTTTAAGCGCCCCAAGTTATGTCGCTTGTTTTTTTTGCACCGACGGCTCTGCACGCTAAGCCGCCAGCGTTCCGCCGCGCCGCCCGCCGTCGGAATGACCCCTGTAAAGGGTACTTCTTTGCGGATATGGCACATACAGATGGAAAGGTTACTGTTCCTTTAAAGTGAAGCTTTGTATGTCGCTACATAATGCGCTGGAGGAAAACCAACTTTACACAGAAATCCATGCTTTAAACAACGGGTTTCACAAAAGATGATGATGGGGATAAGCGAAGGCACATCAAGCGCCTCAAGGAAAAAAAATTAGCAGTGGCTTAGCTCGGCTATGCCAGGATATACGTAGCGTGAGCTAAGGTTCAGCAATCCAATCCAGTACAGTCAAGTCCAATCGAGTCCAGTCACTGCTCCTCGCGCATGCGCAGCACTGCTCTCCAGGAGCCACGCGAAACGGCCATCAAGCGGCTCCGGCGCAGCGTCAGAATTGGCTACTGCTCAATCGAGGCGCACAGCTGGCCACGCGGCGGCGCCAGTGCGTCTGCGGCGGCTATGACGTCACTCTTCTGAAATGCGCATACCGGCGAATGTGCAGACCCAATTCTTTACAAACCCGTACTCCAATTGGATTGGACTTCCAATTCAATCCAAGTCAATCCAATCCAAGCCAATCCGATCCAATCCAATGCTCCTCGCGCTTGCGCAGCACGGCCCTTCAAGGTCCACGCGAAACTGCTCAACTTCGGCCAGTGTAGCTTACGCTACAAAAACTCCCTGCGGTCGCAATCGAACCTGGGTCTGTCGCGTCATGGAGCCGACGTCTATCCGATTGCGCCATTCTTACACGGTCGAAGCAGCTTCGCGTTGTAAGCGTATTTCTCCAACTCACCTAGCTGTTAACATTCCTAGATGGGATTCGATGGGATTCGCTATACGGAAAGTTTTGCCGATCCTTGAAGATGATCCGAAAGGCCTAGTTTACTTATTTCGGAAATATGTCACTTCTGTACTGAAACGAAGAAATAAAACTCTCGCTTGCTTCACAGCTAGCGCCGTCTAGTGAAAACTAAAACGCATTTTTTTTGTTTCAGTGAAGAAATTATATCTTTCTAAACCAAGCAAACTAAGCCATTTCATGTATCTGCAAAACTTTTTATCGGTACAGGGTGCTTTTTAAGCCAGTGAGTCATGAATTTGTAAGTCCCATAGGAATGTGATCAAATGAGTCCTGTTTAAAAAAAAGGGGGCTTTGTGTTTTTTTTTTCTGCCCCGTTTTTGTCCACCTAAATATTCCCTTTTTGATCGAATTAGTTGTGTTCCCGCGACTGTCATTGCCTATCTAATTACTGCCTTGTTACTTATCTAATCGTTCGTGCTCCCGCGAGGCAAATCTTCAAGGTTGGTGCATAGATGTCCACGCATTTAATTGAAAGTCCTCTGACCAGAGTGAATGCGAGTGGTGGTGCTCGAGCGGGGTAAGCGTCGCTGGGTTATGCGCGGTAGCAGACGACGCGCTTCGAACGCTCCCGCCTGCAGCCCCACGCACCGACTATCCCGGGTGTTGCCTAGCAACGTGTTTTCTTGTTCGCGCGGCATTCTTTCCCTCTACCGCCCTGACTGAGAGGATTCACAAAAAATTACGTTGCCTTGCAGCACCACAGGGACGTGATTCGTCAAGGCGAAGGGCATACACGCTCACGTGTAAAAAGAGGCCGCTGATACAGTAAATACTCGTTGTAATGAAGTCATCGTAACAGTAAAGCGAGTTTCGTTATAAGCGGTAATTCGTTAAAAGAAATTATTTCCTCTCTGCACTGCAGCGGGGTCCCCAAACAACTTCGAATAAAGCGACGATTCAAATAAAACGATTTCGTTGTACCGAGGGTTTAATGTACGTTGGATTCCGAATAAAATTGGGCCTCAGACTGATTTCCGAAACACTGCACTCTCCCCGTATACAAATGGACGCCGGTATTTGTCATACCTCGATGTTTCCCCCATCCTATTCCACACCGGGCGAAACACGAATACGTCTCGACGCCGTCATTTTCGCGTTTTTTTTTTTTTTTTCGTTTTTGATTATAACGTTCAGAGAGGGCATATGAATGAATGTGTGCGTCGGAAATTAATCGTAGAAGGACCGTGCCTCGGAAATGATGGCCCTTCTGATCTTTTTTTTCTGTCTTTATTTTTAAAGACACGCAGTGGGATAAACACGCATTAAATGAAAAGGACCACGTATGCGATGGGGAAAGAGGCAACTCGCGGCGAGAGAGATAAGCACGAATCGAAAATCTCGTCAACCCCGCTGTGCGTGGAATGTAAGCAGCGAGTAACCGCGGCCCCTCACAAAGAAAATTGCACGCATCGCGTATTATGAGAGAATTGTGCCTAATCGCATTTTCCAAATCCCGGTGACGTGCACGCGTGCCCTAACGTCCATTTGTCGGGGCTGCGTGCATATACATCGTACACGGCGAGCGTTAAATTGTGCGCCAGGGCGTGCTTATTGCGAAAAAGGGGCTGTAACGACAATGGTAGAAAAAAGAGAGAAAAAAAGAAAAGCGCGTGAAAGCGAAATGAAATCATGATGGGTTGGCGTGCCAGCGGGCAGACAATCGTGGTTTCTCATCTCGAATTTCCCGCCACGGTTGCTCGCCCCCGCATTTCCCCACCATAGTGTAGCGGCGCTAGCTTATCCATCGGTGCGGAATAGAGGGGTGCTCCTCAGGCTGTCCTGTGTTGTATGGTAACGTGTTGGAGGGGACTATTCACTCGTTCGCGATGCCTGGGTCCGCAGAGATATTGAAAGGTGTATATATATATATATATATGTATAGACAGAAAATAAGGGTTGGCAGTCAAGAAAACCTCAGAAAGCAAAGGGGAGGTTGTGGTGGGTCATATATATATGTATATATATATGATATATATATGTATATATATATATCATATATATGATATATATATGTATATATATATATATATATATATATATATATATATATATATATATATATATATATATATATATATATATATATATATATATATATATATATATATCAGGGTATAAGTAAAGAGTCGGGTACACAGCAAGACCAATAACAAAGAAGATTTATTCACGTAGCGGCAATGGGACTTGCCTTCAGCGGAGTAGTTACATGATCTTGCTTGATTTTACATGATTTCGCAGCAAAATTATGTAACTGTACTCTGATGAAGGCCAGTCCCATTGCCGCTACGTGAGTAAATCTTCTTTGTTATTGTTCTCCCTGTGTATCCGACTCTTTACTTATACCCTATATATATATATATATATATATATATATATATATATATATATATATATATATATATATATATATATATATATATATATAATATGCACTGATAAACGCGTGCGCGCCCCTGCAGGCTTTTATCTAGAATGTTGTTGGTTGGCGAAAAAAAGAGTCGAATACCCATATCGACGCTGTTTTTCTTTCTTTTCGGGTGATCGGCACTGCTTCTAAACTATCACGCGCCGAAAAAACATCTGATAGAAACGATAATTTTACAGAGCAGGGCCAAGCGATAATTCCAGAGTGCGATAACAGCGAATAACAAAGTGCGATAACCCTGTATCATATCTGACATCCTTGTTTTCCAAACGAGTTGTTTAATCTATTCGGCGAGGTCACTGCTAGCTGGGGAGTAATCGCATTCCGCTTGGCGAGGCAAAGATAGCTGCTCCGCGATGCGGTCCTAATTTCTGCGTAGCCTTCGACCGGTTGACTCACGACCAGCTGACGAGAATGCTGCAGTGCACGATGTACACTATCTGTACTTGGCGCTGCTGATTGCTTGTCGGGTTGTTGGTACATCCGCTGTGGCCTCATGCAGCTTGCAATGACAGCTATTCTCGCGGAGCTGTTCTTATCAGCACCATTATTATTATTATTATTATTATTGTTGTTGTTGTTGTTGTTGTTGTTGTTGTCTTTTATCTTTTCATGATAGTCACAACTTTAGGGTAGCGAAATCATTGATTCTGCTTCAAGGAGCTTTAGTTTTTCTTTATTTTATTTGTTTGTATTTTGTTGTTCTTTTTCCCTCGTGCGGAGGTATTTGTGTGTTGTCATCTTTCATTTAAAAAAAAGTGCGTCAGAACAAACGCTACGGCTGCACCCGGGCAGTGTAATAAACATTGATTGATTGATTGATTGATTGATTGATTGATTGATTGATTGATTGATTGATTGATTGCCATCGTTATCATCATCATCATCGGGTGAGTCCTTCCGCCTGTGGCGGAGCTGCAGGCTTACAAGGGTTGCGGAGATATGCGTAGTACAAAGTGATCCTGATAGTGTCGTTCGCAGTTAACGACGCACGTAACGCAACTTGTGCTTAAGTGCTCCAGCAGGGATTACTATACCGTAGCCGTAGACGTAATCAGACAGCACGCGCGGATAACTGCAGGCAACGTGTAACGCTACGCCCTTTTCTGACTTACACGTACGAGTGATCGCGAATCGCCGTAGACGCTGCAAGAGCGATTGCTGACACACGCATGGTGGACGGCAGCAGATGGGAGCGGAGACGGCGGAGACGTTGCACGCGTCACGCTAATGGAAGGGCGCCGTTGATGGAACGGTTGCAGCGGGATCAGCTGTCGCGTCCTCTCTGGAGAGATTGCGGCGAGTAATCGTCCCCTCTTCCGTATTCGCTCGTGTCCCCCAGCGCACTGAGTCGTTGGCCTTCTTCCTCGCTGTGATTGTCCGCGACACGGCTAACCGCACTGAGCTTCGAGGGAAGGTTGCAGCGCCGGCAGGTCTATAGATGGGTCGTAGCTCCCAACCAGCTGGAAACTGACGTTACTGCACTTTTACTGTCAACAGGCGATTGTGCTGTTTTTTGTGTGTCTTGTGTTTATGAAAAAGGCGTTTCAAAACACTTTCGTTTTTTTTTTTTTGTACTTAGAATTTTGTCTTCGGTGTACGGTAGCTCGTGAGAAAGTTTGCTCTTCATTCTAGTAATACAAAATAAATGCAGCAATCGATCCTAAATTTGATCGACAGTGATGGAAACTACTGTTGTGTTGTTTAGAGGTGACATATCCCATGGTTTACATTCAATGAACTTCGACATTATCTGCCAGCACGAAGACAAGGGCGCGAAGAGGGTACGTAGAAGACTAATTTGTCTGTTCGTCACGCTTTAACCCCGCCTCTTTTTTTTTTTTTTTTTTTTGCGCTGACTAGTAATTTTGAAGTTCACTGAACAGCAACTAGCCCAAAATGTCAACATTAAGTCTCCCACGGGTAATCAATCGCCTGCATCCACAAAGCTGACGGAACAGTCGTTCTATCGCTGGCGGGAACAGCCGCCGCTGTCGTGAAGTCCTTCCGCCATCAGCTTGTGCGGTTACCGTATACACAGGCTCTCTCTAGCAGCACATGAGCACGCTTAGACTAGCCTGCACTTTCGGAAATTCCATATTTCGAATGTTCGAAATTTCGGAAGTAGTCGAAAATTCGAATTTCGCAGATTTCTAATTCGAAACTTCCCGCTCTTCTAGATGTGCGCGGCGGCCGGGTCACGGTGCGCACCTGCGGAGGCGGCCTCCGCACACGCATTGTGAGCGGCGGTGGGCGAGCGAGGAAGCGCACCTGGACGTCGATTTTGGGCAATCAACCGGTCATCCACTTTCCGTCCCCCATCTCCCTCTTCCCCGGCACCCTTATTCTCTTCTTCTCGGACCTCTCCTCCCCGACGATGCTTGTTCCGTTGATTCCGCGCAGCGTGGTCAATGCCGGAGAACAGGCTCAGCCGCGTCTGTCTCTATCATCTTCTTCCGCTGGATAATGTGGTGGTGCTTGGTGCCCGGAGACCCCTCGCCCCTCTTTCCCCGACGGCTGATTCCTTTGTTGGAAGTTGTCTGGCTCTGCCTTTGAGGGTGTAGGTTGTAACGAAGTCTACAGGTGATGGCAGGTTGCTCAGCGCAGCAGTCCGCGATTCAAATCTCGCGCCAATTCGTTCTTTGTGTTTCTATCACGAGTTTGAGGCACCTAGCAGTAGTGTGTTTAGGGCTTTTTATTTGTTCATGCGCCGTAGTTGCAACGCTACACGACCGGGCATTTATTTGTGTTGGTTTTGCCTCCTGCAAATTTCTCGGCGTTTAACCCGCATGTATCGAACTCGAACCGGGAGGGGGGCTAGAAATGTTTAGTTGCAGCAGAGTCCCTCAAAGCATTGAGGGACTCTGGTTGTAGGAACGTTGGGGGAGAGGGAGCGAGAAGAAAGCGAGGATCAGATAACAAACTGGAGTTGAAGATACCGTATTTCAAATAAAGAAAAAGGAATGGACTTGGGCTGGCCATGTGGTGAGACGAACCGACCACCTGTGGACAATTACGGTGGCAGAGTGGATACCGAGATATGGGTCTAGAGGAGGGGGTAGGCCATTAATCCGATGGAGGGTTAAAATAAAGAAATTCGGGGGTAAGCTGTTGACTCGAGCGGCGCGAGACAGGAGCGGTTGGTGGTAGATGGAAGATGCCTTCGTCCCGCAGCGGACCTAGTGATGAGGATGAACGGGTAATTCGATATGCGGAACCCATAGCGCAACAGGGAATTTTCCAGGCGGCGCTCCGAGCGTTAGGTACATCCGGGTTCGATTGCTTCCTGGAATCAGCTGGTGTGACCGTGACGCGGGCTGGAACAACGTCTGAATGTGAATGAAGCTACGGAATTCCTCGCTTCCTCTCTTTTTCTTTTCAAAGAAGGGGTGGGATCTGTATTTTCTTTCCTTTAAACCAAATACGAGTTCTGCGCATTGCCCTACGCGTATTGTTTTCAATTGCGCCGTCTCTGGTGAAACATCGATTACGCAGTTCCTACGAGTGGCGTAGCTAAGCGTTTAGTGCGCTGCACGGAACTGGGGCCGACGGATCGTATTATGCTGTGTGCGAAGAGGAGGGCGGACGGAAGCGTGAGGTGGGGGCATCTCGGGGAGCATCCTCTCCTCCTTCCCAACCGGATCATCCTTCCCCCTCCCTCTCTGCGGAGCGATGCTTTTCCGATGCCGGCGTGTGGGTTTGTTGCCAGGGGAGGCGGCACACCAAACTTTTTCCACCTGAAATCGCGCTCTTGGCTGGACAAAGGCTCCGTGCACGCACGGACATCTCGAATGCCTGGTGGGTTGAACTAGAGCCCAAGCCTTTATTTAGTGACGCTAGTTTAAACGCTATTCAGTTCGTTCTGCAGTGCGGACCAGGTGCGTTGTACCACGAGTGCGTTATTCGGAGTAAACAGGCTTGCAGTTAACGAACTGCGTTCCCATTGCTGTGCGCGCAGATTCGTATGCACGCTTTGTGCTTGCCACCTCATCTTTGAGTCCAACACAAATTGAACGGAGTCTGTTTGCTTTTGTCAAGCCATGTAACGCACTCAGCCGCCAACTCCCGCCACCTCACCTCCGTTTGTTTCGTAAAAGGATCGACATTTGGGCGAGTTGTTACTGACTGTGCAAGTTGAACTTCAGCGTAATAGACAAAGACAGGAGGAGGAGAAGACAGCAGGGCGACAGTGTCGTCCTGTCGTCTTCTTTTCTTTCTGTCTTTGTCTGCTAGGCTGAAGTTCAAGATGGATTCCTTCGTTTTGCCTGAGCACTGCTCTGTAACTTTTATAAGACAGCAGGGCTTTAAATCGCTTCGTGAGTACTGGCCGGGTGACTGTCCTGAACTGTGGCCGAGACTCACAGACACGCACTTAAATAAGAGGCTGAAAAGGGAAGTTATCACAAGAGTGTAAAGTTGGGCTTGTTGGTGATGCATTCTTGTAGGCGAAGCGCTCCTCCTCTTCCCATCTCTTGTCTCATCCTGTGTCTGCCTCGCGCTTTGCCTACAAGAAGTAATCACAGTAGATTAATGGTAGCATCCAATCACGTAGCTGCGAGGAGCAAATAAGCATTGTTACCACGGTGTTGTTACCCCGGCTACGCCCTTTTCCTCCTTTCCGCTATAATCTGCGGCCTGTGCAAGGGCCCCGTCCCCCCCACCGCACCACGACGCCGTCGCAGCCGATCCGAGCCAAGCCAAGCCAACAGAGCTTCGTCGTCGTCGACACACGGTGGTTAGCGCGCGAGACAGAGCACGTAGCGCCGCCGGCTCGACGGCTACGACGACACGCGGGGGGGTTCATTCTGGGGACCCACTCCGGGTGGAGAGCGAGAGGGGGCGGATGGTGGTATCCATCTATCTGTTCCCTTTGTCCAAATGCGTGCGCCGGGGTGCGCGTGCGTGACTGCTTGTAAGAGACCGTGGTGTTGGCGTCCGCTTTTGCGTCTGCGTGCGTTTTCACACGCCTGGTCGCCCCCGATCACCCTCGCCCGCTCTCTCGACCGGACCCCCGTCCCGTGGTGTCCACTCTGCCCCCGCGGGGCCCCTTCCGCTGTTGCACTGCTCCGGACGCGCAGCTGTTTTCTCTCCGATCTCACGCTTCCTCTTTTGAGGAAGCGTGGCGGCTTGAGGAGGGCTTCGCTCTTCCAGCAGGTGTCCTTTGTCTTCTCGCGCGCCGCGGGACGTGTCTTCGCCGCCGCCGCCGCCGCCGCCGTCTTGTGTGCCGAACGACCGCTGTTCACGGGACGCTCTTGAATTAAACGGCGGGTTCAAGGAACGTAGAGAGCGGCGGGAGGTGCGGAGGGGGTTTGAGCAGGCCATATCCAAGGCAGCGTCTTGGACTGAGGACGGCCCGTACATAGCGCTGGCTGTTTGCAATCGAGTTTGATCGATCAATTAATCAATCAGTTCATCTGCTCCCCGAAAAAAAGAGTGTGGCACTGCGAAAAACCGAGAGGTATGTCAAACCACGAGTGTACACTAAATATGGAAAAAAGAGTACGGAACTACTATGTTCCGGAAGTATTCAATGAATTAACTGGTGAACTATGTACGATAAACACGAAACGGAAACTGAAAAACGCAAATAGAGAATGGTGTGCAGGTTTAATAAACACTCGTAATGCCACTTGACATGTGGGGATTTGTTTACCGCCTTGTGTTCAGTTTGTTTATATTCATGCTCCTTTATGTCTGTACGATTTCGAAGTCACATTGAATTATATTCCTGTAAGTGAGTTTGCTATTCGTGTATTCCTTTGAAAGGAGTTACTGTAACATTCAATTTCTTTTTCATCGGTGTTCGGGAGCAAGAAGACACTCCTTTTGTGTGTGCGTTTTATGTTTTGTTTTCTATCATGCACTGGGAAGTGTTTCATTAAACGTGATTGAAATGTGTTGTATCACCAACTGCCTGGTCAAATACTAGCACTGCGTGCTTAGATTGACGAGAAAATAATCCTGTACAGAAGATTTGGATGAATGAATGAATGAATGAATGAATGAATGAATGAATGAATGAATGAATGAATGAATGAATGAATGAATGATCCAGCAAGATAAGAGGGCGAGCCTAGAAGCGACCGCGAAGATGTTCCGGAAATGGTACTGAAAAAAAAAAATTATAAAAAAGAACATTCTGAGGACGATGACGCGAAAACTAGGCGACGTTCGGCGTCTGTAGAACCGTCTGCAGTACGAGGCCGTGTGGTGTGAATGGAATGTCTGCACGTAACGTCAAAGTTTTAGCTGACGATGAGCTTAGCGTTACTGCAGCTTGGCCCGGCAGTTGGAACTAACCGGCCACCTGAACAGCGGCGCGGCGTCCGTATCCACCTCACCCGCCCCCCTCCGCGCGTTAGTTGCGGTAGCAACTGTCCTCTTGGTTTTGGGGAGAGGACAAGATCGGTGTGAGCCTCCTGTCGAGGTCAGATGTAAACCAAGGCATTGGGTGTGATGCAATGAGCCTAAATTCCTGGCAAAGTTCAGTGCGGCGTAAACCTCGCCCTTCACCCAGCGAATAAAGTTGACCGTGATGTTTTGAGGACCTGCGGAAGGGAGTGCGCGAACGTTCGAGTAGATGGGCAAGTCTGGAGAAGACTTGTTAACGAAGCGTTCGGAGCAGTCGGTCATGGAGCCTATATAATCCGTCCAGAGGTCATCGCTGTCGATTTGTGATAAACCATTTTAACGATTGTCGATTATAAGAGCTTTAAACGCAATCAGCCAGGGGTCAGATTTTTCTGTTTGAAGCTTTCACTGAAATACGGCCGTGTAAGCTGTGGCTAATCGCGGATCAGTTGACTTAATTGTCTGCTTTCGTTTTCTGCGCGGATTTTCTGCCTGTTTAACTGACACGCATTCGTCGCGCTCGTCCCTACAGCGTGCATTCATTTATATAAAAGTATCGAGGCAATCATTTATTGTGTAATCGTATTCGAGTTACCGTTGTAATTTTACAAACGAGCGAACATCCTCTCGAGGTGGTCAAGCAGCTGGTAAAAGGAATAGCAACCTGCCCCTATATGCGAGTGAGCTTCTTTTCTATGCCGCACCGGTCAATTACAGGCTGGGCAGGCACGGTCGTCGCAGAATAGCCGAGCGCGCCGCCGCAACCGAACCGGTGGTGCCCTGTATAACGTGTTTTGGGGTATTATTACAGCGTCTGGCCCCGCGCAGTCATGGATTCCTTTTCCTTCACTTCCTCAACCCTTCTCACCACCACCACCTGTCTCTCTTTGTTGCAAGGTAATCCTGAGCACGCCCTCGAGCGCCCGCCCGGCGGCCTTCGTCTTTCCCACGCCCGTCTCGCGCTGCTTTTTTGCCGGGGGAGGGGGCCTAGCGTCGTCATCACTTCCACTGCGGCGGCCGACAAAGTGGGATGATGGGATTTATGTAACGCTCCGCATACTCTAGCTGCCCCGTTTTCGAGTTCATTTTCTATCTTTTTTTGTATGTTTGGTTATACCGCCGCCTTCCGCAGCGCACCTCAAGAGGCGGCGGCTGTCTGTATCCATGCTGGTGTATGTGGGTCTGTCCCGCCCGCTTCAAATATGTCTACTCGCGTCTTTCGTTGGTTTTATCCCGAGATACGTTCGAGCTCGCGTGCTTGATGCGCTAGTCTGTTTCTTTTTTCCTCGCTCGCGGTTCCTTTCTCGGGGCCGACGCCCCCCTGCCTCTGCTCTCGCTGTCAGGTCGTCGTCGTCTTCCTTTTTGAGGGCGCCGCCGAAACGTCTCGGCGGCGTGCGGAATGCCGTGCTCGCCGTCTCTTCTTCCAGCGGTGCTCCTCAGAAGCGCGAGCTTCTTGGCCGGCGCTGCGGCCAGACACTTGTCTCGACCTTCGCCTCGAGTCCACTTTCTGTTTTTCTAATGTCTCTTTTTTTTTATCTCTCTCTATATATACCTCTGTATTTTCAAGGGCGGCCGCGATTCGCTTCGCCCGTCCGTTCACGTGGCGGCCTTTATATGCATCTGCGCTTTGAACAGTTGAAAAGGCATCTTTAAAGATAGCAGACCAGGAAGTAGCGTTACTGCTTCGTTTTCTCTTTTCTTTTTTTCGAGTTGTTTTGCGGAGGCACCAATAACAGCCCCAGGTGATTTAATGTGTGGCGCCTAATTCGGATCCGTTGAGGCTTGCTCACGTCGCAGCCAGCGGGGGGCGCACGGTGCATTCGCACGGACAGAACTGTTGCCTGCGCTGGCCGATCTCTGATCCTCGAGGCGCTTTCCATCTCACGAGTTCCACGACCGCCGCTGACTTAGCAACTATAAACGTGGGGAATAAGCTTAGCTTAAGTTGCGGCCCGCTCGTTTGTTGTTTCTTTCTTTCGGCAAGTCGCAGCCTGGGTATCCCGGAATAAGGATGCCCTCCACCGGGCGAGTGCCCTGCCATCAGCACTTATGCTCAATAAATGTTTATTCTCTCTCTCTCTCTCTTTCGGTCAAATTTGTTCCGCTTTGCCTGTGCGCTTTTAGGGGCGAAGGTCCTAAAGCCATGGGTCTGTCCATCCCTTGTGTCTCGTGGTACGTGACCGCCGCATGCTTTCGGAGATGTCGCAAAGTGGGCCGCATTGCACGCGCAAGAACCGGCTGCAACCGGCAGCGCAAACTCGGCACCGGGAGCGCGAGCTTGTCTGTGTTCGCCAACGGAGGCGCAAGCGCACGTGCATTGCGAGGGGGAGATCACGCAAAAGATCACGCCATGAACGCAGGCAGTTGTTCTCGGAGATCGAACGAGACGCAAGGACCTTTGCTCGTTTCCTCTCGTCTTGTTCGGGCACAAGTTCGCCCTAAATAAAATTTCTTTCTTTACCGTTGTGTCCCATCCTACGTGACAAATTGTGGTGGGGGTGCGGGGTAGTCCTCGATGGCGCGGGGTCTTTCACCAGGTCTGGGCCTGGGAGCATTGACTCCGAAAATAAAAGTTGATTTGTACAATGTACGCACACAGTCTTACGTCTTTCTTAAGGATGTAATGGGCGAACTTTCACGGGAGAGTTACGGTTACCGATGATCTCCCCTCTCGAGCTTCGCCCCACTTATCATCATTCATTCCGTGGATATGGCGTGATTTTTTTTATTGGCCTTCTTTTTTTTAATTACATACTTTCATATGACAACGCATTTGACAACGTGAAGCAAGGGCATTACAAGGGCTCCTTCACACGCAATGTGGTCCTCGAACATTTGACTACGTGGGCACCTTTCTCACTGACCGAACAGCAACTATCCGCCTTGGACCATACAAATCCCCTACTTTCAACACACCAGCCAAAGGGACTCCCCAAGGGTCGGTCATGTCCCCCTTGCTATTCAATCTCGCCCTCTGTGAACTACCTAAACAACTTTCCACCATACCGGATCTACGCCACGCCTCCTCATCCTTTTGTACTCTCCTATTTGTTATCCGTACGGATCGTATCCCTGAAGCAGTACGAGGATGTCAGAAAGTGTTTCCTCCTCATGCCCGATTCGCTGATTTGCGGATGCGTCACCTAATGAGGCTAATCATCAGAATCATCAGCGATGCCTTATGATAGAAGTTGCTCCCAGAGGAAAGGGCGGTGTATTTGCTCCTTTGAGGGCGAAGGGCACTGACAGATGAGAGCGCTGCGGATCACCGCAGTCGCTTGAAGCGGCGCCTGATTGATCCAGTTCAGACTCGCCAAGCGCGAGGTGGCCCACTGGCGCCGGCGGCCGCAAGCCCTTGGCGACGCGACCACTGAGGCATGGAGCCTCCCCGCCCGCGCGGCGTCACCGTCAAGGGAAGGTGCACGTCACCTTTGGGCCGAGGGCTTCCACATAGGCCCCCACAGCGCGGCTTGTAACATAAGGTGGAGTGGGTTTTGTCGAAAAAAACACGGTGTAATCTGCCGCAAGAATTACGTGAATGACGGCCGCACTCTCGTCAACCTTTACGCTGCCGCAGCTGCGGCGGCGGCGGCTTTGTCGCCCTGCTGGCGCTGACGGGCTTCCTAGCGACGCTCGGAGCCTCGGCAGCCTCTTGAGCGCATGACGCCAACGTCACGTCGAGGTCCCTATCCTTTCATTTCGTGCCGCTCTCCGAGGTCACGACCCCGCCCGGCTGTCCCGTACCGCGTCGTCGCCCCAGCGCTACTGGCAGTGTTTGGGCCGTAATACATTTGATTCGGCGACATCTTGAAGACCAATAGCGCGCGACTGCTCGCCGCTCTGATCTTGCAGCTTCTGATCGGCAGCGTCGTTACTAACCCCGCGAGCGGCGCCGCGATCGCGTTTCTATCGTTGGGTGGAAACGGATCATAATACCACTTTTCGTTCGGCTTCTTTACGCTATGTAAGGAGCGGAGTCACGTTTTTCCCCCTCGGAAAATCATCATAAAAGGCGTGTAGCCCTGCGGAATCTACTCTCGCTGTGAGTCGTATCGCCTGTGAATTTTTTTTCTAGGATTTTTCGCCGAGTGATTTTTTTTTTTTTAGTTTCTCGTACACACTCTATAACCAAAAATGGCCAATGAGGCGTATTCCGAATGCCTGGTATGCGTTGTATACTGCACTCTCCGCCCTAAAACTCCACCCTGGTATCGCTCAAAGGGTAAATCTGATGATCATGCCTCCTTTCATAGTATTTATCCTCACTCTTCCTTTTTATCCTGTCGTTCCCCCAGCTCCGGTCAGGGTGTTCCTTTTCTTCAGTGAAAGTATTGCGGCTACCACAACACATATTCTTTTTATGCCCTGTAACCCACCTGCTAAAATACCTATCAGGGATTGCGGTATTCATGAATAAAATTTCTCGGATTCGTATACCGCACCAGTCTCTTCCCGCTTTTCGCATTCGTACCGTGTACTGGTCGCTTCGAATTCCTTCCGCCGAAAACATCCAGCGTGAGTACTTATCTCCGCAGCCGTAGTTTGCTCACTTCTGGCGGCAAGCAATCCGTCGTTCCAGCTGGACGCATGCATGAAATGTTCAGAAGTGGTTTGCGGTGTCGTCGCTCATGCCACAACTCGCCGCACAACGTTTTCCCCTCAGCACTCGCCCTCATTTTTCCGGACCGTCTTGTGAGGCAACGAGCGTGATATTCCCCGTTCACTCGGTCTCCATAACCGCTCGAATGGCAGCGCTGTCAGAAACTAGCCGACCGTATCCTCTGCGTAAACGAGGGTACCCTTCAGGGTGTCGTATCTGAGGCCTGTCATTTTCATCCATCGTGGCACTCGCTTTTTGCGCGCCTATGGACTCGAGTGCCGGCATTTCCGATCGGGGCGGGTCATGTTTCCTGTAGGCCGCTTCAACCGAGCGAAGATCGAAAGCTTAGTCTGGCGGAGGAACGAGAGAAACGGCGTGTGCGTCGTGCGAACCGACAGCGCGATCTCTTGTGCGGTCGACTCCACGTCCGTTTTCCTCCTCGCTTTCTCTTGACCAGCGTCTCCGTTCCTTCGCCCCTTCCTTTCTTTCTGTGTAGAACTTTCTCTGCCTCGTCGTGCGCGTCGTGCTCTTATTATGCAGTGTATTACGGCGCCGCTGAAGCCTCGCCGGCCTGCTTACGTTCCTTCCTTTCCTGCCTGTCAGTCTGAATCACGTTTGGATGGGCTGCCGGCACTGTCTACTTACTTGGTTGCGCTTATAGCGAGAAGTTGTGGCAGTGACAATGTCCGTACCAACTCCATCCGCCAGTCCGTATGGTGTTTAGAGCAGGCCTTCACCTCAAAATGTTTTCAACTCTCTTGTTCTTGCATGTCTTTTTATGCGCACTCCCGCGGCGAATCAGCGCTGGTACAACTCGCCGAGCATGGGGCGAAACCTTCTTAAAACCGGTTTCCTCCTGCGGGGAGGCCGATTGGAGGGGGCCTTTGTCACGTGACCCCTCTAAAGAAAGAGATGAGGCAGACGGCAGCACCGGGTAAGCTGTCACGTGCTGGGAATGCCGACTTTTTTGCCCGTTTGCTCGAAAGTTTCGTTTTCGCATTTCATGCACCCGAACATTCCCTCAGTGAGATTAAATTACTGAGCCTTTTTAACACGACAGTGTTTTATTCCCGGATAAGCGAAGATTTATCTGACGTCATATCCGTCACGGAAGTGACGCCCGTACAACGAAGCAAGCGGCCTGTAAAGGGTGCACCCCTGCACACAGGGTCTCCTTGCGGGGAAGCTACCTTTAGTACTAAAGAGTACGTTATACTTAGGTTTTATATTTTAACACGAAAGTGTTTTATGCCGGGATGCACCAAGATTTCACTGACGTCATATCCGTCTAGGGAATGACGCCAGTACACCTTTGCCGAAGCGACCCGCGAGCGGGACGTCGTTCGCCAAGCACACCCACAAGACAACCGCCGACCCGCAGGTCATGCTCAGCTGCAGATTTCGCTGCACATTTCACTTTCGTGTTTTACCGATTCCTGTGACAGGAATCAACCACAGTTTTTTGCTGTTGATTATGGGGCTATTTATTTTTCATGACTCCCTGCTTGCTCACCGCAGGGTAACGGCACCCTCCAAGCAATGGCTGCAGGCTATATGTTTCCCCTTCCGGGGCCACTCGGGTACTACTCGCGGACGCTGGCGGGCATTTTTGTGAGACGGGAAGCGCCATAGTGGGTGGCACCTGGAGGGACAGGAGTGAAAGGGGGACGAAATGCGGTGTTTAATTCCCCCGACTCATTTTGGAACAGATTGGAGGGGACGCAGCGCTAATTCCCTTCCGCTGGTGGACACCTTTACTTAATCCGCGTGATTAGCCGTCCTCGCGACACCCGCGGCTCGTTTCAGCGGCGGTTCAGCGGTGCGTGGGATTAGCCCCTCGCAGCCCGCTTTGCATGCATTACCGCGTTGCTGCCAGACCACAAATTTATTAGAGTTTGTCCCCGAATGTCGTCAGCTGTTTGGTGACGACTTTCGTAGCGGGATTCCCTCGTATTACGCTTCTCGTTTCGTCATTCCTTATTTGGGTAATTTCGCGTCGCTCTCTGAGGTCTGGGCTAGCCCTTGAAATAGCACGTGCTTCGTAGGAAGAGGGTATTTAGGACTCTAGTTGGGGAAAAGACGAGATGGTATCTGATGCGGTTGGAGGGTGGGAAGTTCGTGGCATTGACGCTCATGGGGAGGGCGTCGGGGCTGTTTCAACCTGCGCTGAAATGTCAGCGCGTTCGCGGTTTCTTCTCACGTAAGCGCCACCAACCCGAAGGTAGTTGACGCACGTTATCAGATCTGTGTGTATTTTCTGGCATTTTTTTTTCAGTGCGCGAAATGCAGTGGCAATCAAGAAGTTTTGGTGATCTGCCCTCATCTGCAGCCTGAGATTTCACTGTGTATATATATATATATATATGAAGGTAAGTAAAGGAAGAGACACACGAAAAAGACATTGAAGAAATAAAAGTTTACTGACGTTTCAGGAAGAGGACTTCCCTTCTTGAGAACGAGGAAGAAAGGAAGTCCTCTTCCTGAAACGTAAGTAAATTTAATTTTTCAATGCTTTTCTCGTGCGTCTCTGTCTATACTTACCTTCTTTCCTCGCACTCTTTGCGAGTTTCTTTTTGCTTCCAGACTAAATATATATATATATATATATATATATATATATATATATATATATATAAGTGTGTGTGTGTGTGTGTGTGTGCGTGCGTGCGTGCGCGTGCGCGGTGCGGTGCGGTGCGGTGCGGTGCGGTGCGGTGCGGTGCGGTGCGGTCAGCCTAAAGCTTATTTAGCTTCTTGAAGGAATGGTTAGGCTTGTGGCAACGTCGCTAGAAATATTTTTAATGTTTCAATGTCACGTTATGGCTGCGCATATGGCGACTGACGTCAGCGCGAACTGATCCACCGTTTACGCCTGCCCTGCAACGAAATATACCTTCCTAACGTTTTTGTATCCCTTGCACTTGAGACCTACTTGCAAAATTATCCGGCTTGTTGCTCGTCCACGCGGGACACATACGTAAAGATTTACTATCGTCAATCTGCGCACAATTGGCGCTTTTGTGGCGGGCATCGCCTCTGCTTCGGTGTCTCCTTTCCTCCCTAAAATATTTGGCTGAAAAATGTGGATATCTCGAAAACAAAAATCTCAAGCAAATCAGCACGCGCGCAAATTTATTTATTTTTATTTTTTTTGCGTACAACCTACTTCTGCAAATACGCAGCACCCTTTGCGCGACTCGTGAAATATGCTTGCCTGTCCGTTCTGAGAAATTCGAATATTCAATCTCGCTCCGCGAAATTTGCGTCTTGTTAGCGCCTGTCTCGTCTACCACCGTTCCTCGTCTTCTTTGCGCTAAGCTTCCTATTATCCGTGCTGTTTGTCAGAGGCGTTGGCTGACTTCTTCAAGCTTCTTTTCAGTTTATTTCGTCCGTCACCTCGCGCGCAATCCTCTCCACCCCTTGTACACCGCCTTTCTCAAAGGGGTCGGTGGTTCGGAGCTCGACGGAGGCAAGCCGCCTCTCTAATCTCGGAATAAGCTCTCCCAGCCCTGGGCGGTGAGTTACGAGGCCCGCCGAATAAGCGATGGCAGAGTTTTGCCCCTTGGCGGCTTCTGGTATGGTTCCAGCTTCTAACCGCTTTCTTTTTTTCTTTTATTCTCTCTCTCTCTCTCTCTCTCTCTCTCTCTCTCTCTCTCTCTCTCTCTCTCTCTCTCTCTCTCTCTCTCTCTCTCTCTCGTTCTCTCTATCTACTTGTTTTTTATTTTTGTCGCGACGTTCCCGGGCCGAAAGAAGTTCCACGAAGCGGGGGATTTAGCAACGCGGACGGGGCGTGAAGACATTTGTATCAGATTATGCAGAGTAATAACGCGATGTTGAAATTCAGATTTCTTTTTTTCATTTTCGCTGGCACTGCGCAGGTTTGCGCAGTGTGAAAATGCCGCGTTTTTATGCGTGTATTTTTAGCAGGACCCTTTCAAAATAGGATGGACAAGTTATAAAACGGAGAACCGTTGTAGCGTTTCTAATGCGGATTTATTTAAAGATATAGTATTCTGAATATAATTATGCAGCGCAAAAATCACAGCTAAAGGGTAGCAGCGCCGAACAAAAGAAAGACATCCCAGGCCGTCTCCACTAACGTGAAACCTGGTGTGGGGCGAAGCATGCAGCGTATAAGTGTGTTCTTGGCGCCTTGGCGTTTTTCCCAACGGAGATGAAACCGTTAGGTGGTGGAGGTATACAGATTTTCTGTAAAAGTCTCTTGTCTTTGAAACACGAAGCGTTCTAGCGCGAGGCGTGGACGAGTGTCCCGGTGTATTTTAGTACGCGTTACGAAGCGTTCCCGGGAGGGGCGTAAGCGAGTGTCTGGGTGTTTTTTTTTTTTAACATGCGTTACGTTCTAGCGCGAGGTGTAAACAGCGTCCCGGTGTTTTAGTGCCGTGACTACATGAGACGACGGTTACGACGACGACATGAGACGCCGACCGCCCGAGCCACTAGGGGGCTTCGCCCCTAAAAGTGTCAGTCTTTCGGGAATTGTGGTCCCGGATCAAGTAGTGTATTTAGCGTTTTCTTTGTCCTTGCTCTATCGCGGCAACGTTATAACCGCATTGCTGTTATTCGGTTACGATCGTTCAAAATAATTGGTGGCGTAGTAATAAATAACGCGACATTCGTACGACCTAGCGTGTCATAAAAAAATGCTGAAGGAGGTTTTGGGCTTCCGTCAGCCGGACATTATGTCAGCCCAGAAAGAAACGTCGCCTTTCATAAATTTACACCCTTCCAAGTGGTGGCATTAAACCTGCTTGCGAGGTCTGTTGATGTTTCTAATTCGGGTTACGCTGAACGAACCGGCTAACGAGAACTCGCTTCGCAACGTTGTTGCGAGGTGCCGTAACGACATACGTGCTGGCCCACCAACAGAGCGACGCGTGGATCAGATTTCAAAGCGGACGCTTGTATCGTTTTGTAAGCCTTCCGAAGCGATCCACGCACGTCCTAACTGCCGGGGCCGTTCATTAAGGTGAAACCACCTTTTGGTGCGCAGTCTTAGAGTGCGAAAGGTTTATGGCGTCGACTCCTATACACGAACGGTACCGAAATGGCCGCCACTGTAATGGAAAACAATCAAATAAATAAATAAATTTTGAGTTCGCATGGGGTTTGAACCCGAGTCACCAGAGCAGGGACGAAGGGCGTTACCACGGCGGTAACAAAAAATTGCCTGGCGATTACGATACTCCCTAATGCGATATTTGGGCGCAGCAGCAGGCTCCGAAGCGGCACCCACTCGTAGGTTTTCTCGACGGCAGCGGTGATGAGACTGCGTTGCCGGCGCGAAGTGTGTCTCAGGAAGGGACCGCAAACTGCGGCTTAAGCGAACGCACATCATAGTCACGCGCACGCCCCCCGTCACGTTTTCGCCAAGCGTCGCGCCGTCGAGCGCCTCGTGCGGGTGCACAATACTGCGCCCTCCCCACCCACACCGCACACTTCGAAGAACGCTGGATCGCGGCGTCACCGTCACAGAGAACCGCCCTCTCCTCCCAATTTCGCGACACTCCTCCTTCGCTTTCATTCATCGGTCGCTTTTTCTTTCACTCGCCGGTCCTGCTATCGTTCGCTCGGTTACGCCGACAACGCGGCTCATCCCAGAGACGGCCGCTAAACGGCTGCGCCTTAAAAGCGCCGGTCTGCAATGTTGCCGTGTAATGATGGTATACCGTTATACTATAAGTGTGGGCACTCTTAATTCAAACCGTGCTCCGCCATAGTCATGCCACATCTCTCCATCTTGCCCTATTTTCGTCACACTTTCGCTTCTCTTCCTCGGAGAAGAGCCAAGGTCATCACCGTATATGCGTGCATGCGCGTCTGTTGACCGTTTAAATTTGCGACTGCACGGGTCGCAGCTTTCCTGGCGCGCCCACTGCGCCTTGTCTCGCTCCCGAAGCCGCGTCACTGCAGAGCTCCAACTCGTGCGAGTCCGTACGGCGCCGTATACGTATACACTCGCGCTGATATAACGGCAGAGCGCCCGCACGACGGGCGCATTGTCGCGATGTCGTAATGCTTCCTCGGAGGAGATCCGTCAGGGCGCGCCTACTATTCCAAGCGGTGCCGACGACAGCTAGCAACGCGGCTGCGGGCGAAGTCGTGTTTAAATTCGCCCCCTGTTGCTGCGGGCGGCATCGTGTGCGTACCAGCTGCTGGCAGAAGCTCGGGGTCCTTTCTCCGCAGTGGTCTGTCCCAAAGGTCGGAGTTTGAACAAACATCTCCGACGCTCGTTAAATTACTCCCTGTTATTTGCTGTCGGTCTCTTCCCTGCAGTGTGTTGCGTCACGCCGCGCCGTCGCAGGCTGCGGTCTGTCTTGTTTTTCTCGCCGCGTGTTTTTAACGGGGAGTACGCCTTTTACGGCCCCTAACTTGAGCAACTGTGGTAACTTTGGAGTCGACGTGTAGGAACCGTACGCGAGCGCCGACATAAGCTGCGGGAACGCGCGACCAGGAGCAAGGAAAGAGGAACGGGAGGCGGGGATTTAGACCCCCCAACAACACCCCCCCCCCCCCACAGAAAAATTTCGGCACCCCCCCCTTCCCCCCCCCCCCCCCCCCAAGAAAGATTCCATAACCACGAGCATCCCGCCCAGGGATTTATACGCACTACGCCAGCACCCTCCCCCACACCCGTAATCAAAATTCTGGATAAACCCCTGGAGGCAGGTAAAGGTGACCCGGCAATGGAGCGTATTATAAAACAAAGCGGGAAGGCGGCGCTTTACGCGCGCACCACTCTTCTTTTTTTTTCACCTCGCTATGTTCACCCCCATCTGAAGTAGCAAGCCCCGCCGTTTGTGGGGCTAACCTCTTCAGTATTCATTAATGTTTTCTCTCTCTCACACCTGAGTGCGCATTGACCGCTCGTTATCTAGCCATGAAATCACTCACGACGATGGAACATCTCCCATGTTCAACCCGCCGCGTTGTGCTGCTGAGCCCAAGGACGCGTGTTCGATTCCCGGTCGTGGCGGTCGCTTTTCAGATGGAGGCGAAAAGCGAAAACGCCCGTGTAAGAGATTTCGGCGCACGTTGAAGATCCCCAGGTGGTTAAAATTAATCTGGACCCTTACACGACGGCGCGCCCTATCACCTTTGTAGCGTCGGCGCGTTAAAACTCACAATCAATCAGGCAATCAATCAATCAATCAATCAACCATCTCCCATATTCAAATGTGTGTCATCTCTCGCCCAGGTGCTTGCATGTGTGAGCAGCAGGCCGGAAACGAGCATCGGTATAAGCGGTTTATCGTTAAAAGCAGTTATAATTTGTTCTCATTGCATGAAACGCTCCTTTATAACGAAATCGCTTAAGCGATTTCGTTATGAGAGAGGCTTTCTGTGTATCTGTATACACGCTCACACACACGTAGCTCGACCTGCCTCGAAAAGGGAATACGTTCCTCTGCCCTCCGCGGGGGGTCTCCTCCTTGGGGCGAAATCCGATCTCTCCGTCGCTCGCCGACGAGAGAGAAAGAGGCACGCGCCGTGTTCATTTCGACGAGTCGTCGCTGCCGAAGCAATCAGCCCCGGGCGCGGCACACACACGACGACTGTGCGCGCGCGGGGGCAACCGGCCGACAGCTGTTGCAGGCCCTAAAAAGCTGACGGCGCACGGACGAAACAAACGCGGCGGGTCGTTGCTCCCCCGGCGGGCAGCCAGCCGCCGAGTTTATTCTCCGCTGGATATCGCCATTCGCTCTCCTGGGTCTCTCCTGCCCCGGGATCTCGCCGTGGCCGCGATCATCAAGCCACGATGAACTCCGCGCGTGCGAGTAACAAAACGCACGTGGCGTGTGCGTAATAAAACGCGAGTGCACACCGCGAGTGAGGTCTGGCCAGGCGAACGACACGTGTGAACTTCCATACAGTGTATATGCTACTCTCGGTTGGCGGATCGTTACTTTAAATTAGTATGTACGCGTGTGAGTGTACAAGTTTTAAGGGGTAAGCATTTTTGGTCGTGTACCTGAGAGAACCCTCTGTGCAATGCCGTCAATGTGCTCAAGAATGCGTAATTGGAGAAGTTGTGGCATTCAGTTGTTGGAGTAATGCAATTAAAGTTATTTGAAACATTAAAACAACGTTGTAAGGACGAGAGGAAAAATTGCATACAGGACCAGCGCTGTGTGTACTCCTGTGTGGCTTCGTCCTTAGCACGCCTTTTTAACGTGTTTCGCTAATACAGCGATTAACGCACCCACATTGATGCGTTGAAAAATTGTTAGTTGGAGGAATTTTTAAAAATAAGAAACGGAAGGGGTAAAAATGAACTGACGAAATGGAAATGTATGTATGAAATACACCTGGAAAAACAAACACAAACACGAAAAAAAATCGCAGGCAGTACCACCCGTGTAATGCATTGTAGCCGCACAAAATTTCGTAATTTCCAAAGTGAGTACGTCTGGTAGTTATAATTAAATGCATGCCACTGGCAAAAAAAAAATAAATAAACGCAAATTACCAGCCCAAAAGAAAAGTTGCCCAATTCGGTTACTCACAGAGAAGTGGCGTAGGAATGCTTCAGCATTACAGACTTCGCGAATTTTTGTGAATTTCTTTAGCCTAGCTTGTGTACGCTCCGGTTTAACATAATCCCATTCTGATTCGAAACCGCGAAGTGAATTTGACTTAAGAAGTTGCAATCGTACTCAAATAGCCGGAGGCGAGTAAGGGAGGGGGGGATAAGCCGGCGCCATCGTGACAATTGCGGAGCGAAATTTGTGCGGAGACCGGAATGACAGTCACATTTTACTTTATTTCCACAGTCCGTAACCGATTTTGAAACGTTGACTTTTTAAGGCGAAAGCTTTCTTATTGGGACTCATGGCGTCGTGCCAAAAAACCAATGCGTTTCCCCAGAGACCGGTTGGTCGACCGGAAAGCTCCGACAAGATCTCGCGACACACGGCGCGCGCGTGAAACCGCGCGATTCCATCGTGTCAAACCGGCTACTCGAAAATCGCGAAAAAAGGAACGGTTCTGGATAAGACAGTGCGCGCATCGATCGTGAAGAAAGAGTAAAACAGCATGTATACCTTTATCTCATAAACCACGCATCGGTGTGCATTTAGATCGTTCGTATATGCGTTTACTTAGGGAGCGAAGAATCGTCGTATGGGTTCGTTCCTCGTTCACGACTTGGGACCTTGGAGGTTTGACGATCCATTGGATGCACTTTCAGCGAAGGTTGAACGCACTTTTTTAGCGAAGGTTTTGTCGCACTTTCGACGCAGTTTTCACCAAAATTCTAGTAACGTTGGTTTTCACGTCAGAAAGCTTTCGCGCTGCTCTCAGCTTTCTTCAAAAAGGGATAGTAAAGTTTTTTTTTTTTTTTTTTTTTTTTGGGGGGGGGGGGGGATGTTGTCTTGTTGTTTTCGTTTTGGTCGTCGGCCGGCCAAGCATCGTCAGCATACCGAGGTCCAACCGCAGGACGAAGGAGGCCTCTCCCATTGACTTCCAACATCTCCTGTCCTGGGCTGCTCGAGTCCACAGTTTATCCCCGCATTTCCACGTGTTTCATCCCTACATCGGATTATTGGCCTTCCCCTTCTTCTTTTGGTATCCACTCTGTTACTCTAATTGTCCACCACTTCTCGGTTGGTCTCACTACGTGGCCGGGCGAAGTGCATTTCTTTTTTCTTTACTTGAACTATGATATTGTCAACTCTAGTTTGTTCTCTAATCCAGGTAGCTGGTTTCCTGTCCCTGAGCTTTACTTATAGCATTATTCGTTCCGTGGCCCGACCTAAGTTTGCTTACTAGTTGCTTAGTAAGGCCCCAAGTTTCATCTCCGTATGCCATCACCGGCAGTATGCACTGGTTGTAGATTTTTCTTTTGAGTGACAGAGGTAGCTTACTTTTTTTTATTATTTCGGAGTGATTGCCGAGTTCTCCCAACTTTTGCGCGTCTCTCAACTTTCTTCAAGAAAGGATATAAAGGTTTATTTTTTTTCGGGGGGGGTGTCGGATTGTTTTCTTTTTGATCGTCGGTCGCCCAAGGTACCATAAAAAGGAAGAATAAAAGGGGGGGGGGGGGGGTGATGTCGTTTACCTTCCATTGCAGCGCGCGACGTTCAGACGTCGACCTCGTCGACGGATTACTGCGGAATGGTAGGCGCAACAGCTCTTCGAACCACAGCACATAAACAGTTACTTAATTCGAACGGCGTCGTTACCTGTCTACTGCGCCATTAGGGGGCCGCTGTTAAAAAAATAAACCGCACACCGCTTTTGAGGTAGCCCAGCATTAAACACCGCGCATTTCTTCTAACGAGCCTCATTAAAGCAATGTCGTTGGCCCCCTTTTAATATCGCGTTTTCCGGCGCTGCGGGGAAAACGTGTTCCCCGAGCTCGACACGAGAGACAAAAAGAACAAGAAAAAAAAAACGAGGTCGTTAATTTCTCGTTTCACCCGCGTAATTCCCGTTTCGTTTTTCCTCGATTTGCGGCAGTTACGTAACACTCGTTTTGTTTTGTTCAAATCTCCCGCGCAGAGCGCGTTTCTAAAGGACGCCGGGAGCTGCAGTACGCCTCGTCTAGCAGCGAGCAATGATGTCTTGATTGCGCTGGGCCCATTAGCGGCCGTAAAGAGCACGCTATCATTTACCTGGATTTTTCGTTCGGGATGGCCGTGTTTAAGGATCGTAAACCGCCAGGCTTTGATGTGATTATACTGCTTTTTTGTTGGTGGTGTTCCTTTTTTATCTTTTGTCTTCATTTACATGGCCTTGTTTCTTCTTCCAATGGGCTTAGACGAACGAAGGTTTGTTCGCGTGTCGAGCCGACGCCCGCGTTTATTTCGGGGAGACGTCGCAGGAAACCTAGCTTATTACCCGATAATTGCCTCCATGTTTTGCGTAAGTGGTAACCTGCGGCGTAATGCTACATCAGTCTGCCTTTAAGGCTTAACTACAGGAAATACAGAATCAGTATGGCGCGTTAGCCTTAGAACGTTGT
The DNA here is from genome assembly GCF_048455015.1 of Haemaphysalis longicornis. Classification (NCBI taxonomy): domain Eukaryota; kingdom Metazoa; phylum Arthropoda; class Arachnida; order Ixodida; family Ixodidae; genus Haemaphysalis; species Haemaphysalis longicornis. Next base: position 154,282,861 of record NW_027526445.1, on the reverse strand, counting down.
AGTTATGGGAGATTACAACGTTCCTTTGCTGCCTACCGTGTCATTACCGAGAAATCTATCTTTAGTACTTTCAGACTGATTAAATATATGTGTAAATTAGGCCTGTCCCATTTTCACTTTAATTCATTTTTTGCAGTGCGGTTCCACTTTACCTACCTACCGGCCGTCACAACGCGGTTTCACGGAGATGAGGTAACGATTGCCGCGGAAATAGTGGCTGCTGTGATAGTGTAGGCCGCCGACATTTTTAGAGCAACCACTATTTCGACGGAAATCTTTAGGCGTCCAGGGGATAGTATGGACCGCCGTTAACACAGTGTGGAGTTGAAACCCGCAATTTTTTGTGCTTTAAACGTTCGAGTATGTAATAGCTACAGTATTCCTCCGATTTTGTTTGCAGGCGTGAAGTAGCTCCCTCGGGTAGTAAGCGCTTCACGCATTTCTTTTGATTGTATGCGTATATAGGCGTGCTTTCATAGCGCTCCTCAAAACCTGATGAGTACTGTACTGTCGTGGAGCGCTTAATTGTTAAGATAGGGAGGTGGTCTTTCGACGGCTGCGTCCGATGCTTGAAAGATTTTTAAGTATCCCTAATCCCTATCCCTATCGGCCATGGCGGCGTCATCTTGGAACTGTCGTAAAATTAGTCTGAAACTTCTATAGGTTGAGCGGTTGTGGCAAGCGGTACAATGCTTAACATACCCACTTGTTTGGCGACAATAATGGCGAATGGTCGCCTGTGACTGTGCGTCTGCAGCTATACTAAAATGGAAAAGAGGCGCAGGAATTCCGCTCAATTCCAGATTCCTCTCGAAGCACCTTGTATGCATAGTTCGCAGCTCGTATATATAGCTTCCGCCGCGCGAAGCTGTCGGTTCTGCTTTTCCGCGAAGTCGATCCCTCGGAGCTGTTCGCGCTGAAGGCGCCGACGGGTCTTCTCGTGCTTGGGCAAGGCTAATTTTAGCTACCGGGTCTCGCTAGGATCCCTCGCCGAGATCCCTTCCGGCGAAGATATATACATCGCTTTTATTATTATGTTCTCCCTTCCTCTCTTCATGTACTCTCTCTTCCATGTTTGTTTGACTTTACTCTCGCTTCGCCCCTTGTTGTTCTGGGCGCTTGCTGGGGCCTCTCTCTCTCTCTCTCTCTCTCTCTCTCTATATATATATATATATATATATATATATATATATATATATATATATATATATAGTTCCTCGCTTTCATTCGCCCCTCTGATTATCTCTTTCAATCTCCTTCTCCTGTGTGACGTAATACACCGAGAAAGAGAAGGGATTACTTCAAAAAAGAAGAAAGGGTTAACTCCAAGCTGCCTAATTAAGCAAGTGCAGCGACGAGCTTCGGGACTTCGCTCGAGAGTTTTCGGGTGACTCAATCGTCAAACTTCTCGCGGCAATAAATTTAGCCGCTGGCCGCGTCAGGTATCGATCGTCGCGGCTATATTAAGCAGCGGCTGTAAAATGAAACTGGAGCGGGAGCAACGCGGCCGTCGTGCGGAATTCGCAGCACCAGAGTCCCGGCTCGCGCGCGCCATTTAGTTAAATCATGGGAACCTAAAAGTTCGGGATCGTTAAGTAAAGTTGGCTTGGTTAACCGTTTTGTCTTGTTCTCTCGCTGGATGTTGTAGTTTCGGAAACGCGCGGGGTGCTCACGCATCACGCTAGATCATTAAGAAAAGTTAGCCGGGTTAACGTTTTTCTGTCTTCTTATCTCTGTTGACGTTGTAGTTTCTCGGACATGTTAGGCCTTTTCGAGCTATACAACTAAAAAAGTTCGCTTGGTTAAATAAAAGGTCGCTTAGTTAACGTTTTTTCGTCTCGTTGTTTCTCTTCTGGGACACGTTAGGTACTATCTGGCTTTACAACATTCTTTCGTCTTGTTGTTTCTCTTGATGTAATATAGGTCCCATCGCGCTATACAACTAAGAAAAGTTAGCTTGGCGAATGTTTTTTTTTTTTTTGTCTTGTTTCTCTTGATGTAGTTCGTGTGACATGTTAGGTGCGTATCGTGCTATCGCCGTAAATGTCGGATGATGCCGTCACAAGGTCACTCTAAGACACAGCCAGAGGGACCCGGCAGCACGTAGGCTCGTTACGAAGAAGGCGCCTTCCCAATGCATCGCTTACGATTTGTTCGTGGACGGTGTATGCATACAACAGAAACCAGTGTAGTGCAGACGGTCCATCATGTACAGCGGCGGTAGCCTAAACAACGTTCAACCGCCCGTTCAAGGTGCCATACTGGCTCCTTGTTTATTCAAGTATACGAGTGTCGGGTGGAGGTGCGTTGCATGCATTTACTCGAGCCAAGACACATGACTAGGTCGGTTAACAGACGAAGTCCACGCTGTGGATTCACCGTCGCGCGCTGGAGAACAAAGGAACGTTCAGAGACGCGTCGTATGTGCGTGCCAGGCATAACCGTTAAGGAAACTCTACTCCGCATTTGGATCGGCTTGCGGCTCGCGCTCGCACTGCCTCGTCCTGTCTTGCGCTGCGGAGCCCTATTGTTCGCTGCACAAGAGATGTTTCAACCGCAGGTTTTCCTCGAGCTTATTTTAATTTTGCTCTTAGGGTGGCAAATGATTGTCGCTGAATTGTGCACCGCCACAGGACTTCAGCTACACCACTGATTCGACGCGCATCGATTTTTTTTCCGCCTATTTATTGCGGGAGCAAAAGATGGGGTATGTCGGCAGTCTTTTTTTTTTTTTTTTTTTTTCATTTAACAAAGTGCAATCGTGAACAAGAGTTTCGGAGCCACGAGATCAGTATGGATATTTTCTCTCGGATGGTTGCGCAGATGTTAGCGTGTGCGTTCTTTTCTTTGTGCGTGCGTGTAGGGGGTTGGAAGAGAGATTTTATCCACTCACACGCACGCGAAGGTTTGTGGGCTATAAGGCTGAAGAGAAAATAGCTGAAATTGGCAATCTTATGTATCCGCGCACTTTTGTGACTAGAAATAGTGACTGAGCAAATAGTGCTTTTAGAAGAAGATTATAATCTTATCGGTGAGTGAGCGGTACACAGGGATACATGGACAGGACTGTGAACATAAAAATCACTTGAAGTGATTTTTTTTTCCGAGTAAAGCCGAACTTGCATGCCCAGCATGCTTCCTAAATCCCGCACGGCACTGGCCAGTCCCGTTCGTGTTTACCCACGTACTGTGTATTGAACTCTCTCTCTCTCTCTCTCTCTCTCTCTCTCTCTCTCTCTCTCTCTCTCTCTCTCTCTCTCTCTCTCTCTCTCTCTCTCTCTCTCTCTCTCTCTCTCTCTCTCTCTCAAAAGCATGACTGAGGCGGCTGCAGGCTAATGAGGTTTTTCTGTTTGCCATGTAGTTGAATTTCCGTGTTTTCCGCTCAATTAACCGCGTGTTGACGGCGCTGCACCTGACGAAACGCGACAAGTAATTAGATTTCGTTCGTGGTCCGAACGACCAAAAAAAAGGGGGGGATCAACAAAACGACGAGCTCTCTGAGCATGTCGAAACACACGCATCCGAGGCGCGTATGGTCGAATATCCTGATCGTCAGAGCGGCGAGTCAGAAAACGAACAAGACGAGTGTCTGCGTACACGTACATGCTTGCAGGTAATCATGTTGCCTCGTCCCTTCCCGGCTTATTTCGAGGAGCGCGTACGTGCGGGGATGACGAAAGGCAGTCGAGCAGCGCGCATCTCTCTGTTTGTACAAGGGCCGTTCAAAGCAAATTAGCAAGGCCAAGGTCGCCTCCCGGGAACGGAGGACACGAGTTGCCTGCCGCTCGAGTCGTGGCGGTTACCGAGTATGATCTAACGACCCATAAAGGACGCCGCTGTTGCCGACGTCTGAAGAAATACGCGCTCCGTGGTCGAACTTCTGCCGCTGCGTGTGACGCTGTCTGAATCACAGCCGTGGCCACCTGTCATTTGGATAAAATTCGCGCGCAGATGTTTGATTAGGTAGGCCATATGACACCTCCGCCCAGGACATTGAGCTGGCTGTCAGAGTTTGTAGCCGCGAATTTCAATTTTAATGCGATCGGCGTTCTTCGCCCACTTCGCCGTATGTCCCTGTCTCGATTCTTGCGCCGAGCCGTACGTCTGTCTGTGTATGAAGCCTCGGCGGGAGTGGGTGGATGGGTGGACAGGGTGGTAAAGAATGTTGGTATAGTGAAATGTGGTGGAGAAAAGGGGCAGTGAAGAGAGGGAGGACGAGGGTGCGAGGGGGATTGATTGAATTCACTTTGTCGGCACATGGACGGATCTTAGTGCACCTGTGTCCTCTGGTTAATTGCCATCTTGTCGTCTGCTTATCCGAAAGAGATGCTGACCCTGCTTGCAAGAACGCTGCCTTTTCTTCAGAACCTTCGCCCTTTGCTTATATTTCTGTTCCTAGTGCAAAAAAAGAACCTTATGCGTTCCTGTGGTTTCTTTACATATGCGAGGTTGACGTTCTGTCGAAGCGAAGTTTATGCATGAATCACTTGAATTTTTCGTGCCTAAAATGCAGCTCAGTCAATTAATCATTAATTGCATCGATAATTCATTTTAAGTTCAGCACTGCGTTCTAAACATCGTTCCCGCTTTTTCTTTCTTCCTTTGTCTCCCCAGGACGACTTCGACTCGCTGCGGCCGCTGTGCTACCCTAACGCTGCCGTGCTCCTGTTGTGCTTCTCGGTGGTGTGCCCGACCTCGTTCCAGAACGCCTCGCAGAAGTGGCTGCCCGAGCTTCGCCGACACTGCCCCGACGCCCCCATCGTGCTCGTAGGCACGCAGTGCGACCTGCGGTCCGATGTCAAGGCAAGCACGCATCGCTGGAAGTTCCTACTCAAAAGTAAAAGTAACTTGCGATAACATCAAAAGAAAGGATGCCAGAACCCGAAGTTACCGGACGTCAGGCTAAATTGTCCCTATAAATTTCAAGTATTTAACACAATGTTTCTGGGCTCAATGCACCGGTGGTGGAAGTATCTTGGCAAACACTTTTTCCGAAGGGATGCTGTCATAATTGTGATTTTAGCTACTCAGGCAAACCTTGCTACAATGAAGGTGAGCAGTAGAAGGTGTTCTGCTGTTGTGCCAACTGCAAAAATAGGGGACAGGTGTATTTACGCCAGCGCTGGTCGATTTATTTCAATGGTCAGTGGTTAAGGTGAGCTTGTTTAACTAAAATGACCTTTATGTACCATTGTGCGACAGATGTACAAGTTGCCTTCCGATCTATCGCAGGTGCTGATCGAGCTAGCCCGCTACGGAGAAGAGCCTGTTCCAGAGTCTGCCGCGCGGCATGCAGCGCATCGGATGGGGGCACTGGCGTACGTCGAGTGCTCCGCCCTAACCCAGAAGAATCTCAAGGAGGTCTTCGACACTGCCATCGTGGCCGCCCTGCGCAAGAACAGCCCGGGACTTGTGGGCAAGGGATTCCACCTGCTGTCGGCAAGGTCGCCCAACTCCAGGAGCGGAACGGGGCAGTTCACCAATGGCTTCGTGCCTTTCCCCAGAAGGCGGGCCATGTCTCTAGACCGGCGATCACGCGACGACGGCAAGAAGACCGGCTGGAAGAAGCTGTGCTGCTTCATTTGAGCCTTTGGTGCGTGCGTGAGTGACAGCCGCCGTTCCTATGGACCTTGGGAGTACGTGGTGACTGCCGGGGGCACGCCGCGATGTAGTCGCCCTGCGCCGTGTTGTTGTGATCTATATGCGGCATGTGCAGCAAAAAGCAAGACTCGTTATCAAAATGAGCACATCGCTGGAAAAAGACTTCACAATTTTTTTTAACTACTACCATATGATTTGTTTTTTGTGACCTTTGAAATGGTCGCGACATCGTGCACTGGGGTTTCACAGATTGCAAGACGCCCTTAAAAGGCTTCTAGGAGGCAAAACATTTATGCCAAGAGGTTGCGCCATCACTGAAATTAAAAGACAAACTGATTTTGGAGAAGCTGCCCGTCAATCAATCAAGCAGCATCTGTGATGGCTCACAATCCACTGGTCACTGTTGGGATGGCAGCTTCAAGACCCTCTCACAGCCTGGTGCCATTTGCAAGAATGGTACCAACTCGTGCTCCGACAGTGGCAGTTGTGGAGCCAAGCTGGCAACAGTTGAAAAAGAAGACTTTTTCACGTGGTCTGACTGGTAGGCAGCCTATATGTATGATCACAATATCGACAACCAAGTTCGGGTGTTGTTATATTTAGGGGCATCACTCTTGTCACGGAACGCCATGGACCGCTTTACCGACGGCCGCTATCCACCAACCAAGACCGACCTGGCAGATGGCAGGGGCAGCCCAGCGGAAAAGTGCAAAGAAAACTTTCAGTTGACTCTTCTGTGGCCTCCGATCTTGGTGGTTGCCTATTAAAAAGATGTTTGCCTGGTTTCTTTCATCAGAAAGTGCTGTTTAGTAATGCGTGCCGAAAACCAGCGGAAAAGTGATATTGAGAGACAAAGACTTTGAATCAGGTTTTTCTTCCAAGACTTCTTTTGGTGGCTACGCAAGGAGTGCGAGGTGTTTGTAGCCCATGTGCTCGTCATAGGGCGGTGTCTTCTAGCGGCATTTGTCGAAGCAAAGAGTCGTTTCACTGCATCTGTCGGCTATGAAGTGTTCTGTGTGCTCCCTCCCCAATGCCAAGCAAGTTATTGCTTAAATGTGTCGCAGTTGTCATCTCGGTTCTTGTTACCCTGGCCTGTGCAGCGTTTACTTATGGTGCCTCATAGTATACACTTCTAGTTTGTTTCAGCGAACTTGAAACACCATAGCATTGTATAACTTAGGCCCCGGCTCACTGCTATTCTTCGTGTCATAAACTGATTAACTCGATAATTTCCTGTAATTCATGCTATGTTCCAGCCTACCTTTTAACACTTAATGTTTCCACTCATTCAGACCTGTTGTGGTAGGAAGAGTAACATGGCCTGGAAACTTCTTTACCAAGGTCATATAAAGCAGGTGCAGGATTTGGTACAGAAGTTTTAGCGTGTCCCTTTTTTTTTCAAGTTCCGTTTCAGTTCTCACGTAATTAATTAATTTGTTTTCAGAGAATTTTGCTAGCAAGGAAGGTATAGCTCGTAGTTCTGTTCATAATTAATGGCGTCAGTGTTCATAATCAATGGCTGCAGCTTTGTTTCGCGTGAAACTCGTCGCTGCTAAACAGTGGGTGATTCACGTCTTTTGACTTTGCAAGTTGGTCGCCGGATTATTAACTTTTGAATTTACAACTCCGGGTTCACTTTTGATGCTGTTACACACTATTTTTCACATAGCATGCCTTCTAGGGCAAGCAGATTATCTCAAGCTTTTCCCCCTAAACATTATCTTCCCTAACGGTTAGCTGACTAGCACAGCCTGCATCACTAATAGTATGTCAACTACTAGCATGTGTTGCCCCTCATGGAAATTTTGTGAAGCAGGGTGCTTCTCTACAGGCAATACTGCTTTGGTACATTTTGGTGTGTGACCATAAAATTACGTGAAAAGTTTCCAGTGCTGTGATCGGTGAATGTACCGTGGAAATACTGACTGCAGTCTAGCTTTGAAGGTAGGGCTGGGACAAACAAAGCGTTGTGACGACATTCGCAAAATCCTTTTGCAACATTTTAAGAAACACAAACTTCTAGGGCAACATACCCCAAGGGGTTTCAAAGCTACCTGTTAAATCTGAATCTACTGTGCGTGTTCTGTGCTAAGTTTAGGGGAACTAAGTCACCTTTTGATGAGTCGTTCCACACGTAGCATTGGCTTTCTTAACCAAGGAAATTCCTCTTAGAGCCTAAAGTACCGTTCAGTACTTCAGAGGTGCTGGGCAAGATTAAACCTTAAGCATTGGCATTGCACAAGAAAAAAAATCCTAAAACATGAAAATTTGGGGCTTTGACGACATCGGTTTAATAGCTTCATAGTACCCGTACTCTTTTAAAAGCTCTTCATCACTTGAAGAATAAGTCTTTAAGGAGCAGGCTGCTGCTTCTATTTATTGTCTTGTATTGGAACAATGACAGTATGTGCAGAGTGTGAAGCTAAAAATAAGTAAATAACGTCGCGCGCCGTTTGAGTCAGCATACTAAAATGCGTTTTAGGTTGAAGTTATTCTTGTATCATAGCTGTCTCCTTGTACAAAGAGCACTTCCAGATCCAAGAATCTTCAAGACCAACGACGCTGTGAACAACCTTCCCTCGCACTGACGTACAGAGGCAAAATATTCTCACTGGGTGATCTTTTTTGTGTCGTGGCTGTATCACATTAACAATTAAGCAAAAGTTCTTTTGGAAGTATAAACTGTGCCTAGAGTATTTTTGCAGTAAATAATTGTTGAGCAGAGTGCCCAGTGGTGCTTCTGCGGCACCTTGTGTGTGAGGGCTAAAATAGAGTCGTAAATAAATGTTATTTACAAGCTCAAGATGCAGCTTTTCAGATATCATTACATGTCCCGGACTATGTCTATCTGAAGCAGGCAATTCAAACTTTGCTCATTGGTTAGCCGTTGTAGTGTGGTTGCCAAGCAGCTAGAACAAATGAAAGTTACGCGACATTAGTGCCAACATTGCCCTTGCGTTGTGCTGTGCAGGCCCTGTGGAACTGCCAAACACCTTGTGTTCACAAGACAGCACCAGAGCGCATCTGCTCACTCTAAGTGTCTCTTCAATGTCAGATGCAACTGCAACCTGTGAACTGACAGCCTTACAAATTGTGCCAAGCTTGGATGAAAAACAGATATTTCTGCTGACCACATGACAAACGAAGAATGTTTTACGTCAGGTTGCTCACCTTTCACCTCTCCTATGCACCTCAAAACATGAAACACTCCACTCTCGATGATGGGTTACGGTGAATTTCAAATAACGTTTGCCGTCACCGGCCCAATGTCGAAGGAGCATGTTAACTTTCTAACCACGCAGGGATAATGGGTCTAATTACCACGTGTCCTTGAAAAAGAGCTTCCGGAATAGTGGAGAAGTTGAACTGGCATTGAATTGAGAGTTCGTGCCAAGCATTTTTAGAGGCATATTTATAATGGTGAAGATAGTTTCGCGTACGGGATTAGCGCTAAAAGAGCCGAGGGACTGTAAACACACTGCAAAGTAATCCCCGCACGAATCAAACGAACCTGTACAGCACGGTGTGTCATGCACGTTGTGTAAGTGCCACTGTAGTTATAGTCCTAACAGAACCCACTTCGTTGTAGTTACAACTGTGTTCCTCTATTGTCCACTTCGTTGTAGTTACAACTGCGTTCCTCTATTGTCAATCTCGCCCTGTCTGTATTTCCCGGTGTGCGGGTGTTCGTGTGTGTGTAAAACACCCACTTCGTTTTTGTTGCTGCTCCGCGGCAAGTTAGTTTTTGTTGCGACTGTCGATATTATTGTTATTGCTAAGCATTATTAATGAGCGCGCAGTTATTGCTTTTTGCTCGTTCTCGTAGTGCATATCCACAACGTCCCCTTACCCCGCTGTGCAAAGAGCGTGCGTTGACGGGAAGGGGGGCATCCCATGCCAAGAAATCGAAAGACATATCAGTTTTTGCCTCGCGCTTTGAACCCTCGACTGAGTTGAAAGCCTTGGATTGCACATTCGTGCGAGCCCTTGTCTATATTTTGCACTTTTTTTTCTGTTTTGCCTTTTTCTCTTTCGCTTCTGTTTGTATGTCAGCTTTGACGCTTGCAAAGATGACTTTGTGTCGTTCTGCTACTCTTCAAGCTCTTGGACCAAGTATGGCTTATGCTTCACCCTTTGAGGGATATGCGAGTCTATATCACCTGCACAGAACAATGGCTACTCCGCACTGCATAACTACTAATTTTTGTGCAAAAAGCTTGAAAAAATGTTTAGTCCTATGTGTTTCTTTTTTCTTTTTGCATGCAAAGGCAAGCAATGTATGCATTAACTTGTGAAATATTCTGCTGTGGTTCGAAAGCTGTCAAGGGTGACTGTGCTCGTCTTTTCTCTATTTCTGTGCAATGCTTCAGGCCTTTCATGTTTTCAGGTTATGTTCGAAATGTTGCCGGCTATTTATTGATCAAACGAGAGCTTCCTTAACATTAGCTAAATGAACACAACTAGTTTAAAATTGAGGAGTTACTTGACTGAATCAGGAATATTATAAGGTGTACTGTTGATAATGTTCTGCAACACGTGTCATAAGGAGCGCAAAGTCCGCAATGTAAATTTTAGCCTCACATCTGGCAGAACTAACCTGAAGCATATCTTGTGAAACGCTAAACTATGTACCCTCTGATTTTCCGTGAACGGGAGTTAGTGTTCGTTTGTTTACCGCTAAACATTGTACAGAAAAAAGGAAGCAAGAATGTATAAATGTTGTAATAAGAGAAATTTTACTTTTATACATGCTGTGTCGTTCACTCTGCTTATTTTTCCCGCTGTTTTTATCGCTGTTTCTATACTTGCAGTTTTCCCTGGTCCACCTATTCGCTGTGACTGTGCCAGAGCTGTTCAAAGTGATTGACAAATGATGTGCGATGTTGTATGTATATTCGTGTGTATGTTGTGTAAATAGAATAAAATGCGCGATTTTTAGAACCAAGGATGGCTTGTGTCAGTTTTAATGTCAAAACAAAGTTTTACCTCATATTTGCCAGACTTAATGGCGCAGCTCCCTGAAAAATAGCAGGCAGCTCACTGTTCCCCTTAAGGTTACAAGTAACACGAAAAGAGTGGGGTGCATGTTTGGCACCTGCAAAATTATCTTGCATGCTGAAACGAATCTCGCACTAAGCACAGAACGAAGTTTACCTTGAGAACCGGTGCTTCTTATTGTGTAGTTATATAATGGAGTTATATAATGGAACCCGCCGCGTTGGCTCAGTGGCTATGGGGTTGTGCTGCTGAGCCCAAGGACGCGGGTTCAATTCCCGGCCGCGGCGGCCGCTTTTCTGGTGGGGACGAAAAGCAAAAAACGCCCGTGTGTTCGAGATTCCGGCGCACGTTAAAGATCCCCAGGTGGTCAAAATTAATCCGGAACCCTCCACTACGGCGCGCCTCATTGCCTGTGAAGCTTCGGCACGTTAAACCCCCATAATCAAATCAATCAGTTATATAATGGAGAGGATGGGGGTTAGGGCGGAGCAGAAGTGCCAATTTCCAGTTAAGGTCGAGTTCTCAAAACTGGCTTACTTTTCCCAAATATCCACTAAAGCCATTGTTACGATAACAAACCGGCTATTTAACTATTGAATTTATGACATGATTAAAGTGTCGAAGGTTTGAAATACTCGCAAACAAATTCATGAAATAGTATTGGTGCTGGTCACCAAAACAAAAATTGGCCGCGTATCTGCTGCTTTCGTTGCAAATGTCAACAAAAGACGGTAGTCTTTCGTCGACATTTGCCAAGTAAATGCCTCTCTTCGGCTTCCCACTCGCCTCTTATGCTGTTCTTCTCCCGTCGCACTCTTGGCAAGATAAACACGCTAGAGCTTTGCTCAAGTCAATTTAAATTTACCGCGTTCCACTGCTCCAGGCCAGGTGCCTCTATGCCAGAGCTGCCGTATGGTGGAGACGCTCGTGAATCGAGGCGCCCTACTTCAACGTTTATAAAACCATATTTATTTACTTCACGTGCGTTCCAACCGGAACGTGGAACCTGTCTAGTGGAACTTTCCGTAACTGTTGCCGTTTGATTTCTTAAAATGCCGCCAGAAGTTATAGTGGCGCGGGCGGCAGCAGGCGACGGAGTGATTTTTTTTTTTCTGCAGCGGACACAGACATTTGCTATCGCAAAAATCAAGCATCAATAAAGGAACGCCGCAAGTATCCCTTGTGAATTGATTTGCTGCCTCATATTTGCGTAATGTTTTGTTCTTGTTCAACAATGTTGACAAGCATGAACACTGCCACCTGAGTTAGGCGTTTAGATTTGGCTGTGCGTATATGACTATTTCGCAGCATCTGTTTCACTTTTGCCGGCAGGCTGAATCGAGTGACAGACAGACAGACAGACACAAATTATCCCGTTCAAGTAGCCCAGAAAAGTCTGTTGTCTTTAATATTGAAATGGGTGAACGATCATGTGCAATCACTTTAATGGTGCTATATCTGGTTTTTCAACCTCTTCAGGCTTCAATTTGGGGTGAGGTATCTTGGATTGAAGAAAATTATTCTTTTACGATTGAGCGCAGTTTGGGTTCCTTCACTCTCCATGAACCCCCCTCCCGCCTCTATACATTCCTTTTCGCATCCCCAATCGCTGACCCACCATTTCCAAGGGACAATTAAGGGTCCTGATTATTAATTACACTAGTTAGCAGGCTCGCCAGCAACTAGTCTCGCTGATTCCAGCGACAGACAGTCCAAACTTTTCGTGCTTAGGTGGCCCAAGAAAGAATGGGACTCTGCAACACTCCTGATAAACGCTTTCACTTTTTCCTTCGCGTCTGGACGAATTGTCAAAGCTATAGTTATAAACAGCACGGAGCGGCACTGTGTGATTTGATCGTCGCAGCAGATATATGCCTTCTGCTTTGTGTGTTATTTTTAAGTGGCTAGCGAATGCTTTCATTGCTGCAACAAGGAAAGCGACCAATAGCCACTGAATTGCTGCAGCATGCAATGACGTAACTCTAGCATTCAAAGAACGCCAAGACTCGGGAAAAAGAGAAAAAATGCGGTTGATGCCGCTTTCATAGGAATCAGTAAAACACGAAAGTGAATTGCTCCTTCCCAGGAGCATTTAAATGTTTATTGTACATCCATGTGAACTTACACATAGCTATTTATATTACGTCGGTATGGCACCGTTAGACGCATCAAGTTTAGACACCGGATTGCACTTCAAAGTTTCAAAGTTTCATTTCAAAAATACAATAATGTACTTGCCAGAACATTGCAATGTTTCGGCAAGTACATTATTGTATTTTTGAAATAAACTTTGCGTAAATCCGGCTGAAACCACAGCCCCTTGAAAATCGTGCGTACGAATTCGAACCGAAACCGAAAGCAGTAGGTGGCGGAGGGTGCCTCAATTCACCCGCGTCCGCGTACACGAAGATGTTTAGGGCAACGTTCATAGTATCTATAAACGTTGGCTTAGGGTGCCTGGATACTAGCGCCGCCGTACAGTGGACGCGTAAATCGGGGCACCCTAAAGACGCTGGCATCGAAGCGCCAACTCTCGGCACTCATTAGCGTCATGATGAACTACTTCGCTTCGCCTCTCCTAGACGGCAGCACTGTCAAAATAAAGAAGGTAGTGGGAAACATATAAGGCGCGTTCGTATACCTACTTGCGCTTGAATTCATAGGTAAGTTGGCATAGCGCTATGTACCTCCCGTTACGGCGAGAGAGTTCGTGGTTGGAATCCGGGCGGAGCAGCGGCAACGCTACTTTTTCTGGTGATGTCATTTCCATGACGGATATGACGTCGGTGAGATCTTGGTGTACCCGGGCATACAACACTTCCGTGTTAAAATCTTATGAGCAGGTTTCCAAGTGATCTGATCGGCATAGAGAAGTAATTTTTGGCTGAGGTACTTTGTGACCCCTATTCTAAGCACTGGATTTGTTCGTTAACTGCGTTCTGAAAGCATTTAAGATTTAGAAAGAAGTTGAAAAATGTGTTGCAGTGTCCATTTAAAAATGCAGTTGTCTCTCAAATGGTTTCTTGTGTCTTTGGGCGGCAAGGGTGATATCGCAAAATGCGACACTCTCTGAACAGTTGCGGCTGTCCCTCTGGTGTTCCGGCGCAGCAAAAACGTGGCCCTATTGCCGCGTCGCATCATAGCTCGTTGAATAAAGGCGGCGCAACGAGGATTAAGAAAGCGTTTTAAGTGAAGCTGGGTCACCGCTAATGAAGCGGACAGGTCACGAACGAGGGCACGTAGCTTCACTTTGGGAATGGTTCTGGAATCTGGAGGCGTGGCCGTAGATCTCGACGAGCCCTGATGACTTACGTTTGTCAAACGCGCAAACGTAGCGCTCATGAAGATGACAGTCAGTGCAGAAGACGTTTCGAACTTTTGAAGCCGTTTGACGAAGACGTCAAAACGTGACTTTCTTATACCTTTTTTTTTACTATAAGTGGAAAAGTAGGAAGTTGGTGATTTAAAAAGCGTAGACGTCGACCAGAGAGACGAGCCCCTGTGGCCTGTTGTGCTCCACAAAACGGCGCAAAATGGGGCAATGTGAAATAGGAGTCAAAAAAAAAACGGCAGGGGGTTTGACTGCGCCAGCCACAGAATATCGTGTGAAAGCAGCATACTACATTCTTGCTTGAAAAGCACACGTGAATCGCACGCCAGCAGCTGACCCGAGCGGCCCTCACCATGCACCCAGACTGCCGAGTGGTGAGTGGCAAGGCCCCTCGGGTCCTCCCGGGACGTCTCAGCAGGGACGTCCGCAGCCTGCTGCTCCGGATGCGGCTCAACTGCTGTTATCTGGCAGCCCGACTGCACCGCCACGGCCGCTGCGCCTCCCCCACCTGTGTCCACTGCCCCGAGCCCGAGGCGCTGGAGCACCTGATCTGATCCTGCCCAGAGTTTGCATCACACCGAGGAGTGCTGCAGACTTCGTTCCAGCGTCTTGGGCTGCCCCACCAGCGCCTCGAAGACCTGCTCTTCCCGACGGGCCCTGACGGCACCCGCCGTGACGCCTTCCACCACCTGCTGCTCTACCTGGAGGCCGCCGGACTCACCCAGAGCCTGTAGACGGTAGTCTGCTGTCCGCGCCATTGCTGCTTAACTTGGTTTAGCGTAAAGGCTCCACTCTCTTTTTCTCTTTTAGCTTACCTATCTCTTTTACAACCCTCTTTCTCCTCCTTAATCTTTCATCCCCCTCCCCCCCGCACTGGGTTGAATGCAGGTGAGCCCCCAGATGGGCTCAATAATATCCCCAGTGCACTTCATTTCCTTTTCACCGGAATCACTTAGTAGTAGTAGTAGTGAATGCACCACCACGGATATACATATCTGCTTCTCTGCGGGTATGGATTTTTTCTTCAACCCGCCGAGTCCGATTCCCATTAATTTAACGATTTGTACCGGGGGGAATAGAAGCCTTCGGCATCTAGCGCACAGCAAAAAAACAAAAAAAAAATGGCCGCGTATCTGCTCCTTTCTTTGAAAATTTCGTCAACATTTGTCAAGTGCCTCCCTTCGCTTTCCCGCTCACCTATCATGCTGTTCCTTTCCCGTTTCGCTCCTCGTAAGGTTCTAAACTTACCGCGTTACACTGCTGCTGGCCGGGTGCTCTATGCCAGCGCTCTCTTACGGCGGAGACGCGCGTGAATTGAGGCGCCCTACTTCAACGTTCATAGACCACGTTGCCATACTTCATGTGCGTTCCAAGCGGAACGTGGAACCTATCTCTAGTGGAACCTTTCTTAACTGTTTCCGTTTGATTTCTTAAAATGCCGCTGGAAGCTGTAGTGGCGCGGGCGACAGCAGGCGCCGGAGTGATTTTTTTTATGCAGTGCATGTAGTATTTCATTTGCTATCGCAAAAATAAAGCATCCATGACTTTTTTTTATAAAGAAACACTGCAAATATCACTTATGTATTGTTTTTTGTCTCATATTTGCGTACTGTTTTGTTCTTGAGTGTTGACAAGTATGAATATCGCCACCGGGCTTAGGCGCTTAGATGTGGCCGTTGGTATATAAAGCTATTGTGCAGCTTCTGTTTCCCTTTGGCCGGGTGGCTGAATGGAGTTACAGACGGCGGGCGGACGGACAGACAGACAGACAGACGGACGGATGGACAGACAGACAGACAGACAGACAGACCAAAATTAACGCGTTTATGTAGCCAAAGAAAGACTCGTTTAGGAAAAAACGAAGCCTGGGTCAATCTGTAGGGACGCGGTTCCTAGTTGCTTGGATCCACCTAATGAATCCATTGATGAAGCGCTTTTGCCGGGTGCTCCCAAAAATTCTCCGAGATCATTCTACGTGCCACCATAAACAGAAAAAATTGCCCCCACCTCCCCGAAGGGAATCGTGAGGAAGTGGGAATGCATTTCTTGCGCCGAGAGTACACGGCGTAGTAATTCTGACATCGCCTTGAGAGGCGCCCAGCCAGCGAACGGTCTAAACTGGAGCAGAGCGAGCAGGAGACTGTAGCGAGAGAGCGCGCGCGAGCCGACCCACGGAGGTCTGGCGGTTTATCGCTGCATATAAAGGGGGGTACGCCGCGCTGAGCGCGCCAAGCCAGGTGGCTGAGAGAGAAGGCGGGCGCGCGAGAGAGAGGGGTGCGCGCGCAGCTGCAGCCAGCGAGGAGAGAGGAGGAGCGAGCGAAGGGGGAGGGGGACGCGCGCAGCGGCGCACGGCAGCTGCCGGGAGAGGAGGTGGTGCGTGACGTCACGGCGCGGGTGAGGAGAGGGATGCGCGCGGCGCACACCGCCGCGCCGCGAGGGAGCGGTGAGGGCGTGGCGTCACGTGGTGAGTGACGTCACTGCGCCGTTGCTACCGACGCTCCTCTCCGCTCTGCGGCGTTGCTAGGGAAAGTAGGGCTGCGGACGCCGCCGCCGCCGGCGGTGGATGGTTTGGGGTCGCTTATAAAGTGCATCGCACTTAAAACACGGAGACCATCTCACAAAAGATCAATAAGCCCTACCATGTAACTAGCAAGAAATGCAAGCATTGTTTATGGGAGGAAGGAAAATCTCGATTGCGTTTCGGAACAAAGAGCGCTAACGATGACGATGGCGATAACAATAAGTCCTGTCATACATTCGTGCAGACAGTTTTTTTGTTGTTTTTGTTGTTGGGAATCAGGGTCGTATCACGTCCTATGGTACGAGAACCATACAACCGCATCACTATTGACGTTACTGGAACCTAGGTTCCAGGGACCAGACGGAACTAGGTTCCGTGTTCTACAGTGACTTTAACCAGTATTCGTGTTCTGGTACAGCTGCGGCTAGCTACCTGGGAAAGCTGTACAAAGGAACACTAACCACGATAACTTTGCTTCACCATATGCTTCTCCCGGGAATCGCGCTCATTGAAAAATGATAATTAAAAAAAATTGGTGGATCCCACACGTAGTTGGAAATCAGTTTAAAAACGAGGGGAAGAGAAGCGTTACACTTGTGCTTGCACACTGACATCAAGCCCTGCATGTAAATTTACGATACACGCAGATCACCTCGTCGCCAGGACGTCGCGCGGGAGAGTCGTAGCCATAGTGTCCACCTCGACCGTCATATTTATATTAGCGGTTTGCACCGCGTAGACGCTCGAAATTTCTGGCCAACAAGCTGTTTCCGCAACCTGCTCCAAGCCGGAAAAAACGGGATACCCCCACTAACTGCATGGGGCTTCCACGCAACCAGTCGCTTGCTTCCTGGCCCAGCGGGCGCGATACGCGGAGGCCGGCGTTATCAGCTGTAAGATAAAACTTGCGCCTGCCAAAAAGCCGCAGCAGCAGCAGCAGCGCCCCCCCCCCCCCCCCTCTTCCCCCGCCCCCGGGAAAACCGGGAGGGGAGCCAAAGAAGGCTTCATTTGAATAGCGAGCCACGCTAACTATACTCGGTGACAACTTAAGAACGGCACCGGAAGTTGCCGCTGTGCCTTATCCCCGTAGCTGGATGTTTCTCCGCGCGGCGCAAGTAGGGCGTTACTGGGAATATTTTGAACATGGCGTGAGCCGTTCCCGTGATTTTTTGGACTTAATAGAGAGTTTTAGCAGTACGTATGCTCCGTTCGTTACGTTCGTTACGTTGCTACCGGGTTTACCGGGACCCGACTGCGCATGCGCGCGCACGTACCGGGCTCTTTCCGTGTAGTGAGACGGAAAACGTGTTTTAGCACTCCGTAGCGTCGTACCGTTCGTTCCGTGTGACGGCTGATTAGCCGAGTTGTTGCAAAAATCCACACGCTAAAAATACGTAAATAAAGAACGCAGTTTCCCCTAAAGCATTGCAAATCTAAAATAAATCGCGCTCGGCCGGACGCATTGTGAGGCAGGGGCTGCGGTGGCGGCGACGGCACCAGAGCGAGCGCAGGTGACGACATGGTCGCGCCGTTCACGCCGAGGAATGGCCTTGGCCTTGCCCGATTGAAGCGCTAGACACATGTACGATTGGTACACGCGATTCGTATGCGACTGACCGTTACGACTGTCACCACGACTAGTCGTACGCGTGAATTTGAAACACATGGCCCGATGCGGGTGTGCGATGCCTCGTCGGCGCCGCTCCGCCCACTGTTTTTGCTCCATGGTCAACTACGACGATCGCTGAGCTGAACTTGTAGATTCCGCGCGTTTGTACGCAAGAAATGGATAAAGCAGGCAACCGTGAAGCGTTTTCTGCATCGGAAACAGTCCGCGCACACGCCGGTCGCGCCTGCCAGCTCGGCACACTCAGCGGCTCGAACCAGCGCAGACCACGGTAGCAACCGCTTGTCGCTGCTCTTCCGAATCAGTCTGATCACTAAAACGAAATTCCACCTGCGAGAAAGTAGGTGTTAGTGTGGTGAAAAATTGTGCTAGGGATTGTTCTCGGGGCTTATTTTAAAAGCGGCGATCAGATATATCTGCCGCGATGACCGGCCGTGGATGCCGCGGCGCACGGTGCGGCGAGCGCCCGAGAGATGGCGATACCTGCGCGGAAGCATCGAAACAGGCTACGCAGATGTCTCGGTCCCCGATCGCTCACGGCAGTTGTAGCTCAAATAAAGTTTCACATGCGAGAAAGGGATGATAGTGAGGTGAAACGTTGTGTTATGGAGTGTCATTCGCAGTTGCACAGATAGCGGCGATCAAATATTCGCCAGGACGCTAAGCCTAAAGTTTCCAACACCCGAGCAAGCCGGTTGCGGGCTCCGGATACGGTAACACGGAAGCAGAGCGCCGGGAGAGACGCCGGCCGCGTACGGAACAAATGGCGCATGCGCAGTCGGGTCCCGGTAAACCCGGTAGCAACGTAACGAACGTAACGAACGGAGCATACGTACTGCTAAAACTCTCTAATATGCTTATAAACGACTCCAGGGACGACAAACAAACTGCGTGAGACAAGGCAGACGATACCACGCATTCATAGCAAACCCCTTTCAAAACGCGCGCGCACTGACGTCACGGGTCCGGCGCTTTGGCGGAGTGATACACTACATGAGGTGGTGCCGTTCTTGATTTGTAACCGAGTATAGCACGCCCTTCCCTTTTTAAAGCGAAGCTCTAGTGTCCTCACTGATACCGTTGTACGCCAATACGTCCTGCGGGAAAGCCAATTTTCTCTGACGATAATGATGAATGCTCGTGGATGAAGTGAAAGAAAAAAAAATTGGCCGCGTATCTGCTCCTTTCGTTGCAAATGCCGTCAAAAGACGATAGTCTTTATCGGCTTTTGCGAAGTAAATGCCTCCCTTCGCTTTCCCGCTAACCTCTCATGTTGTTCCTCTTGCGTCGCGCTCCTCCCAAGGTAAATACGCCAAATGTTTGCTTAAATCATTTTAAATTTCCCGCGTTCCACTGCTCCAAACCGGGTGTCTCGATGCGAACGCTGCCGTACGGTGAAGACGAGCGTTCATCGAGGCGCCCTACTTCAACGTTTATAGAACCGCGTTTCCCTACTCCACGTGCGTTGCAAGCAGAACGTGGAACCTATCTAGTGGAACCTTGCGTAACTGTTGCCGGTTGATTTCTTAAAATGGCGTCAGAAGCTATAGTGGCGCGGGCGACAGCAGGCGACGGCGGAGTGAATTCTTTTTTTGCAGTTGATGAAGTATTTAATTTCGCAAATGTCAAGCATGTTTGATTTTTTATAAAGGAACACTGCAAATATCACTTCTGTATTGATTTGTTGTCTCATATTTGCGTAATGTCTTGTTCTTCTTCAACAATGTTGACATGTATCAACATTACACCGGACATACACAGGTAGATTTAGCTGTGACTATATAAGACTATTGCGCAGGCATTGTTTTGCTTTGGCCGGGTGGCTGAATCGAGTCACAGACAGACAGACAGACGGACAGACAGACATACAGACAGACCAAAATTTCTGGGTTTAAGTAGCCCAAGAAAGACTATCGTCTTTAAAAAAACGCTTCCCGTGGCTGGAATCTAACCTGACTCCCTTGCGTTATGGAGCGGGCGTCTACCCGATTGCTCCATTTGGACATGGTCGAAGCGACCGCCAAGCAGTACCGCCTCGCGCCGTACACCACGAACTCAAGCATTAGGCCTACGGAGTGCACACCCGAGAGTTGCGTGAGAGTATTCTAGAAACGCAGTGTCTAGAGTGCCGTCCGACGGCACTCTAGCTCATCGTTGCAGGCATGGCTAGAGTGCCGTCCGACGACATTCGGATATTTAAAGGAGTACTGACACGAAATTTCAAAGCTGAGATAACTTTGTAAAATGCTTCCTTTTTATCAGGAGATATCTCCCAGCAAGTTTCAACCGCAACCGTTCAGCGAAACATATTTAAAATCCATTTTAAACTTCGCCCGCACGAGAAAGCCCAGAGCGGACTACATGACATCATCTGCTACTTGCCCCAAACTGCCGACGTCGGGGCTCCCGTGACGAAGCCGACGCGCTGGCTGTGGTTGGCGCGCGCTGCTCGGGCGTGTGTACACGTCATGGTTTTGGGACTGACGTCATGGTGCCCGGGCCTGTGGGGACGGCGAAGATCTCGGCCGGTCTGGGCGCGCGCGTGCGCTCGCTCGCGCGCGCTTCCAGAGAGGCAGCGATACGGCAAGAATGGTGACGTCACGTGATACATTCTGTCATGGCGGCCGCTCGGCGTTTTTTTGTCGAAACCGAAACTGGCACGAATAAACGACGCCGTAAATGAATGTTTACGCTGCGCTCGACCGTCTAATCTGTCATTCTATGATTAGTGGGCTGGTAGGCACGCATAGCAGCGAAAAAAACGTAACACGAAAATTTCGTGTCAGTACTCCTTTAAGACTAGGCTAGCAGCGCCGAAAGTGTCTGTCGTTGTAGTGTAGAGGATCCGTCTTAGCTTCTTGATCCCAAAATCGGTGGTTCGAGACCAACTGTTGCCTCGGTTGTTGTTGTTTTTTTTCGTTATTTATTTGAGGTGTAATTTTTATGCCTTGGGTTAGTTTTGGTGTGTTAAATGATTTCTTTGTGTGCGTTAGGTTATCTTATGTTATGTTTAGGTTAGGTTGCCTAATTTTACGTTATCTAGAGCGATGTACTGCCAGACTCTGCAATTTTGCCCCCCAACGCCGGTGGACGTCGATATAGTGGAGTGCTTATAATACCGTCGGACGGCACTCTAGCCACGACCTTCTAGAAAGGGGGGGCGTATACCTCCAGAGTAGCACATACTCGCAGTGTTGGATTGGCCAGCCATCACGAGAAAGCTTCCCGTTCAACCATTGTCGTCGTTAGACGGAGGCGTGCATGATTCTGATTATCAGCCTGCTGTTTTTTATTGTCGTTTATTGTCAAAACGAGCTCGCAATCATCTTGCTTCCTGCTCGGCCGTCGTACCTCGCTACCATCGCTTCCGTCTCCACTGTGCCTCTACAATTTTTTTCGCCTTAACTTCACGAGTAAATGTGGACATTGTATGAATTAAGGACATCGAGACCGCCGTGCACACGGTACCTTCTACCCGCAAATATCTAAGCGTACACAGTATACCGACTCCCTCTTCAAACAATCCACGCACGAGCGTTTTCGCTGGGGGCAGACGCTACAAGCGATTGGATGAGATTCGTTATTAATAGCCGCTGCTACCAGGATTGGCCTCGAGACGTGATCCCCCGAATCCACGTATACGCAAAAGGCAGGCTATACAAAGAAACCGACTTCAACGAATGGGCGGTTCAGTTTCTTCCTCGGAACAAGTCGTGGCCTCCCGTCGACTCTTCGAACCTCGCGCGCACGGGGCAATCGAATTGAGCACGCCTGCTCACGGAGCTCGGCCAAGACGACGCTCTCTACAGAGTTCAATTTCACGTACGTGTGATAGCCACGCAAAGCGCAAAGAGGCGAAAAATGAAGCACACGTTGAAGAAAGAGCAAGTGCATTTTGCAAAGCGTGACTCTTCTGAGAAATGGACCCATTTCTGGACCGACGTGCGTGTAGAGCACCCGATACATGCACGCGCGTGTTATGCAGCCGTTCCCATTTATTATCTATGGGGTCGTCGAAGACCCGGTCGGACATTCGGCCGGTTCAAACGTGCCGTCGAGGTGGAGTGAGTGAATGCTTTTTGTTTGTATGTTTGTTTTTGTGTTTCACCGTGTTTATTTATGGCCTTGCGTTTAGTCAGTCGGTCCTGACCCGTTTCGTCTTCATTTACTTAGCGTGCACGCCGGGAAAGCTTCGCTTCTTCTTTCCTCAATTTAGTCCACTCTCTTTGCAGATTGGAACGAACGCGCGATGGGTTGTTCTCTGCGTCGCCGAGTTAATACTGCTCTGCGGGCACTGAACCGCTCCGTGAGCCCGGTCACGCAAAAACTACTGCTGATTGCTAACAAGCCCTCTTTCCGTAAAAATGACTGTTATTGTTTTTTTTTTGTTGTTTAGTTTAGTTTTGTTTTGTTTATTGCAATTGGCGTCCTCTGCCCCCTTATTCGAAGCGTCGTCTGCTAGGGAGAACCGGATTGTGTTGACGGCAATGCCGATCGTCTGCGCGCTGTCTACGCCCAGCTCTGTGCTCACTGCTCGCGTTAGCCACTACGAGTAATAGTTACGTCCGTCAGTTCTTACAAAATAAAACACTTACCATCACGATCCGCAACCATCATTCCCAAGAAGTTCGACAACCGCAGAGAGGCATCCCGCAGGGTGCAGTGATCTCGCCGACACTATTCACCTTAGCCACGCTGAAAATACATCGAGCTCTAAAAGACATCCAGGGATTTCGTTACCTCTTAAGTATGTAGACGACATTACTTCACAGGTCACGCAGGGGTCGCCAGGACAAATTCAGGATGCGCTGCAAGAGACACTGAACGTAATTCAAACGGAAGCTCCAGGAACCGGCAGCTGTAGCCCTGAATAGTCTAGCTTCCTGCCAGTACATCACCCAAGATGGCACCCACTTCCCGTACGTCTAAACATCGCCCAACAACCCACACGAACGAACAAGGAGACAAAAGTATCCGTCTACACATACACACCAATGAAAAAGCGGATGCGGTGGTAGCTAACCTAATAGGACAATGGGACCACCTCCTCAATGGTCAGCAGAAAAACAGCCGACAGAAATAGTAGTCTCAAGGAAGCCGATCTTCCACAGCTTCTCGGTGCACTCATTACGTCACGTATGAGATATGCCACACTGTATTGTACTGTCCAAGAAGCACACGAGAAGCTTAATGAGCTCCTAAAGAAATCACCAAGCTCGCCGTCCCGATGAGCACATCCAGCAAGCAAATCCAGAACACCGGACTCTACGTTACATGCGAAAGCGTCTTAGCAGTACACAAACCCAACCAACAAGCGCTCGTCCTGTGTTCCCTTTGTTCGCGCTGCATTTTTTCAGTGTTGCGCTTTCTGGAGGTTTCAAAATACAACCAACAAGACCTCCTACGACTACTCAAATTCGACACCAGCAATTCTGCAGGAGAAGGGTCAGTCAGGAAGACGACAACCGAATCACCGTAGTACCCATCCAAAGATAAATCAATGGATAAAAGGACGACACAAGACGAAAGACCGGAGCAGCATCCTTAAAGGAGCCATGAAGAAAAAATTCAAGTTGGTTTTATTCGAAAGATTTCGTGTTTTATAGTGCCCCCAGCGCTTGTCCGGATTCAAACGGTGCTTTATTCACCGAGAAATTAAACAATTTAGGTTAAAATTTTGATTTTCCCGCTCAATCGTGCGTTTTCGTGGTCCCAAGTGACATCACAGGAACCGACCGCTCTGCAGCCTAGAGTGCCTTCATTCACGCATCCGCCGTACAGGGTAGAGACACGTATACTCTGGCGCCGCCATTTTCGGTTGCTCCCTCGCCGCCGAAGCAAGTCAGTGTCAAAACCGCGCTAAAATTATCGCCGCAACGCGGTTTACTGAAGAAGTTTGAATCATATTGTCTGTTTCGCGTTGCTAGGTCTCGTGGGAAACGAAAAGAATAACGCGTTGAACCCGTTGGCCCAATTGCGGCGGCACGGGACCGTTCAAAGGTTGTCTCCACCCTGCACAGCGGTGTTGGTTTGTTCCCGCGTTTCTTTACGTTCCGTAACCTAGATGGCGCCACCATACCGTGGCAAGCGTTTGGTTTGTTTTTGCCCGCATTAAAACCTGGCTTGTTTTTGTTCTGGGAGAAAATATTCGTTCCCTGAAACAGTGCTCGCTCGACAAATGGGGTCACGTAAGACACCGTTGCTTGCGTCAATCGACCAGTGTCGTCTGAGACAACCCCAAGCCCCGTAGTGCTGTGCAGCTAAACTGGCTAAACCAAGCATGCTGTGCGCAGTACGAACAGCAGAACGCATCAGTATTTCTATGTTTACATGTGCTTTCGTAACTTCCACTGTTTGTCCCATCATTCTTATTGCTTTGTAAAGAATGTGCCCTAAATTTAAGCGCAAATCGCTCGTTCGTCTAGTTTGTAAGCTCTACCTAATTTTCGTCTGCTTCTGCCAGCCTCCGCCAATCGCAGAGCTTAGCTCATGTGACATCATAGGTTCAGTTGCGGGAAATGAGCTGGTGGGTCGCATGACCATTCCCATTTTTCCTAATTATGTAGCTTATTTGAGCGAAGTTTACGTTAAAAGTGGTGTCAGTATGATTCTAACGAGACAATCTTTTGAATGAACCAAACTTGTGTTTTCTCTTCATGGCTCTTTTAACGAAGGAAATACGACGCACTCCAAGTGAACGACACATCTGCACAGACGCCAGCAATCATAGAACCCAATGGGCATGGACCACCACCGAAATCGAAGGAAGTGAAGCAACGGGCACGTGTCCCTGCACACAGAGCTACAAAGCAGAAATATACGCCACTGGCCAAGCCATCCAAAAATGCACGTACCTCACCAAACCTTTGAACATCTACACTGATTGCCAACAGGCATCACGCATGCTATACATTCGAATACCCCCCACAGCTCGCGCGCTTTTAGGAAAAAATACAAGGAACGATGCAAGGTCGCCCACGAAACCGCACCCCAGGCTCCCTGCAACCGCTTCCAACCATAGACAGACCCCATCCTACCAAAACAGATCACACTAAAAGATCAATCGATACAAACCGGAAGCTTAACCTAAATCACACACGCATCTAACCAAAGAATAACAGGTCTTATTGAGGCAGGCGCGAACGGGTAGCCTCCTAACCCCAGCACGAATGCCTCGTTACCATAGATGACCACTCCCGCAATGGACTAAATACCAGGGAGAGGTGGACCAGCGTCATATGTTCGGCAATAACAACAAAGAACCCGAAGAAGACATTATCGTAGGGCTTTCGTAACGGGAAGACCAAACGTGGAGCACCATCCCAAGGGAGACCAACAAGCCCCCGACAGTGACAACCCAGGCCACACAGGACTACAACGCTGTCTAGGAAGCCACGACAGGCAATCCAGGAGTCGCATGAACGGAGCAAGAAATCATAAAAGGAAGCTGTCATTTATTCATTTCTTCCCCGTGAATCCGTCGCAGCGACAAGTTGTACAGACAACTTGATAACACCGCATCGCATTTGCTCGCTGCTCTGCGAGGCAGAGAGAGAGAAAAACATTTATTTGGGAAAGCGTGACTGAGATTTGGCTACGGGCGGGTCCCTTCCTCCGTCCAGGGCCCCGGTCTCTCGCGCTCCTCTCCACGCTCGAAGAACCAAGTCCCTCTGAACCCCAGGGTCGGAGCTCGTCAGAGCTGCCTCGAGAGTGTTTGTGGTATTGGGTGCTGGGGGCCATAGAACGGGGCAGCCCCAAGTTGCGTAGAACAAGTTTCTTGGTTTCACGCACTCATTGCATTTCTTGTCGTACCTCTGTACACAGGAGTCGCTCCTCCGAGGCTGCCGAAGGTGCACGGGTTGCGCAGCGTTGGGCCGTTGTGTCTGTAAGGAAACAGAGAGTGAGGAAAGTGCGCACGGCAGCAGGGCGACTACCTGAAAATGCGTAGTGCGACCAGTTTTCTATTCGCCTGTCGTGGCACGTACTTGGTGAATGTAACTGCTCCCCAACGCTTGTATTGTTAAACCTACAACACGCGAGCAATACTATGGGGCTTAGCCCAACCTTATATGCGAGCTTTTAATAGCATGTAATTTCAAGTATACTGTTTCCTATATTATTTTACGCATTCACGCGTATATCTTATGGTTGCGCCCCAATTGAAAGGGAGCTGTTTTTGAGTGACGAATAGTCAATACGCAACGTACAAGTGCTGATTAATTATGTTGCAGGAACAACGAAAATTTGGAGTCCCAACGCCAGGAGACGTAAAAACCAATTGAGCATTTGTCAGAACATCGCGCTACTTATCCTGCTATGCCATACGCAGACCGCACACACAACACGCACAGTGGAGTATGGTTCAGATAAAACATTCGCAGAACTTTGTCCAAATCCCAATCACCGATAAATATGAGGCCCTTGTAGCTCGTGTCGTAGGGGCCACTGAGTGTCATGGTGCGATGACCGTCGCTAAGTTTCAGGCGTGTCCCCCCCAGCCCCCAGCTAGCCTTTTTGTGAGGTCTAATAATGTATGCTTGTTCTTGGCTTTCCTGTGTGGTCTGGTGTGGGGATGATCGTGTGTAGTGGCGTCGTAGGCAAAACAGCTCGGTTGACCAGAGCTCGAGTGGTTGCTTGGGCCAGTTCATTCCCCTGTAGACCGCAGTGGGCCGAAGTCCATATAAAAAGAATTTTTCTTTGGTTAGTAGTCTTCTCTAACAGCGAGGCTGCTGTAGGGGAGATCCTGCCTTTCGCGAAGTTAAGTAAGGCGATCTTCGAGTGTTGTGGTGGCTCGGGTAGAATTTATAGCAAGGCCTATGGCCATTTCCTCGCCCTCATTGGGATCTTTGGCCGGCGTGGATGCTGACGCCATTGTGATTCCGTCATTTCTGAAGACTGCAATTGCCATGGCGTTGAAACAAGAGCCGCCGTCGTAGTATAGTCGGCAGCGTCAACGTAGACAATCTCCCGTGGCTCAAAATGGTTTCGGAAACGTTTGTCAAGGGCTAGTGCTCTAGCTTGTCTTCTTTCCACGCTTAGCTCTGGGTGCATATTTTTTGGTAACGGCGGGATGCGAATGTATTTTCGCCATTCGTGTGGGAGGTCAACTTCATTTGGGAGGGAACTTTCGCTTCAGATTCTTAGTGACAGCAGAATGTATCTTCCCGTTTTGCTTTTAGATAGGCGTTCCAATTGGGCTGTTTGTTGCGCTTCAATTAGTTCTTCAATCGAGTTATTGATGCCTAGTGCTTCGAAGCGTTCGTTGGGCCGGGTAACTGGTAATCGCACTGCTTGTTTATAAACTTTCGTAATTAAGCGATTAATTTTTAATTTCTCTGAGTTGTAGTAAAGGGATGCAGTAGGTGATTTTACTAATTACGAAGGTTTGTACGAGCCGTATGAGCGTGTCTTCCTTCATACCTCTATTCTTGTTTGCCACTTTGGAGATGAGTCGCGTGGTGAGCTGAGTGCTCTTCTCGAGATGAAGGATTATCTCTTTGTTGTGACCATTAGATTGCAGTCATAGGCTGAGGATTCTAATGCTGTTTACGACTGCAGGATCTTCTGGCTGTTTGCGTAGACGCAGATGTAGGGATTCGACGGGTCTCTCTTGCGTCCCCTACCGGTAGGGCGGTAGATGAGCAACTCGGATTTCTGGGGAGAACAGTCCAGTCCTCGTTCTCGAACATAATCTCGCACCGCCTCGTGTAGGGTGTCTTGAATGTGCCCATCACTGCCGCCGCCGATCCACGGCGGGATGTCATCGGCGTACAGACTGTGGTGAAGGCCTTTAATGTTGCTTAGTCTCTCAGGCAGGCCTGGGCCTGAGACGTTGAACAAAAAGGGGGAGAGCACAGACCCTTGAGGTGTACCCCTACCACCCAGCCAGTGCAAATTCACCCGACTCAAGGATGCCGACGGATAGGCAAGCATGCAGTCCTGTTTGTAAGGAAGTCTCTAATGTAATTGTGAACTCGCTTCCCCGGGGATATCTTGGCAGGCCCCTCTAGTATCGCTTCGTGGATATCAAAAGCCTTGGTGAGGTTAAGACCTAAGATTGCCCTTGTTTCCAAAGGAGAAAGTCTGTCGGCGTCGATTATTTGATGCTTGATTTGTAACATAATATCCTGGGCCGAAAGCTCTGCTCTGAACCCTATCATAATGTCCGGGTACAGGTCATTGTCGACCATGTAGTTGCTGATACATTAAAGAACGACGTGTTTGAGGAGCTTGCAAATACAATATGTTAAAGTGGTTGGTCTTAAATTGTCAACGTGAAGCTTTTCCCGGGTTTAGGTATCATTACTAGTTTTGCAGTCTTCCAGATTTTGGGAAGGTTGCCTCTCAACCAGCACTCATTCATGAATTTGGCTAGCGCAATGAGGGAAGGCTCGTCGAGGTTTCTAAGCGTTTTGTTGGATACGCCATCTGGCCCAGGTGTCGACTTGGTCCGCAGCTTTCGAACAAGCGCGCGGAGTTCCTCGACAGTGATTGGTCGGTCAAGTAAGGTGTTCTCGGGTCCGGAGTAGTCCGGGAGCTTTACGGAGGGATTGGAGCCGACGTACCTGTCTTTGATTATTTGTATGAGCTCGGCATTTGTCCCATTGTGCACGTGGAGGATTGTGTTTAAATTTAATTTCTGCACGGTTTTACCCGACTCACGATTCATAAGGCATCGCAGAATGTTCCATGTTTTGGGGAGCCCGATCTGGATGTCCATGCATTCGCACTTTTCGTGCCATTGCTGGCGCGAGAGTCGATTCGCGTATTCTTCAATTTCGCATTTTAATCTAGCTATTCGTCTTCTCAGTGTGCGGTTGCGTTTTTGCTTTTTAAGTCGTTTCTCTAATCCCTGTTTGTCCTCCCCACATGTGAAGTAGGCGGGAATCAGCTGTAGTCTAACCCGCCTCCTCTGGTGTGGTTCTCGTAGATTTCTCGACGTGCGCCTTCAGCTGTGCTGACCATGTGTCGATGTCGGTTATGCCCGGCATACCACCGTCGTGGTCACACTCTGCAAGTCTCAGGGTTCTGAAGTCGACCCATACGAAAACGTTGATTTTGTGCCCTTTGTGTTCAGCTGGGCCAGCCCTGCTTTGGATGGATATAATGAGGAAGTCGCTCCCCAGACTTTCCTGGGTGTTATTCTAGGTGACCTGAGATGCGTACTTGGTAAAAGCGACATCTGGAGTGGTGTCCGTGCTGATGCTGTTGCCGTACCGCGTGGGGTGAGCGTGATCACTTAAGAGAGAGAGTCTTTCTTGCTGGCTTATTTCCCAGAGTTTACCCTTGGGTGTGTCTCTGGCGTATCCCCAAGCCGTACACAGGGCGTTAAAATCGCCCACTATGAGTAGGGGTTGCCTTTTTGCGGTGTCTATTGCCTTCCGGAAAAGAGGTGAAAAATTGCGCCTTTTCAACTCCTTTCCGGAAGGCGATAGACAGATATTTTTTTGTTAGTTTATTCCTAATTAATCTATCATTTTTTTGTATTTTATGTTTTCAAATTTCCTATTTTAAACACCATTAGAAAGTATAACTGCATTACCTTCGCTAGTTATGCACCTTTGTGCAAATGCACGGCTTGCCCCCTTTTCACAAGAATTTTTCCGTCACCGCTGACACAATACCACACGGTGCCTCGAACTGCCGCCCCACGACAGATCGGCCAAATAAGAACAAACTACCTACCGCCGACTTCAAGCGGACACATACCCCCACGTCACCCACCCCATCATCTAGCAATTTTGCGTCCCAACTCTCAACACCGTAACAAAGGACCAAGAGAATCACACCGAGCCGGCCTAGTTGGAAACGATTCACGGTTACATTCGTGCAAAACAAGTCTTCCTGGTCCCTCGTTGCTTTGCGCAAATGTAACCATGCATGGACCAAGAGCGGTACTACACTTGCCCCCCCCACCCCCTTCCTCCCATGAGTAGTGGGAAAGCATGCCATCCCGCCCGGACCCCAGCGATCAGCTTCAGCGGGTCAAAAGGCCCACCAGACAGCGATCGTCTAGGGACATCTGGACAAAGAAGACCCCCCCCTCCCCACATCACCGCGGGTAAATAAAACTATTTTCATCAAAATAAAGAGTAATCACAATTATCTTCTTCTTTTTAGTCTCCCTTTAGCAGCATACATTCTTTTTTTCAGTGTCTATAGCATTGCGAGTTAATTTACTTTTTCTGGGAACATCACCTCCGGGCTCTTCAGGTATATACAGTCACACCAGACATGCATTCAACCAGCGACAGGACAGAGTCATCCTGGTGTCACTTGTGGCTTTCTCTAAGGAGACGGGCCTCCCACGGCTGCTTGCTATTCCATCTACGTACACTTCAATAAACTTCATCATCGCCACAATCGTTGTTAAAGACCTTCAGGAGATGTCACGGATATCAATTTAAAACGAGGCTCTCCTGATTCTCGGCTTGCAGCTTACTTGCCGCTTTGACAGGCCTGCTCAGTATTCCATTCAGTGGGCGTGAAGTTAAAAAAAGGCAATTGAAAAAAAAAAAAAAACCGCAAGAAAAGCCATCTGCCGAGTGCAAGGAATAAAGAACAAGTACAAGGATACTTCTCACGCCATAGACCAAAACACCGCGCCCTATCTCGCATGCGTACGTGCGCTTACGAAAGAAGTGCCGGTCTCCTTTAAGACGCTTCCCGAGACACAACTAATGCTGCCTTATCGCCCGTCTGCCATTTATGCCATTTATCCACGACCGAAAAAGATCAATCGCGCAAACAGGTCCTCCTATATATTTCGCAACGACGCGGGAGGAAAACAGATATAGGTCCGAGTCTTTCCACATTCGAGCCCTCATTATTACTTTTCATTCCCCCTTTCTGCGTCTACCGGAACTTATAGCGCTTATCTGCCTGCGTATATATATATATATATATATATATATATATATATATATATATATATATATATATATATATATATATATATATATATATATATATATACTGGCTCCTGCTGGAAACCCTGAACCGGTTCGACTTCCTGTGAAGGACCCGACAACTACGTTTTCGCTTCCAATAAATCTTTATCTGCACCGTACGCCCAATTCATTCTCTGCGTCCACTCTTTCAAAGAAGGCTTCGCGGGCGATTATATGATGCATTGGCACGGAACACGCCATTGATAAAAGAACTGCACACCGCCGACCCGTTGTCTAAATTACTATCGCCAGGTGATTGGTTAGACGCTCACCTCATTTCAAATTAACTGGTGATTTCTATGACGCCTTCTGGAACGTAATGGGACTCTTTCCGCCTCTCGTAATCAGACTGGCCTCCAAATAAGGAGGCCTTATCTTGAAGTCGTTTGCCAAACACACCCAGCCGCCCCTTTTTGAAGCGAAGCGTTAGTATCCTCACTACTCCGTGGTCCTTCCTCGCTGATGCGTTGTATGCCAATACGCCTTGAAGGAAAGCCAACTTTCTCTGACGAGGATGATTGAATGATCGTGGCTGACATGAAAGAAAAACGCCTCCCGTGGCTGAGTCGAACCTACGTGCCTCGCGTTTCTTATATATATATATATATATATATATATATATATATATATATATATATATATATATATATATATATATATATATATATATATATATATATATATATATATATATATATATATATATATATATATATATATATATATATATATATATATATATATATATATATATATATATAAGGAAGAAATGCCGGCAGACTACAACGCCAAAGAAGGCATAGGGGAATGGTTAGACTGTTTTTTACCGTTAGTGACGTTACATTATTTTTTTTATTATTAATTACGCGAGAAAGAAAGAAAGAAGAACACGCGCCCAGAGTGGGGACCGAACCCACGCCTTTCGAAAGGCGTGGGTTCGGTCGTGGGTTCGGTCTCCACTCTGGGCGCGTGTTCTTCTTTCTTTCTTTCTCACGTAATTAATAATAAAAAAAATAATGTAACGTCACTAACGGTAAAAAACAGTCTAACCATTCCCCTATGCCTTCTTTGGCGTTGTAGTCTGCCGACATTTCTTCCTGTATTTCCTAACGAGCCCCTCATTTCCAAACCCTATTATCATGCGAAAGCTTAGCGAGGGCCTCGGTTCTGGCAGCCTTGATGCCAAGGTAGCATAAGAGGGTTTCCCGCCAGTTACCCGCTTATGACAGGCTGTAGACGTTCGCGTCACGCCCCGGGGGTTGAAAAGAAGGTCCCCTTCTCCCCGTGTAGTCTGAGTGGCGCTGGCTACCACCCTCATGCGTCAGATACAGTTGTAGTAAATATAAATACACCAGAAAGTGAAGATCGAAAGGCGTGGGTTCGGTCCCCACTCTGGGCGCGTGTTCTTCTTTCTCACGTAATTAATAATAAAAAAAATAATGTAACGTCACTAACGGTAAAAAACAGTCTAACCATTCCCCTATGCCTTCTTTGGCGTTGTAGTCTGCCGGCATTTCTTCCTGTATTTCCTAACGAGCCCCTCATTTCCAAACCCCCTATATATATATATATATATATATATATATATATATATATATATATATATATATATATATATATATATATATATATATATATATAACAAATTGACCGTAGGGTACAGACCCGTTTATTTCACGAATGGACTTCCGTCGTAACTTTCTTGCTTCAGGTACATTCAGATCAGCTTTCCGGCACATCAGAAGGCCCGCCTTGGGCTCAGTGTGATCGTCGGCGCTGAAGACGCAGCGTTTCCAAGCTGACTCCCGTAATCGTCTTTTACGATTCAACATACAAAAAGAAAAAAAAGGCGAACAAAAGGATACACTTTCACCGCAAACGTGTATGAACACAAAACTAAAGTATAGAATGAGTAAAACAAAATCATGCACCCCTCCGTCTAACGACGACGATGGTTGAACACGAAGCTTTCTAGTGATGGATTCTTTAGTTGGCCAATCCCACATTGCGAGCATGTGGCACTCTGGAGGTACGCACAACTTTTCTAGAGTACCCACAGCAGCTCTCGGGTGTGCATTCCCTAGTCCTAGCGTTTTGGTTTGCGGTGTACGACGTGAATTGGTACCTGCTGGTTGGCATCACTTCGAACATGTCGAAATGGAGCAACACTCTCGCTTCATAACGCGAACGACCCAGGTTCGATTCCAGCACGGGTTCGATTCCAGCACTTTCACTTCAGCCACACTCATTCGTCTCATCGTCACTGATAGTTGGCTTTTCCTGCAGTGCGTATTGGTGTACAACGGCATATCAGCGAGGACACAAAAACTTCGCTTTAAAAGAAAGGCTGCTGGGATTACGAGAGGAGAAAGGATATATATATATATATATATATATATATATATATATATATATATATATATATATATATATATATATATATATATATATATATATATATATATATATATATATATATATATATATATATATATATATTTATATATATATATATATATATATATATATATATATATAATCGTCGCGAACTTCAATTTAAATTGCGTGCCGCAGTAAAAAGACAACGCGAGGAGCTGAGGGTAAACCGCAAAATTAAAACAAATAGCAAGCGAAGCTGTGGCTAGTAGTCGCCGCGTAGAAGTGCACACCCTTTTTATTACCCTTAAAGTGTTGATTTCGTTTCTTCTTATTATTATTTTTCGGCCCTGACGTCACGCTTATACGACGACGGAAGCGCCTGCTAGAAACAGCTGTCCCGGCGCTCCACGGGCAGCTGGATTCATTGTAAGCTGACGGACGCGCGCACCTGCTTCGCAATCGCAAGCTGCTAAGTCTTCAAAATTTTCAACCGTGCCAGATCCCGGGAGTCGGTTGTGCAGTTCGCGACCCCGCCGCACACTGCCGCGACACCACTCTCTTTTGAAACAATCTCCGCGACGCAGGAGAATGGCGCGATGAATCACACGCTTCCCACGGCAGCTGTCAGGGCGACGTAGCTGCGCGTCCGCAACGCACGCTTGAACCGCGTTGCGTCTCGCGTTTCTAGGCGGTAAGAAGGGCCATTTCTTTTGCTCGCTGTGATCCGTGTGATGTGTGGCGTTAATTTTTCAGAGTCCAGTGATAGGTGTTGGATACTTAGTGGTAATAATCATCAATCAATGGAGACTTGTAGGCGCCGTATGAACAGTCTATAAACCTTTGTATACTTGGAAGCTAAAACAAAAATGATACACCCCTTCGTCTAACGATGACGAAAGTTAAAGCTTTACTCGTGACCGGATTCCTTGGTTGCCGTCTCAGTTTTCCAAGCCTATTTCAGCATTTCGAAATGGAGCAATCGGATAGACGCCGGCTTCATAACGCGTGGGACTCAGGCTCATTCCGGCCACCGCAAGCGTTTTTTTTTTTTTTTTTTTTCACTTCACCCACGATCATTCATCATCAGCGTCAGAGAAAGTTGGCTTTCCTGCACGGCGTATTGGCGTTACAGACGCATCAGTGAAGACACGAAAGCTTCGCTTTCAAAGACGAAGATAACTTTTAATACGTGCAACAATGGAACATGAACGTAACTGTCATTACACAACAGAAAAAAAATTCTTCGAGCTCGTAAATAAGACGCTCTCACTGCGACGAAGGTGTAAAAATGTTGTAATGGTTGTAAAATGTTGGTGGTACCCCACGGTCCACACCTGTACGACAGGGGTGAAATATTCATTGAGCAGAGTCTTGTGGAAGTGGGCCGTTGTTACAGTCAGCCATGCGACGTCCTGGCTTGCTACCGCTCTTTCAACCAGCGCTAGGTTATCGCAAAAGCGGGAGCTCGATAGCATGATCGTCTCCGGGCAACGACTCAAAATTTCCCCTGAAACGCCATGTTTTGGAAATTCGCAAACGCAGCTGCGGTACAATTTCTATACGGCGTCGCCAACTTTATAGATTTCGTGGGAGCTGATTCAGTCAGCTTGCTGATTCAACGCCCGCGAATTAGGTCCCGAATTCGGGGTTTGAAACTTTGAATGCCTCGGTGCGAATGAGCGGGATGAACAGCTGCGGCGGAACTGCTCGCGTGACAGCGCTGGAGGATGGTTAGTGAGCGTAGACTTGATCTCCTTGCAGTCTTCACGATCTTAGATGGCGCCGCCGTTTGCGTGCCACGGTACGCCAGAGTGGCGCTGACTCTGGGGGTCGAAAGAAAAGTCTCCAACTTGTATGCGAACCAGAAGAATTAATTTGACCCTGACGGGACTGCTAAAATTCTGTTTTTTTTAATCTAATTAAATGGAGCAAAAATACACGCCGTATGCTCTACACTAAAAAGAATTCAACCGGTGTGACAACCCGCAACTTAAGAGGAAAAGTAATCTTAGTGTAATTCGTTACACCAGAGTCTTAATTGGTTGAAAGTGTAATTACTCTTTTTTTATTTATTAATAGGCGAAGGTATATATCGAATTAAGCGAGAATCAATTACTAATGTTCCAAGGAACTTTCGTACTCACTGCATGTATGGGGCAGCGCTATATAATTATATAATTATTTTAGCCTTTTTTTGCCAGTTATATACGTAGCATAAACCCTTCGAATCACCTGTTATTCGCAAACAGCAGCTGGTCCAGCTTATAATTAATGACTCAACAAGCACGGTTATCGTTTTTAAGACAATGAGGAGTATGATGCCTGTATCACGATTGTTTCTTTGTTTAATGAATTGTTAGTGGGAGATATCGCTCTGCGTTATGGGAGGCTGTGTTCGAAAATAAAAGACTGTCGCCTTTAAAAACTTCACTGCTGTCTCCCGCAGGAATCCGAATAAGGGCCGGTTGCCGAGAGATACACATGCACTATAACACCGTGTCCGCCGCTGAAGGTGTGCGGTGTGTTCCCCAGGGTGGAGTTCTGTTCCCCAGTCTTTTTAAAAATAAATCACTCACACAAGTCAAAACGACTCGAACTCCTCTTACAGTAAAAAGAAAGAAAAAATACCACACTCAGAAGCTCGGCTACGTCGCACGGAGCAGCTGCTTTAGTTTTGTCGTTCCCGCGGCAGCTTCAAAAATTACTCGACAGACATCCGCTGCTACCACTCACTCCGCCACCTGTCTCCCATCTAGAACTCTCGACCAGCGAGCGACAGTTGCTGCTGCTTTGTGGGTGGATGCTGGCGACGGAGCTCTCTCTGCTGACAGGTGGTTCCTCCCCGAGTGCGCTCGGTTTAGTCCCATTTAAAGCGAGTCCCCAGCGCCGAAGTCGCCATCTGTCCACGAGGTCTGAGGCGTGCCGTGGTCAACCGGAGGCCGCGGCTCAACCGTTGCCTTCACTCCGCTTTCTAGTTCTATGCAGCGTTGCTGAAGCCGGGTTTCGTCTGGCCCACTTTCGGGCGCGCGCTTAGTTTGTGTAAAAAAGAAGGGACAGTAGATACGCAGACGCTTTGCACAGCTCTAAGCCGGCATTAACAAGAGAAGCTATTAGGTTGTTGTTATCGTCGTTATTATTATTGTTAGCGTCATTGTTCTTATCGTTGTTGTTGCTATCGTTATTGTTGTTGTTGTTATCGCTTTTGTTGTTTTGATTAGTGTTGTTATCAGTGTTGTTGTTGGTCGAGAATTTAGTGGCACCAGTGTCTGAAGCTTCATTTGCTCTATCTGTTTGCTAATTGGACAACACCCAACTGTGACTGCCATTTGCTCGCGGTCAGCGTCACATCACATGAGATCGTCTGACCTGGATCCACCATGTTCAACCAGTTGAACATGGTGGAGGTCAAGGGTATGGTGGAGGCCATGCCCTTCAGCAGTTACTCTCCATCTACAATCTGGAGCTCAGGGCGCCTCGTTGCCAGCTGGGAGATCGGACTTGTGAGACCAATTCTTAAAACGAGCAAGTCACCAGCGGATATGAACTCCTACCGACCAATAACACTTTTGAGCTGCGTTGGCAAGGTTATGGAGAAGATGGTTTTGAAAACAGGGCATTATATATCCACCACAAATGTCGGGCTTCATGCGTGGAAGGAGCATCATGGATAATGTTCTTATGTTATCACGGGACATCACAACATGGCCCACATAGCTGCTTCTAGTGGCTATGTCACTAAACGTTAATGACGTGACATTAGGGAGCTATAGCGTACCCGAGGACCAGTCTCGGTACGGCGGCCGGTACTGCGAAGGAGCACCTGCGCATGCGCCCAACAGGTTTCGGCTGCCCTGTGCGAGCGCAGTCCTGCCGGTCGGCATACCGTTTACTGTATACCGGAACAGCTTGGCCCCTACTCTCTATTGCCCACACCACGGCACTGCTCAGAATGTGCAGTGGTATACTTTCCAAGAAACGTATCATTCGAGTCTAATACACTGTCGTGCTTGTCCTAACGATAAGAGGTCGTGTCCGCAAGGCTTGCACGCCCAACCTCGACTCGTATATACTTTTACGGCTCGATAAAGAGGACACAGTGTATACACGCAGCGCTTGCTTGCCCTGGCTATAAATCTCTTCGCAGAGTTTCACCGCGTCGTCTGTGCGAGGAGCGAGCATTGTTATCACTTTTGACCGAGTCATTTACGGCCCACGCGCAGAGAGCACAATGCCCGCAGATTCGCCCGCGGCCCGCTCAGTACAGATTTGCTTGTCGAAAGGGTCGCGTGAGACGAAGGCCACACTTGTGCGAGGACGAGGCCAACAGTTATCTCGGTGGTGTTGACGAGGCCCGGCGAAGACGCGGCGACATCTCTTCGATTAGCTCGTTTGGCGTCTTGTTTACTTTTTCGTGCGTTTACAATTACGACGAACGCGCTCGTATCCAGCATACTTGCGCTCGTTGGAGGGGCAGTCTTGAGGGGGGCAAATATGAGAGGGGACGATCTGAGCCAAAATCATCTGGAGGGAAAAGCAGGAAAAGCACTTCCGATGGCGTATACTAATAACGTGATTGCCCGCTTATAGCCGCAGCACGGAGCTGTTTCGACCATCGGGAAAGCTCCGCAACTCGTGAATAAATAAGGCCTCAGATGACATGAAAAGAGCCTTGGTGGACTCAGGGGACAGAGGAGGAAGGAGGAGCCTCCTCCCAGTATCCGAGACAGTAGCGCTATGAAACCTAGATGCATACCCGCCTCCTCCTTCTCGGCTATTCTCCCCTAATTCCCAGAGTGTCCCTCTGGAACCATCTCTGGCAGACCCCAGATACGTATGTACCGTATTTATTCGATTATAAGGCGGTCATGATTATAAGGCGAGGGTGCAGTTAGGAAAGTAAAAACAAATCGCCGTGTATATATACTGCGCTTCGAATATAAGACGGAGTAGGACTCTGAGACTACGGATTCTGGAAAAAAAACCCTCCCTTTATATTTGAATAAATACGGTAATACGATGACAGACGTACATACCGCTCGCTAGGGAAAGCCGCTATCTTTCTTTTCTTTTAAGTGCAGAGCGCTTAAGGGGCTCACTGAACCCAAGTAGAGCCAACGGCGTTTGTCGTCGCGGCGTAACCGAGAGGCTCCGAAAGCCAAGCGGTTTATATAGTCACAAGCGTTCGGAACATGTGAACCGCTGGCGCTTGTCATACATCTCCCCGTTGTTTAGCGCAAAGAAAACTGCAGGCACATTTGAGGCAAAATATACGTAACTAACCGGCAGCGCCCGCATTCATTTAGTTAGGAACGCTTGTTGGGTTGGTTTTTACGATAGTAAGCGAAAAAAAGTGGCGGCGCAACGCCGGCACGTGCCGGAGGAAAAAAAAGCAAGGCCAAAAAGAACAGAACTCCCGCTGGCGCAGTTTCATTCAGGCAGGGGGCGCGCGAGCATTGCGAAGGCGTGAAATTTGAATTGCATTGGGTGGTAGCAGTGAGCGGATAACGGCGCTACAGCCCATTATGGCGAATCACTGCTCTGCACTCCCGACAGCTTTCACATTGAGTGGAACGGCTTTAATTTTTTTGTCTGCATGCATTGTTATCGTATCGGCGTAACATAGGTTACTTCACTTTATGCGAATGAATCCTCGAAATCAATGGTTGCGCTCTCGCTTTCCGTATACACATGTACAGTCAGGAGCAAAAGTCTGGATTCCACGTCCGTCACCATTCGGCTTTTCTGCAGACTACGCGCGCTTCGGATTGGGAAGAAAAGGGACGGTGAACAGTTAAACCAGTGTCACATCTAAGGAACGCCCGGACTCCTGTGGCGGGAATGCGCTGCCTTTACGAAAGCTGCTCGCGTGGAATCCAGACTTTTGCTCACGGCAGTGCGCTCTCATTTGCATACACGACTTAAAGGAATATAAATCTTTCTTCCTTTTTTTTAATTTTTATTGTGTGTGCGCGTGCGAGCTGTAGATCTCGCATAAATTAAGATAACGCCTCGCACCTGATCCCGTAACGCAAAAGAGACACACGCTACGTATTTCTTCACCGCTGTCCTCAGCATCAGAAAGAAGGATCATTCAGCAACGAAGCTCAAGAGACCGAGAAAAAAGAAACTGCGACTCGCAACCGGGTGTCAAAGCTATACAGGCGAAACAAAGCAGCAGTAAGAGCCCAGGCACACCCACAACGACAGCGTACTCGACCCGAAAAGAAAAAAAAAATAAAAGAAGGCCGAAGCGATAAGCGTACGCACAGAAAACCAGACCCAGAAGGATACACAAACGACTCTTAGATGGGCCCTAATGTTCTTCGTCCTCGCGCAAGTATTACATCCGCTCCCACGCGAGCAAAAAATCCCATATTCACGAGTTGCTCGCTCGCGGGGGAATATGCGAATGTCTCCCTCGCTTTTGTCTCTTCGGCATCGGAATTCAGCGCGCGCGGGGAGACGGGCCGCCGGAAAACCATAAATTCGAAGTTCTCCGGTCGCTCGGGTCTCGACTGCGCCCTCCGTGGGTTGCGTCTGCCTCGTCGGCATGTATGCGAACACTACTGCTGAGTCCATTAGGGCAGCGCGCTTGCGTCGGCGTATTGGGGGTCGCGCTCTGTGTGTTCGTTGTACTCTTTTTGTATTTGGCGCGCTTTACCAACGCGTTGTACCTGCGCTCTCTGGTTGGCGTGCCCCAGTGCGCTATACAGACGAGCGAAGAAATATTTGATGGCCCGACTCCTTTTTTTTTTTTTTTTCCTTCCAGGACTTCAGTTTTCATTCTTTTGTTCGTGATTCCGCTAACTCGGAAACAAGGTTTTAAACGCGCGCCGAATGAAGACGGCCGTGACGTTCGCTGTTGTGCTTTTGCACGAAAAGTTTGAGGCAATTGCGAATCTTCGGTCCTTCAATTCCCGCAAGTTGGGGGGTTGTGTTTTTCGTTTTCACATTGATTTCCAGTCTTAACGTATTTTAAACTATCGCCCATTCTATTCGTTATCGGACGTTTATTTGGCTTCTGTTTCATTCGACGGTCATACTATATTTTTAGACTGCTCAACACCCCACATCCAACCTTCCACCTTACCCTACATTACAAGGCGTCACCTGTAATCAACATATCCCTTACGTTGCGCCTGCACTCCTCCTACCTTTTGTTTTTTGCATGCTTCGTAGTATAATCTTTGTATTCTTTGTTTTCGGGTATTCAATGTGTTCCCTGCTTTTTCTCTCTTTTTTCATTCTTTTTTTTTATTTCACGTATTGGGTTACTTGATGGGTACATATGTGTTTTAGAAAGTGCGAAGGTTACTTTATGCCAGGAGACCTTCCTTAAATCGCCTGCATAAACACTTCCCGCGTGATTATGGTGATAACTTCCGCTCAGAAATGGTCTCCTCCCGTCTGCAAATTACTTTTCAGTGTTTTTTTTTTCTCTTTGCTTATTTAGCTAAACCTTTTTCTTCGTATGGCTTTGAATGTAAATGCTGCCCTGACAGGAAGGCACCGCGAGTGGCGGAAATGAAAAGTCCGTGACGGGTGCAGATTTTCCTTTCGCATTTCTGTAGACGAGGAGACGAAGAGAGAGAGAGAGAGAGAGAGAAATAAACGTTTATTTGCTGAAAAGACTAGCCAGGACTTGATCCTTGCCGGTCCGAGGTGGTAGGTCTCCTCAGTCCAGGAAACCTCTGGCGGCGGTGGCTGCCGTCTTCGCCCGGTTCACCAGATTCTTCTGGTTCTCCGGATCCTCGTAGACGAGCAGTGCCTCCCACTTTTCAGCGACGTCGTGGTCACCGGTGGTATGGGCGCTTGCAATATCTTGTGGTGCGGCACTCAGGGTTGTTGAGGATGCTCGGCTATCCACAGGTGGGTCTGGACGGCGGTCTTCGCAAGGGCACTCCAGGATCATGTGTGCCAAGGTGTCGGGTATGTCGCAGTAAGGGCAGAGATATGAAAATTGCGTGGGGTAGAGGCGCGGTATTCCGTGTGTGTACGTGTTTGTTTGGAGCCGACGAAAGATTACGAAAAAAAAAAACTACGGTGGTATACTTAAGCTATCTCTCACGATGTGAGGACGCGTGAGGAACACTTCTTGCTTAGTTAGGTCGCCGAGTTTTGTCGCTGCATTTGACGGCGCTTAGTTTTGGGCTGCTTCATGCGGTGAAACACGCGATTTCCTCCTCCTCTTTGTTACTACGTCTTGGCAAATTTACCGTGTTGGGCCCATTTTAAGGCTTAACGTTTGGTAACCGTAATGGTGAGCGCGTGCCGTGCAATTTCATACTCACTGCACGTCGAGCTGCGTGGTAGTGCCGCGAACCATGCATTGCTTTTGTTTATTTATGTTTTGTTTTTACCACCCGGCTGCGGCGGTGTATGTTATCTGTGAGCCAAGTGAAGCGCTTGTTCCATTCTTTATTTTTATGCCGCACGTGTTATCTGTTTTGATTGGGAGAGCGTATCGAACTAACGTCAACAGCCTAGTACAATCGTCTTTGATCTACAGTGTTCTGGATGTAATTCGACGGTTCGAGAAACACTCGCACCCGAAAATGAATGCCCGCAGAGCAGACGCTGCGCTACTCGGTTCGCCGGCACTTGCCTGCGCACGTCACTTTGTTGACTGCTGCTTCGCCGCCCGTATACTTTTGAGTTGTTAGGGGAGCACAAGTTTCCTCCAATAAGCTTGTGTTTTCCGTCAAGGCAACTGCGTCGTCTTTGGCTTCGTGAATGTGTACTGGTTGACGACGTCAGACCTCAAAGCGTGACATTAAGCCTAACGCCGGGCAGTCTCATACTCGCCGGCCACGGCTTCCCCCCCTCTCTGAGACAGCAGTTCGGCTGGTTGTATACATACACTTCGACCTTTTTATCACCACCGTTTTCCCTTTAACCGGATGACGCGTGGCAGCCAATGGTGACGGTAGTCCTGCATACGTACCCGCGTTCACAGCCACTGGGAATTTCAATGGCAAGTTCCCGGCCGCACCTTGTGCTTGCACTGCGTTACAGTGCGCAGCACTTTGTCCGCCGCTACTGGAGTTTGGCGGCGGTGACGGCCAGATCCGCGGGCACGGCGACGGCGTTGTAACCGAGCGAGCGACGGCAGAAAGAAAACTGCGGAGCAAAGTGTAGCGAAAGGGTTCGGGGAAGGGTGGTATGCTGTGCCCGCTTCGAGACGCTGGTCTGTGCGACACTTAATTGGCGAAAGGGTGTAGGGGAGGCATGCGCGTGACGATGAAATGAGTTCACTTCCTAAGGGTCAGTTTAGCGGCGCACAAATTTAGCATTACGGAGTATCGTAATCGCCAGCCACATTTCTTGAGCCAAGTAACGCGTGTGATTGCTCACGCATTAAATAATAACGAACACGCGCGACCGCGAACACTGCTTGTATAACCGTACTTAAACACAAAAAAAGTTTTATTCCTTCAGCACAGGGGCAAAAGCAAAAAAAATTCACCATCTTCCCGTAGGGGAACCCTGAGTAGTATGCGAAGCAGCCATGGGGTCGACTCATTAGTTTTCAGTTCGATCGCGGCGTTGCGAGAGGAGAATGAGGGGAACGGAGCGCGCGCGCACGTCATTTATACCGCGGAGCTACAGTAGCGCCCCCAGCGGAGTATGCAGCGGCTACCGTCGCGCCTCTAACCCTAAGCTGCTTCGCATTATCCCGCGCAGAGCCGCAGGTTATGCCATTCGTGGCGCAATCCCGGAGAGGAGAGGAGGAATCCCTGAGAGGAGATGAGACAAGGAGAGTAGAGGAGGGGGAGTAAGATGCGCATGCGCAGTGGGGGTGTGGACGCCGCACAACGGGACGCACAACGGCGCAGGGAACAGGCGCGACCATAAGCTGCTCCGCATCTAAAAAAATTCCGGAGGACACCTAAGCCTACTTATGTGTCAGGATTCAGAAGCATGGGTGTACTGCGCGGTGTTTGCGATGGATTACAAACATTCGGGCCATATTGCTGAGATCTGGTGAAGTTTCAGTACTTTTCGGGCAACGCGTTTTTCAAAGACAAAAGGTCGTTGGCGGGATAAAGTCGGGACGGCGCATTCCGGCTTCTCCGAGGGTCTTTCCGCAGCGCCGCCCGCGGTTCGGCTAGCTGCGATGACGTCGTTGCTACTGAGCCGTCTATCGTGTCGCAGCCAGTGACGGCATCAGGGTGGCACATACCCGCGTTCGTTGCAACGCAGATTTTTTAATTAAAGCAAATTAAGCTTTACTACTTTCGTGCAGCGGTTTCGCGGAGGATGCCCAAGTTAACCTTTTGACCGGAAACACACTTCCGGCGACACACACCACGAAGCGCATCGCGTGATTCGCCGAGCCGCTGTCGGCGCTGCGCACAAGGCCCCATTTTAAGTCGTTCTGCTCACGTCGCGGCCGCTCCCGTCGCGGTGGCGACGGAGCGGCCTCTCAGCTGATCGACAGCCGACCAAACCCGCAGCCTCCCACGCATGCGCCGCTGAGGCGTCTCGGGCGATGTGACTCATCTTGCGCCGCGTTCGCCGTGAAAGAGGAACGCCGCGTCCGCCGATAATGAAAGCGAGGCCGGGCCTCCTTCTGCGAGCGTTGCACGGCACCGAACGGCTTTCAGCCGTGGTCGGCAAAACAGCTACATTCAAATTCAAATTCAAATTTATTTTTTCTCTCAACATAATACAATGTCGGTGGTCTCCCTGGCAAAAAAGCTGTTGCTACAACTTGACGGGGCCAGGGAGCCAAATTGGCAGCTCAGTGACGACTGTTGAAAGTACAATGCTATTATAACGAGGGATACAGCATGACAGTACCTTTGAGAAGGCCAATAAACATCACAAAAAAAATAAAAAATAAAAACAAAATACTTGTATAACGAGCTTGAACGCATTGGTTCGGCGTCACATAATCATGTACAGGTAAAAAAACAGATCAGACAATTCACGCATATGTACACAACAATATAGCAAATATAATACAAAAACAATCATTTCCGACAAACGCATCACGTAAGGAAGCACTTGTTAGTGTTACATAATTGCCGCTAATTCCCCGTAATTTATTTAATATGCTTGGAATGTTGTATGCCAATGACTGCCAAAGATAATTGGTTCGTGGGCCTGGAACGAGCCATTGTCCGAGCCATCGAAGGTTAACGAAGTGAAACCAACTCAACCAGACTCAGCCAAGCTTTTGCTTTCCATATCCAAGGTCGGCTGAGCTACGCCGCTTCCATTTTTTCTTCTCGCCGCCAGACGTCATTCTTTTTTCATTCCACCTGCTGATTTCGCATAAAAACAAATGAATAACTGGCAATGTTTCCTGTACATCCCAAGTGTTAATTTTTGTGGTGTTCTCGGCGCACGGATGCTAAAAGGGTACGATTTACCAGGAATTCGTTCATAAAGACCAAAACTTCT
The DNA here is from genome assembly GCF_048455015.1 of Haemaphysalis longicornis. Lineage (NCBI taxonomy): Eukaryota > Metazoa > Arthropoda > Arachnida > Ixodida > Ixodidae > Haemaphysalis > Haemaphysalis longicornis. Next base: position 154,238,045 of record NW_027526445.1, on the reverse strand, counting down.
TGTATTTAATTTTTCTTTCAGAAATTACCAGGGACGCTCGAGAAACCAATATCAAATAATTTCTTGACACTTCATCCACTAAAATTCGTGAGTGGAATTTGCGCTCAATAAAACCCGCCCCTCGTAGTTTCAAAGGGATCGATCACACCTATAGAAATGAAATAAAATTAAGCCACTTCTCTCTTTGTCCTGCCAAAATTTCGTGGTCCCTTGAGGAGATTGAGCCGGAGGCGAACCTAATTCGTTCGCTACCCCTTGCCATTTCGTTTCCCAGTCGAAAAAAAAATGACAAGAAAAATTTCTGTAGTTTGTCGTTGTTTCGCGTGTCGTATGTCGTCTTGTCGCATTCTTGTCGTGTCGTGATTCTGATGTTCTGTCGTGTGTCGTATTCCTGCCCTGATTTTGATGTTCCGTCGTGCCGAATTCGTGTCTCGTCGTGATCCTGGTGTTCCATCAGTAGTTGCGCATGGTTTGATCGTTTTTGCCCATTGTGAAGAGTAGCGTAAATGGCAGTTCTGTTGTGACTACAGGAATGTTTTTCGTTGAGAGAATTGGCTTTGCCGTTACGACAGAAATTTGAGTCGTAACAACAGATGGCTTTGTCGTAACAACAGAACCTCTGTTGTCGCAACAAAGTTATTTGTCGTACGACAGGAATATCTGCTAGTTTTTTGCGGTGTTCCTGTAGTGATTTTAGACTGGGTTTTCGTCATTTTATACCTTGTATTTGTCTTTCTGCGTGGCAACAGGATCTACGTCGAAGCAGCCATGGCATCGTTCATACAAGGCCAGTCGGAATGCGCGCGATCATAGTTGCATCCTGCTTTGCGCTCGCACGCGCGACCGACGGCTTCGCGCAACGCCGCCGACGGCGGGGGCTCATGTTTTCTGGAGCGCGCGCAAGCTCAAATTGCACCATTGTCTTCGAAGGCCGTCCGCGAGGGGACGAGGACGCTGTGCGCGCTGCACCGCGCTGCACTGATGCATTGCGTTGCACTTCACTGCGCTGTGCTGTGCACACGTGTACGCATGCGCGCAGACGCGCCACCACAACCGTCATCATAGTCATAATCATCGTAGTCATCATCATCATTATCATCATCGTCGTCGTCGTCGAAAACAACACCCGCCTATTTGTGTCGCCGAACGCCTCTCCAAACACCTGCAGCCCGTTCTATCGCGACTTTTTAGAGTCCGTTCCTTGACGCAGAATTTTCTTAGTCTATATTTCTGTTTTTAGAGTATTCTTGACTCCAAATTGAACAAAAAGAATTCAGGGCATCGAATGGGCTCGGAAAGCCCGAGATCGAACGGGCTGCAAGTGTTTGGAGAGGCCTTCGCCGACGCAAATATGGGGGTGTTGTTTTCGGACGTAATAGTAATAATCAATCAATCAATCAATCATGTTTATTTACGTGCCCAGGAACAGCCAGAAGCCTGAGTGCTGGCGCACGGATAGTTACATAAAAACAAAATACAAGAAACATATAGCAAGAAACAAACAAGCGACAAGACGCATACAAATTGAAGAAGTGAAAATGCAGAAATAAAGCACAGGCTGAGCCTGGGCAAAGGTAAAAAAATAAAAAAAGAAGATGCCTATGTTGATCTGCCTGTCGTAAATGCCACACGACAGGCAGAGCAACAAAGTTTGACAGTAATACAACAAAAACATCGGCAAGAGTGTAGAGACAAATGATAAGACGAACAAATGACAGTAAACAGTTTCAAAAATAGGCAACTATCAGTTGGATAGACACAACCGCAGAGAAACCAAATTCCAGAAAAAAAAAATAACGACAGACATATCAGATGTTTAAAGGAGCCATGAAGACAAAATACAAGTTTGTGTTATTCGAAAGATTTCGTGTTTTGTAGTGCCCCCAGCGCTTGTTCGAATGCAAACGCTGCTTTATTCACTGAGAAATTATTCAGTTTATGTTAAAATTTTGATTTTCCCGCTAAATCGTGTGTTTTCGTAGCTGCAATGACATCACAGACCGTTCTGCAGCCTAGGATCCCTTGATTCGCGATGCGCCGTACAGGGTAGAGACGCATACACGCTGGGGCCGCCATTTTGGATCGCTCGCTCACCGCCGAAGCAAGTCATTGTATCAAAATAGCGCTAAAAGTATCGCCGCAACGCGGTTAACTGGCGAAGTTTGAATCAACTGATTTGTTTCGCGTTGCTGCGTCGCGTCTGAAATGAAACGAACAACGCGCCGAGCACGTTGACCCAATCGCAGAGGCACGGGACCGTTCAAAGGGTGTCTCCACCCTGTACGGCAGAATTGGTATCGAGGTATTCGCGCGTTTGTTTACGTTGCTGAACCTAGATGGCGCCACCATACCGTGGCGTGCCGTTTTCTGCCTTTTTTTTTCGTTCTGGGAGAAAATCGTTTCGCGAAACATACTGCTCGCTCGATAAATATGTTCACGTAAGACACCGTCGCGTCAATCAATCGGCCAGTGTCGTCTGAGACAACCCCGAAGCCCCGCAGTCCTGTGCAGCTAAACAAGAATAGTGCGCGCAGTACCAACAACAGCAGTACGCAGCGGTACTTCTATGTTTACATGTGCTTTCGTAACTTACACTTACCACCATTCTTACGGCTTTACAAAGAATGTGCCCTAAATTTAAGGCAAATAGCTCGGTCGGCAGGCTTATACACTGCCTAATTTTCGTTTGCTTTTGCCGCCCTCCGCCAATCGCAGAGCTGTCTCGTGTGACATCATAGGTTCTGTTGCGGGAAATGAGCTATGGGTCGCATGGCCATTCCCTTTTTTCCAAATTATGTGGCTTATTTGAGCGAAGTTTACGTTAAAAGTGGTGTCAGTATGATTCTAACGAGGCAATCTTTTGAATGAACCAAACTTGTGTTTTCTCTTCATGGCTCCTTTAACATACTGTATTCAACAGCGCTGTATGGTAAATTGTAAAGGATTTCTGAAAGATGTCAAGGCGTTCAAAGAAGCGGTTGTAACAATTCTGTATTCTGCGCACAGGAGAATGATTGGAGATTATAATAATAATAATCAATCAATCAATCAATCAATCAATCAATCATGTTTATTTACGTGCCCAGGAACAGCCAGAGGCCTGGGTGCTGGCGCACGGATAGTTACATGAAAACAAAATACAAGAAACATATTGAAAGAAATAAACAAGCGACAACACACACAAATTGAAGTAGCGAAAATTACAGAAATAAAGCACAGGCGGAGCCTGGGTACAGGTAAAAAAGAAAAAGAAGATGCCTTTGTGGCTCAGCTTATTATAATGAATACACAACAAGCAGAGAACAAAGTTTAACAGTAAGACGACAAGAACAATGACAAAGTATAGAGACAAATGATAAGACAACCATGATAAGTAAACAGTTTCAAAAACAGGCAACTATAGTGGTTAAACAGAACCACAGAGAAACCAAATTTCAGCAATAAAAAAAAGAAAAACGAACGACAGAGATATCATAGATGTTTAACATACTGTGTTCAACAAAGCAGTACGGTAAATTGTAAAGGAGCTTTGAAAGATGTCAAGGCGTTCAGAGAAGCGGTTGTAGCAATTCTGTATTCTGCGCACAGGAGAATGATTGGAGTTGCGCGCAGCGGTCAAGAAAGGGCGATGCGACCTGGTGGGCCTCTGTGGAACACTAAACTCTAAACAGTTAAGCAGGTCTGCGCAAGAAAGGTCACCATGAACAATTTTGTGAAGAAATGTAAGGTCTGCACGCATACGTCTGCAGGTCAACGAAGGAATGGAAGGAACTATGGGTAAGTCAGAATCAGGACCCGAACTGTGATTGTGATGACGGTGCTTAAATATGGATAAAAACTTCTTCTGCACACGTTCTATTAATTCACTACTAGATTTGGAGATGCCGTTCCAGGCAACAGAAGCATATTCTAACTGGGGGATACATATTGCATTGTATAGCATTAGAAATGGATCTGGAGAAGAGAATTCCTTTGTAATCCGACACACATTTCCAAGACTTCGGAGTGCTCGCCGGGTGATGAGCCTAATATGAGAAGAAAAAGAGAGGGTACTGTCGAAAAGAACCCCGAGGTCCCTAATCTCCTCAACCCTTTGCAACGGAGCTCCCGCTATACTGTAGGAAAACAGTAGACGATGGGTTTTCCGGCTGTACGTGACAACCTTTGTTTTAGCTGGATTTAAAATTAGACAGTTTTTGCTGCACCAGAGCGATAATTCCGACACATCCCTCTGCAAGGCACAGCAGTCCTGAAAACTGCTAATGTGCCTAAATAGTTTGACATCATCAGCATAGAGAAGAAATGAAGATTTTGCTAATACTGTTGACACATCATTGATAATAATAATAATAATAATAATAATAATAATAATAATAATAATAATAATAATAATGGTGGTGGTGGTGGTGGTGGTTGGGCGTTACAGGGGCTAGAATAACCCACTGCAGTGGTGGTGGTGGTGGCGGCGGGGAAGTTTTGCGTTTTGCGTCTTTCGTATACGTGGTGGCACGGGAGGCGCAAAACCCAAAAATAAAACAAACAAAATTACCCTGGCTCCCGCTATTGGGTTGAGCGGTGCCCAATCGACTTTTTCTGGAGCAAAACAAAAGCAAAACATGTGGTCACGTGACCGACGGCTCCACTGGCGATGACAGCCGTGACGCACCCCACGGTAAAACAGCGAGAAACTACGATCTTGCTCTTTTTGTTTTGTACATGGTGCTTCGATTGCATGCAATGATTGGCGCGCTGGAACGGAAGCGGCAATCGCCTAAAGCAAACGAACGTGTGTCAGTCGAACGCACAAAACCATCGTAAGCAAATTAAGGTGCCGCAACAGAACTCGAAAAAACAGATCCGTGTTTACGCGCCTGTTACAAATAACAGATCGCCCTCAAATTTTTTAATAGTTGTAACGTAGGCGCGCTTTGGAACAGTTGCGTAGCTATGCATGCAAGACACGTGTTATGCTACCATTGCTTTTGCCACGGGAGCGCGGGAGAGGGATACAAATTTTTTGCCTGATGCATTTCGTGCGAAAACATCCTCTACATGCCCGTTTGCAAGCCCCAACGTCCTGGCGAACAGCAAGAAACATCGCTACTATCGTCAGTCTCGTGCAAACATCCTCAAGAACGAGTCGACATTTCGTTGTCAAAGTCGTGGTCTTCAGTTCGACATAGGCGCGATACTTGCATGCAGATCACGGGGGAAAGACATTGCGCACGTGCCGACTATAAATTAACGGTTCGGTCGCTTTCAAACCTTGGCACGCACCGCCAGAACGGTCGACGAGTGTGAGCAGACATTTAAGAGGCTATGCAAATAAGATAAGTGAGCTTTGCGCAAACTGTTATCGTCTTGTACTCTAGCTTCCCGGCCGCGAGAAGTGTTCCCTTCACTTCATACGTGCACGAATTTAACTGCAATGGTGTTTCCGCGCCCACAGTAACGGCGTACGCTTTCAAAACCTTGCCTCCCAGCTGTTTCTCCTGGGAGGGTAAAAGCAAGAACGACACTTCGCGTTGAGTAGTTAGTAATCACTCCGTGAACAATACACAACAATCACTTCGTGAACAACAATGACGCCCTGAACAATACCCAGATCACCCGAGGAAATCTAGCTTGAATTTCGGTTAAGTTAGTTTTCTATTAAATGCCAGTTACTGAAACAAGTGAACAATACAAGCACTTTGTCAAGACAGTGCGCCTTCTACATCAACGGGTCTCCGTAACATGCTCGATCTAACATTGTTTCTTACTGGTGCGAGTCACACGGGGGTGATACTTCAACTTCTTATTTGTTTGACAACTATATTTGAGGCCCCCCGCCCAAAACGTCTTACTAATCAAAAGACGTTTCGGCTCCAACACGGGAGCCTTGTTCACAGGTGGCGCCACACATGGTTTTGGTGGCAGAAAAATTTTTCGATACTTAGCTGGCTCGGCGTTCGCAACTGGCTAATCCAGTATGGCGTGGTTTTGTTTACATTTTGCCCCCCAACAATGGCGGATCGGCCGCTGGGAGCGAAAGTAGCGCATGCGAATCGCGCTACTGAACAAAAAGTCCATTTGGGTATCACGGGAGAGTCGAGATGGGTCATGACAAAAGGAAACAAAAACACCGACCAAAATATTTTACTAAGTCAAATGACGTTTCGGCTCCCACACGGGAGTCTTGTTCACGGCTTAAATAAAATGCCTGGGTCGGTGTATTTTATTTGCCTTTATCGAGGCTTACAAAGTAAGCCGGCCGCAAGCTGCCCGGGTTGTTACCTACCCCAACTTCCTGTCTTCGAAGGAGAGCCAGGGGCGCACAACATACGCGCTTCCTGCACCTTATGCCAGTATCGTGAGTGTATTCCGGGAGCCGGATGTTCGAGGGGGAGAGTTACTTCCCCCCATTTCCTCCTAGCGCCGTGTTTTGCGTCGTGGCGCTTGGTCGAATTGTTCACCGTCCCGGCGGAAGCGGGAGTTCGAACGGGGGATGTACGGAAGACAACCCGGCCCGGGGGGGATCGCCTTCTTCTTCGCGCTTATTCGTGAGTTCTCGTTGCACTTGTATTCGCTACCTTTGTATTCTCTGCCTCACAGCCAAGAGGGACCAGCCAACAATAACGTCTGCTTAAACATTTATAAAAACGGTAGTAAGGGTAGTAACAAGAGGGGAGTAATATTTCATTTGTTTTCTTTTTCGTTCGAATTTTTATTAAACAAGGTTATTTTCACGTCTTATCCCAACTCTGCTCGCCCAGAAAACGTCGCGAAACGGAAAGACCCGACTTTTTAGTGTCGTGAATCTCGGCAGGGAGGCTTTCGATCTCGAAGAAAGGTGAGTTCGGCATTATAATACCGTATTTATTCGATTATAAGGCGGTCGCGACTATAAGGCGAGGGTGCAGTTTGGAGGGTAGTACTGAGCTTCTAATATAAGGCGGGGTATGACTTCGAGACCACAGATTTCGGGGGAAAAAACTCGCCTTGTATTCGAATAAATGCGGTAGCAGAGGCGACTTAAATAGAAAAAAAATGGGAAGAACGAGCGAGGTAAAAGTGTTGAACGATGAATTCACCGATGAGCATGGCGCCTCTGGCGTAGTAAGAGTTCTATTTTTCGATGAAGCTTTTTTTTTTCTTTTTTCAACACCTTGGCGGGTGAGCCGGTCACACATTAAGCGTGTGATGACTTCGAGAATGGTTTTGGCATTTTCCTTCCATCTCCTGCCTCTTTTGCGTGCGGCTCTGCCATGCACTTACCCAGATGGACGACTGAAGAACGCACTGAAGAGAGAGAATGAGAGAGTTTTAGCCTACCGTGTCCGTGTGTACCCTGTGTTCCGTGTGTGCCGGGACCCGGCTGGGCATGTGCGCACTCGATCGTTACAGTTAGGGTGGCTTAGTTCCGCAGACGGGCGGCCGGCCCGTGCCGTGCCCGCGCATTCTTTTCCCTGAAGGGTAGCACCCCTCGCCTTACAAGCGCGCGCAGTTGGGTCCCGGTACACAGAGAATGCACGGTAAGCTAGAATTCTCTAATATGTTATCAATGCATATATACACTATAAAAATCGTTACCACGTAAGCAACCACTGTCTCAAAAATACGAGATCACAAAATGTTCGTGGAGAAGATGCAGGGGTGTGCGACATTAGCGGAGATGGGAGAGACAGAGAGTGAACTAAGAGCAATATCGGGAAGGGAATGGAAAGGGAATGGAAGTGGCATCGGCGCAGACCCAGGAATGTTCGCGATCACCTCTACAGACCTATTGTAGCCGGTACGTACCTCATTTGTTGCGGTTAGGAGGCGACAAAAGCGGTAGACCAGCGCATTTATGCTAATGGAAAATCATGGACCTAGTATTAGTGTTCTGAGAGAAATACGAACGTTCATTATCGCGTTTTTTCCTTGCTAATGTCATTCCCCCTTGTTTTCATTTTAGTGATATCAAGAAACGAGCACAATAGTTTAGACTTATTACGCTCGTTCGGAAAAGAAAACGCACACAAAAAAGCGGGGTTTTGAAAATGTTGAATGCAAGCTAGGTTTTCAGTGTGCTGTTCGGGGTACGTGAAATTTTGAACCGCAGGCAGAAGCAAGGGTCGTTTTGTAGAAAGAACTGTAGAGAAAAAGGGACGGAGAGGACAGGCCGCATCGGTGGTTTCTTCAATGGTCTTACGCAGTCTTGGAAGAATCTTCGCCACCAAAATAGTTGAGAAGCATAGCTGACTGAAATGCCTAATAGAGCCCACTGGGTGCGCTAGATAACATTCGTATTGAACAACACATGCTCATCACCTTTCTTGATTGCGACGATCCACACCTTTCATCCACGACGCTGGCATTCGTTTGTTCCGCCCATGATCAACAAAACGGTACGGTCGACAAAAAAAGAAATCCCGGTCCATCTCCACTAACGTAAAACCTGGGGAGGGGCGAAGCATGCAGTGTATAAGTGTATTCTCGGCGCCTTGGCGTTTTTGCCAACGGGGATGAAACCGTTAGGTGCACAGGTATGTTATGTACAGGTACAGGTATGTTACAGGTGTACATTTGCTGTAAAAGTCTCGTGTCTTTGAAGCACGAAGCCTTACAGCGCGAGGAGTAAACGGTGTCCCACTGCTTTTTTTTTTTTTTAGTACGCGTTACGAAGCGTTCCAGCGCGAGGCGTAAACGACTGTCCCGGTGTTTTAGCACCGTGACTACGTGAGACAACGGTTACGACGACGACGACATGAGACGCCGACAGCCCAAGCCCCTAAGGGGCTGCGCCTTTAATAATAGAGCTTTAGCACAGTGACTAGCGTACGCTACTCTAGGGTCGGAGGGTAGCGGCAGCCGAAGGCGCATACGCGCGCGGGCCGGGCCAGGTGCGCCACCCCACACCGGAACGAATGCGTGGGCTCGGCGAGGCGGGCCACTCGTCCCTAAAGAACGAATGCGCACCTCCCGAGTCGGGTCACTGTACTCGCCGACCCTAGCGTAGCGTATGCTAGCCGCTATGCTAAAACTCCCTATTAAGTAAAAGTAGGCTGCTTCTTGGACATGCAGTGGAAATATTATTGCGTTGGTGCGATATAGTGAGAGCGGTGCGTCAAAAGAAAACGTGGCGTGCGAGAAATGGTGCACACTACAGCACCGCGCCCCAGTAGTTCCCTCCGGGACAGACTCCGAATTTGACGCACACGCTCTAATAAACCCTCGTCCTAAAACCACCAGCTGTCACATAGCTTGACTTGCGCTCAGTTGAGCCATCGCTCCACCCGTGGACGACTTGTCTTCGTTGCTTTGTTCATTCTCAATTCAAATGTCCCGCGCGACCACCCCGAGAAACAGTGGGCCTCCTCCATTTCACAATCATGGACTTTCCGCGGGCAGTCCGAGGACTGCACTCGCACGGGATGACAGACCGATAATCGAGGAAGGCCAACGCCATCTAGATTTCTTTGGGAAGGCCCAGTGGGTACGGGCACGGCCCAACGTTACTAGACTCGACTTTCCTCCAAGCTCGGGATGGGAGTGGGGAAGGAGAGGCTATTTTTATAGAATGTGTAGCCGTGGTACAAAAACCGAGTATCGGCGCTAAAATTAACCCAAACTAACCAAACAAAACTATAAAAAAATCAAAAAGCTTTTAAGAGAATTTGACAGATGGCAGCACAGTCCAAAGCTCAGGAGCTTTGTTAGCGGCGCGAATTTCCAAAACGGTCGCCAGTGACGCTGCGGAAATGGAGCGAAAAGTTGAAATACAAGTTGAAAAAACCGGGCGATCTACACTAACGTGAAACCTGGGGAGGAGCGAAGCATGTAGTGTATAAGGGTATGATGCGGTTTCGATGTATGATGTGGTTTAGAAGTTATGATTGCGCCTTGGCGTTTTTGCCAACCGAGATGAGACTGTTCGAGGGTAGAGGTACACATCTTTGCTGTAAAAGTCTCGTGTATTTGAAGCACGGAGCTTTCTAACGCGAGGCGTTGGAAAATGACTGTCCCGGTGTTTTAGTACCGTGACATGAGACTCCGACAGCCAGAGCCCCTAAAATTCTTCGCCCCTAAAACAACGCGACATGCGCGTCGGGCCCCCGCAAGCTTAACTGTACTCGAGGGAGACGCGAGGGGTCAAAAGGAAATATAAATAGGCGTGTTTGGGAGCCAAAATAGTAGAATGGTGTTTACTTGGGCAACAATACATTCCTTCAAAAGTATGCGTTTAAATTGCTGAATATCAAGTGAAAGACAGCCGCAGACGCTTGCCATGTATGAAGGAATGGGGCTACAGAGCAGTATTTCATACCTGTGTTGCGCTATAAATATTGATCGGATTTTCGTACGTATAACCCGAGCCACCATGTTGCGCCCAGCGAAACAAAATATATTCTCACGTATTCTCCGCACAATCAACTACGTAATGCAGCCTGTCAGTCAAGAGACAAGTTCATCAGAGAGGCATTGACTGTGCACGCTATAGCTTGGATACTATTTTTAGCAACGCGGTGAGGGAAAATTTGTTATAGCAGAGTTATGTTATAAACCGCCGAAGTGCCATTGAAATTCAGCATGTGCCAACCATAATTGGAATTTTGTTCGGTGTATACGGTAATTCACTATATATGAGTGCTCATTATAACGAGGTATGACTGTGAGTGTTCCAAAGACAATATGCTGTTATGCATTTTGTTACACTGGCTCTTAGCTCCAAACAATGTCCTGTACATTTGGAGTGAAATCCGGCGTTCGAATATTCGCCGTATTCTCCGCAAACATCTTGCGTACGTCGGAGGGAGATATCTTGAATCTTTGATGATTCAAGCGACAGCAAGAACCCTGAACCAAAATGCAGGCAATCTCTCCCGCTTACATAAGCAAGACGCGTGGAGCGATTACTTGGACGCAATGTAAAGCTTCGAGCTTCGGGCTTTTTCGCTGAGTGGACATGGCTTCCGCATGAAAGCCGACACCTATTTCTTACCTTTTGTATAAACCTTTGGTCGGCCGCCGGCCACTAGTTTTTAACTATGAATCTCTTACCCGATGACAATAGATTTTGTCAAACTTTGGATTTTATTACGTTACGACGATCGTATGGCCAGAGTCCGTAGGGACTCTGGTATACCAGAGTCCGTAGGGACTCTGGTATAGCCAACCGTTCATCATTAAAGTGCGCCGTTGCGTTTCGCAATTCATGCGCCTCTCGGCGGTTCAAGATCATTTCGATCTTACCGCGCCTGCAAAACACGCAACCTTATTCCTATGTCCCTCGCCCTTCTGCGTCCACGCCATTTGGTTACGGTTTCAACGTTTCAAGCCTGGTTTCCAGGTTGTACCGGCAACTGCTTCAGTCCAGGATCGTCGATTGCAAGGACTCTGTCGCATAGTTGCATAATGAAGCCTCCTTCGCTGGGCGCCACCTCGAGCATCTGTGTCCCGAACGACTTCCCCAGCACCCAGTTACATGCTAACAGAAGTTGAACCCCCAGTACCATCAGCAAGGATTGTCGCATCAAAATAAGATAGCCAGACTACTGTCTGGTGAACAAATGGTTACGCCCCACCAATGCACTTCGTCTGTTCACCACCAGTCGTCGTACAGGCTGAACTCGCTGTGCTTAAGCTCGGGCGGAACTTCAACACGGGCCCTGCGCTGGACACAAGGAAACACATCTGTGCGGTCGAGCAGGCTATAGGACAAGCTGAGAGCGAATCCGAGATGAAGCTCGATCTCGCGCAGTCGGCATGCTTGCCAAGGTACCATGGCATCCTCCGACCCGTCTTCTTGCCGTGGAGCGTGTTGCGATCAAGTGGGCGCGTAGCAACTGCGATGCTGTAATACATCCCGCTGAGAAAAGAAACGTCGCCGTTTACGTTGGAAGAAATTCGACCACCTTTGCAATTCAGGTGCGAAGATTGAAAAAACAGCGGACTGGTGGTTCTCATTAGCTTCAACTTCGCTTTTCTCAGGTCGGCCAATCTTATCGGTAGATCGGACACTGATTCCGCCGAGCGCACGCCGTCTCTCTCAAATAGGAGAACACCTGCCTGTCAGAACATACGTCATCACTAGAAATATGTCTTAGCCGTCTTATATAAGTATACGCTGCTGCAAGGCAGCTTCATAGATATCGGCGAAGTTTATTAAATTCAATGTGTGATGTGTGTGTCTGTGGGCTTTAAAGGCGTAAGTGCATCTCTGTCCAAAGAACGCCAGATTTATATGCGGTTCATTGTTCCAGTTGAAGCACGATACAGTCGACCCGAATGCATGATGCATTTGCATGGCGCATGATGCAATTGACGCAAAAAAAAAAAAATCGCAGCGCACGTGAGTGAACATTCTGGCCAGAATTCATGGCGTGATCGCTCACGTGCTCTTCTCCTGTCCAGTTCACGTGCATCCGCGCTTTATGAGGGGAGCACAAACCAGGTCGCGCTACAGACGCCCACCTTGCGAAGCCGCTTGCCGCCGGATACAGCCCGTGCTAACGCGGTCAACTTTGAGAGAGATGGAAAAGCCTGCGGACAAAATGATCCTGGCCTGCCAGTCACGGAGACCTTTCAGCGGCAAGTTCGGAAATCGATGTCGGGTGCAACAGCCGGGGCTCCGCGGCTAAGCGACCGGGGCCGCCAGCTCTGCGTTTCTCCAGCCTTGCATCCCTACTGGAAGCTGCGTCAATATTTATGGACACAAGATAGAAAGTGGCTGACAAATAACGCAAAAGAGTTGGTCTGGAACGCATCTGTATGAGGCCATGCATCGCTGCGCATGGTACTGCCGTTCGAGACCACCCAACCTCGTGTAGAGGCGTTTCAAAGCATACAGATATTTTTCTCCTCTCGACTTTGCCGCGCCGAGTTGTAAGGAACGCCAGACACGGATGGAACTCTAGCTTAAACTCCGCTGTTAAATTTATCTGACCTCCTGCAGGACGACATGCGTGTCGCTGAAACGGGACCTCACGCTAAAAGTCGAAACTTGGAAAGGTTCTTGGCTGATGTTTTTCGAATGGTTCCCCAGCAGCACAAGTCGCTGTACTTCGAGCCCCTCTACCACAACGGCACAGCACCTGCTTTAGACGGTGTACGTCCCAAAGATCCACAAGCCAAACGTCCGATGCGACCGATAGTAGACTTCACACATTCGCCTTTATACCGCAAGTCGGTTACGTTATTTGCGCAAACATTTTGCGCCGCTCGTAGGAAAGACTCGAGCTCAACTTTAATGGAACACTTTAAATTTTATTTAAAAGGTGCGTGACGTCACGGTGGGCAACAACGAAATTATGGTGTTCTTTAATGTGAACTCACTGTTCCCCAGTACACCTAAGGAAATGGCGGTGGGTTAGGCCGGACCGCGCTGCAACATGACGAAGAGCTGTGCGAAAAGATCCCTATCAAAGCATCGGATCGTCTGAAGCTTTTGCGGTTTTGCCTGAAGAAGACTTTTTTTTTGCGGGGGCAGTCTACAAGCAGGTCTATGGCCTAGCCATGGGCGTATCTATTTCGGTGGCAACCGCCAACCTTAACGCGGAAGCATTAGAAACGTGAGCACTGAATTGTAACCAAGCCCCAAGGTATTTCGGAGTTATGTCGACGGGGGACACATCATGGGCCTTTAGAGAACATCTCAACGGCACGGAGAATCTATATGGCTGCAAGCATTAGTAATCATGGACACGGGAACAGTCAACCCCCACTATCAACTGTTTTTGAGCTCAGCTCACTTTATCATCATCAGTCCACCATTGGCAATCATCATCGACTGATGGCCTGAGAAACACGCCGTCGTTCGCTCTCGGCAAGCACGCGGACGCTGCTTGGAACCCAACGAGTTCCCGGCAACAAAGACTATTCTATCGATCTACGCTGCCGATCTACGCTAAGTGCGCCGAGAACTTGGTAATGGCGGCTACCGCAAGCATTTCGTGAGTTCTGTTCAACGACGGTTATCATATTCATCAGAAACCGTTGGTCCTCCTTTCCAAGCACGAGCCGCCATCCCGCATGTGCCCGGAGAGAGCGATTCTTTTTGGCGGGGGTGCTGCTCTCGTATACGACGGGCACGTCGCTTGCGTCCCTGCGCGCAAGCTGAGCCCCAAACTTGTGGCCTTCAAGGACAGTATCAACCACGAGAAGTGCCCTGGAGCGGTGTAAAAAATTTCTTGCGCAGACCGCGACTGTGGCTACATTAGTGAGAGCGGCCACTTTAAAAGACGATTGCACGAACACGCTCGCGGAACACGTGGAAGCCACGACACACAAAATATGCTGGACAGATGCATCAGTTCTTGCCAGAAAAAAAAAAAAATGCTGTCGCGATGATATCTTGAGTGTCTGATGATTCAAAGGTGAACAACAATGCAGGCAGGCAGGCTTCTCCCGAGTATTGATGGCGGGGTGTCATTCACGGTGGGGCACAAAATACCGCCCGCAATCGCTGATGCGAGATCTTGTCCAAACCACGCCTACCCGCATACTGGCCGCTCGCGTGATGGGCGCTACGAAATCGGCTCTCGTCACTTTTGAAGGTACTTCTGTGCCTCTCAACATCATCTACCGCAGCGGCCGCTACTTATGTTACCCGCCCCGGCCAAAAGCACAATTATGTACCCGCTGCCATACACTAGGCCACCGGGAGGACGTTTGCCCCTTGCCACACACCACCCGGCTCTGTCCTGTGTGCTCCTTGGACATCAACTTGACCCCATTGCAACGACGCAAAAGTCCCACTAGCCTACTTCGGCTGATTTCCCTAGAACGGGTTGAAGCCTCATGAAGCCTCCCTCATTTTCCAGTTTATAACTCGCTCGCGTTAAAGGTGGTGAAAAGCGAAGGGAGGGGACGACGCGGGAATGGGAAGGACCCGAAACAGTGAATCTTGCCCTAAACTCATATTATCACTGCATTCCAACTTCCTACCACATATTGCTCTAGTAATTCGGAAACAAGTGGGATGCCATTATTTTAAATTATTAGTAATGACAGACTACATTGCCCCAACGAAATGATTGAAACACAATTTTATTGCAACCATGATAAGCGTCTAAACTTGGTAGCAAACGATACGGATGAGCCTCACAGCAGCAGTCAGCGTAGTATATACACACATCACAAGGCACACCCGAAAAAAAAAATGTGTGAGTACGTTCATCGAGGCAGCATCGTTCACACCGGACACTTGACACGAAGCACTTGTACCTAAAGCAACACAGCAGCACTGACAGCGGCGGCACCATCAGCAGTAAATTATAGTAGCTCTCGCTTTGTAAAAGTACCTTATAAACGTCAACACGACGAAGGACCTTTTCGAGGTCGTCGTGGAGGGCAAGCGCCTCCTTCCATGTCATCCTTTCAGGTGCTGTTGCGATCGCCAAGGCACACGTGGAGCTCATGAGCAGCCTGTCACACGCTACGCCGAAAGGCAGGTCGCAGAAGACTACAATATGTCCAACCAGAAGCGCCGCAGTGTCGGTATGCGACCCATTGTGGCAACGGGAACCGCCCGACGTGTGTGTTCTCGCTCGTCAGGCCGATCGATGACAGGTGCGCCCACTTCTTGCAGCCACCTCTCGATTTTCTGCTGCAAATCCAGTGTGCTCGTCAGGACCAGAGTCCTGCCCCGGAGGTGGTCCGAGACGATCTTTCCCTTGATCCTCGCCAGCAGCTTGAAGCAGGAACAGCTCCAGTCCAGGAATACGCCTGGCCCCGACAGCTTCACTGGCTTCGTCTCGTGCCGCCACGATGCCTCGCTCCCGAATAGCAATCGCCACCAGCTGGCCATCGAGGTCGTCGGAAGAGGACAAGACTTTCCCGGCAAATGACACCCAGTCAGCGTCTACGGAGAGCACTGGGAGTGCAATCGTCTTGGAATGTGGCCTCGGAGGAGTTCCAAGATGGCAGGTCAGCCACAGAGGCGTCCTTGAACTCGCGAGTGTGAACTCCAGATCTTCTGCTCCCCTCGTCCGCAGGTCTTCGGCGAAGGCCAGCATCCTTGTTGACTCGGGCTGCTTCCTTCCTAGCGCGCCCTGAAAGAGCCCCGTGATGGCGTGGTAGATGTGCGCCGGTTCCCTGTAGAGCTGGAAGTCGAGGAAAACCAGCGCGCCAACCATGCGCTTCTTCAAGACGCCGGTTTGCAGGCAAATCCACATCACGACAGGCTCCATGAGGCGGATACCCGGTCCCAAAGGCGGCGTGTCGGACGCCACGGAAACGCTGTCGGCAAAGAAGACGCGCAAGTAATGCAGAAGCTCCGCGTCGTGGCTGAGGTTTTCACCTGGTATGACGACGAAGGAATGTTCCCGCGATGCAATCAGCGCGAGGCACAGCAGGCGCGACATCTGCGGGCTAGCCAGGGCGACGATGGTCCTCGCTACAAACGGTCAATTTAGCCTCCCGAGCCGTGAGCACGTATTTGTTCAGCTCTTCCGGCGTGGTGTCGACCTTGACGGGCTCGAGATCTGCGAGGCGAGGCGAGAATCCAGCGACGTCGCTTTCCTCACGGGGGGCGAGAGGTTTTTTGGTGATTTCGCGTTGGGCGAGAAGGCCGCCTGCTTCGTTGAGCGGCGTCACTTGGGAAATACTGGGCCTAAAATGGAACGCGCATTCACGCTCCACGCGAACAACACGACGCGCGTGGCAAGGAGTGATGATGATGATAAAATTATTGGACACCTAGGTAATGGAGGGAAAGAAATTAGGAGACGGCATGACGTCATGCAGCCAACCTTCGCAAGCCCACCTGCGTTGACGCTACCTTGCTGTTTCCATTTCTCTAACCACCGGAGTCGGCCCAGCATGTGACATGCGCGCGACCCACGATACGTTTTAACACGAACGTTTTTTATGCCCGGGTACACCGCGATCTTACTGGCGTCATATCCGTCACGGAAATGACGTCGCCAGAATAAGTTCCATTGACGCGGCTGCGGCCGAATTCGAGCCACCAACTCTCTCGCCGCAACGGGAGGTACACAGCGCTCTGCCCACTGCGCTACGAATTCAAGCGGAAGTAGGTCTATGAACGCGCCTTATATCTTGGTCTTCATTCTGACGCCGTCTAGCAGTTGCTGCCGTCTAGGAGAAGTGAAGCGAAGTAGTTCATCATGACACTAGTGAATGCCGACAGTTGGCGCCTCGATGCCAGCGTCTTCGTGTACGCGGGACGCGGGTGAATTGAGGCACCCTGCGCCACCTATTGCTTTCGGTTTCGGTTTCGGTTCCGTTTCTTTCGCACGGTTTTCAAGGGGGTGTGGTTTCAGTCGGAATGTTCCAGCGCGTGCAATCCAGTGTCTAACGCTGATATGTCTAACGATGCTATACCAACCTAAGATAAATAGCGATCTGGAAGTTCATATGGATGCACAAAAAATGCTCCTGTGAAGGCACATTTTACTTTCGTGTGTTGCCGATTCCTATGAAAGAGGCATCAACCACATTTTTTTATAACTAGGCTATACGCTTATCCAGTGGCGCCGTCTCCTTCGTTTCTCTTCCTCCATGACCTAAGCATCGTCCATTGTTTCGTATGTCCTATCGTTATCATCATCATCATCATCATCATCATCATCATCTAGCTTTTCCGTTTGCGACCTTTTTTCCCCTTTTTCGGTTACTATAACTCCCACGCTCGGCCAGTTGCCTTTGTTTGTCTAACGGCATGTCCGTCGTGATTCCGTCCTCTCCTGTTGTATCTGTCAAGGAAGCGATACGTGTCTGGCGTGTAATCATTGCATCGTAAAGGTTGGGTCGTATTGGCTGGTGGTGGCTTTAGCTGCAGCGAGCGAAAGCCTCTTTGCTCGCCGTGCGGCATTTTTGTATTCCCTCGCATATTCATCTGAGGCGCGCGTACTCGGGCGTACGCAGCTGTCACTGGGGTCGTCGCTATAGAGCCCATCGCAGTGGAGGCAGCACTCACAGCAGAAGCGTTTCCTTGAGACCCATGCCTCCCAGTTCCCTTCCCGCAACCTCTGCGACTGCGTTGAAACCCTCACTCACTCCGTGTGGGCCTCTCCCCTTAACTGGATTCTTCGCCCCAACCCATCTCTACCACTGAGAAGTGGGAAGACGATTGGGGCAGCTCGTAACTGGGCTTGGAGGAAAGAATGCAACCGTGGTTTCAAATGCTCCTGGTTGACCGAGCCGCCGGCCGAAGCGCCTAATCTGCGCGTTCCTTATCAGCCTTGCATTGGAAATAACGTGATTTCTCCCTCCTTCCAGCGTCGCGGCTGTGTACTCTTGTTACTAGCATCACAATTATCTGTAACTGCGGGCAAGTCGGCAGCAAAGCATGCTGGGCCCATGAAATGTAGCTGCGGAGAATAAATTGCGGCAGTGTCACCCATCGGCTGTTGGTATACGCAATACTCGCGTTCCACTTCGTTCCCGCTTCTGCGAAGCCCCCGGGACTCTGTTTCATACGATAGGGGCTGCGCACACGCCCCACTACATTCGCGAAATCCCTCCCTCTCTTCGTACGAGCTTTGGGAGACAGCTCTGAGCACCTCCATCTTCAACGATCAGCCCCTGCTGGTGTTGAGGGCTGTAGAGGCTGGGAAAGCTCCGGGTTCTTGGAATGATGACTCCTAGTCCTCCCCATTGCTTTTTTGCGACAAACACGTTTACTCTCTCTCTCTCTCTCTCTCTCTCTCTCTCTCTCTCTCTCTCACTCTCTCTCTCTTTGAAACCATTGGCTGGGACACGTCGGCTTTGCTCAGTGCCTGCTCCCACATGATCATTGGCCGTAAGGCTTCGGTAGAAGGGCATGCATAACTTGATTCGTGCATTCACGTTCCCAACAGCGACAGCAACTACTAAAGCAGTGGTAGATAATTACGAGTTTCTGGAGTTCATGGGATAATTTAGTGCGATCAGTAACGAAAAAGGCAGAAGCTTTAATTCATACCAATGCTCAATAATCGCCTCATGTTAATGTATTCGTGTCTGCCAGTTGTCAGCCCAAAAGCCCCACTAGCCTACCTCGGCCGATTTCGCTGGAACGGGTTGAAGTCTCATGAAGCCTACCCCATTTACCACTTTGCAACTCGCTCGCGTTAAAGGTGCTGCGCAGCAAAGGGAGAGGGCGACGCGGGTATGCGACAGAGCCGACAAAGCGAATCTTGCCCTAAACTCTTATTACCATAGCATTCCAACTTCTTACCTCATACTGCTCTAGTAACTAGGAAACTAGTGGGGTGCCATATTTTTCAATTATTAGTAATGACAGACTACTTAGTAAACCCGAATTATATTATTGTATCCATCATAAGTGAGCAAGCGGCACGGATATGAGCTTCACACCCGCAGTCAGCGCAATATACACACACATCACAAGGCACACCCGAAAAAAAAAAAAACGCGTGTGAGTACGTGCAACGAGGCAGCATCTTTCACGCCGGACGTGTACACTTGGCACGAAGCACTTGTACCTAAAGAAGTACAGCAGCACTTACAGCCTCGGCACCATAGCAGTAGATTAAATTATACCGCTTTGTAAAAGTTCCCTACACGTTTACGCGACGAAGGAGCTTTTCGAGGTCGTCGTGGAGGGCAAGCCATTCGGAGGGCATTCCGTTTCTTCCTTTCAGTCGCAGTTCCCAACGCCACGGCGCAGGTGGAGTTCATCAGCAGCCTGTCACACGCTATGCCAAAGAGCAAGTCGGAGAAGACCACGGTGTCCCACCAGAAGCACTGCAGTGTCGGTATGCGGCCCACTGTGGCCACGAGCACCAACCGCCGGGTGTGTTCTAGCTCGTCAGGCCGATCGGTAACAGGTGCGCCCAGTTCTTGCAGCCACCTCTGGATTTTCCGCTGCATATCCAGCGTGCTCGTCAGAGCCAGAGTCCTGCCCCGGAGGTGGTCCAAGGCGATCTTTCCCTTGATCCTCACCAGCAGCTTCGGTGTGCGAAGCAGGAACAGCTCCAGCTCCGAAATACGCCTGGGCCCGGCAGCTTCCCTGGCTTCGTCTCGTGCCGCCTCGATGCATCGCTCCCGTTTAGTAGTCGCCACCAGCTGAACATCGAGGTCGTCGAAAGAGGACAAGACTTTCCCGGAAAATGACACCCAGAACGCGTCTACAGAGAGGAGTAGGAGTGCAGTCGTCTTGGAATGTGGCCTGACAGGAGTTCCAAGATGGCAGGTCAGCCGTAGGGGCGTCCTTGAACTCGCGAGTGTCAGCTCCACATCATCTGCTCCCCTCGCGCGCAGGTCTTCGGCGAAGGCCAGCCTCCTCGTTGACTCTTGCTTCCTTCCGAGCGCGCCCTGAAAGAGCCCCACGGTGGCGCGGTAGATGTGTGCCGGTTCCCTGTAGTTCTGGAAGTCGAGGAAAACCAGCGCGCCAACCATGCGCTTCTTCAAGACGCCGGTTTGCAGGCAAATCCACATCACGTCAGGCTCCATAAGGCGGATACCCGGTCCCAAAGGCGGCGTGTCGGACGCCACGGAAACGCTATTGGCAGAAACGACCTCCACGCCGTGGCTGAGGTTTTCGCCTGGTATAGCGATGAGGGAATGCTCCCGCGATGCAATCAGCGCGAGGCACAGCAGGCGCGACATCTGCGGGCTAGCCAGGGCGACGATAGAGTCCTCGCTGCAAACGGTCAGCTTGGCCTCCCGAGCTGTGAGCACGTATTTGTTCAGCTCTTCCAGCGTGGTGTCGACCTTGACGGGCTTGAGGTCTGCGAGGCGACGCGAGAACGCAGCGACGTCGCTTTCCTCACGGGGGGCGAGAGGTTTTTCGATGATTTCGCGTTGGGCGAGAAGGCCGCCTTGCTTGGTTCTGGGCCTAAAATGGAACGCGCATTCACGCTCCACGCGAACCACACTACGCGCGTGGCTAGGAGTGATGATGATGATAAAATTCTTGCACACCGAGGTAATGGAGGGAAAGAAATTAGGAGATGGCATGACGTCGTGCCATCAACCTTCGCAAGCCCACCTGCGTTGACGCTACCTTGC
The DNA here is from genome assembly GCF_048455015.1 of Haemaphysalis longicornis. Classification (NCBI taxonomy): domain Eukaryota; kingdom Metazoa; phylum Arthropoda; class Arachnida; order Ixodida; family Ixodidae; genus Haemaphysalis; species Haemaphysalis longicornis. The sequence goes on along the minus strand of NW_027526445.1, from coordinate 154,217,102 downwards.
TGTTCCCATTTCTCTAGCCACCGGAGTCGGCCCAGCATGTGACATGCACGCGACCCACGATACATTTTAACACGAAAGTGTTTTATGCCCAGGTACACCACGATCTTACTGGCGTCATATCCGTCACGGAAATGACGTCGCCAGAATAATTTCCATTGACGCTGCTGCGGCCGAATTCGAGCCACCAATCCTCGCCGCAACGGGAGGTAAACAGCGCTCTGCCCACTGCGCCACGAATTCAAGCGGAAGTAGGTCTATGAACGCGCCTTATATCTTTTTCACTACGGTCTTCATTCTGATGCCGTCTAGCAGTTGCTGCCGTCTAGGAGAAGTGAAGCGAAGTAGTTCATCATGACACTAGTGAACGCCGACAGTTGGTGCATCGATGCCAGCGTCTTCGTGTACGCGGGACGCGGGTGAATTGAGGCACCCTGCGCCACCTATTGCTTTCGGTTTCGGTTCCGTTTTTTTCGCACGGTTTTCAAGGGGGTGTGGTTTCAGTCGGATATACGCAATGTTCTAGCGCGTGCAATCCAGTGTCTAACGTTGATACGTCTAACTATGGAGGAAGAAAAAGTTAGGAGACGGCGCTACCGGAGAAACGTGAAGCCTATACATTAAAAGTAAAATCGAAGTCGGCCCAGGCGTCACTGCACCACGTGACCCCATCGCTCCGCCGCCGCGAGCTCTTCAATTTCGTCTGCTCGAAACTACTCTCCTGCCCGTTGTCGCGAAGCCTGATATATGTTGGTTTTTTTTAAATGCGAATGCATTTATTAGCCGGGGGTTGTCTTGCTCCGTTGGCCGGCGTGCGCCTGCATTCCTCCAGCGCGAGCGCTTGTGAGCGCGCGCCTCGTAGTTCTGCCTTCGTCGTCGTCGTAAATGCGAATGCATTTCTTAGTCGGGGGTTGTCGTGCTCCGTCGGTGTGCGCCCGCAGGTGTTATCCAACACCCTCTCTATTTTGCTGAGAGGGTGTTGTGTTATCTCTCCGCGCTCCTCCTCGCCCCTAGCAACAGCTGTGGCGCACCTAGCAACCGGAGCAGGTGGTAGCTCGGGCGGGAGTAGCGGAGGGCAAGGGGAGAGGACACGCCCGAGGGAACTTGATATCGCACGCCGTTGCCACGTCTCCCGTTCGAGACACGTCTCCGTACAAGGACTTGTACACCCTTGCCTACACCGGAGCCGGAGTCTTTGTGGTGACCGTGTACCTCGCGCCCAACCTCGCTCGAGACGCCGTTGCCGCGCAGCTGGACGCGGCTATGGAAAGTGTGCGCGTGCGCTCCAAACCCTCTGACCCCATAGTCTTGGTTGGCGACTTCAACGTTGACGTGCGCAAGAAGAGTGGCGAGTGGCTGGTCGAGTACATGCAGACCAGGCACTCTATGCATTGTCTCTCTGCCGGCTTCGACACGTGCCCCACTACCATTCACGGGAGTTGCATTGATCTGGTCTTTACGCGAAACTGTGACGCGCGTATGCTTCTCAAAGACCCTTTGACCGTGCACTTTAGCGATCACAAGGCAGTGATTGTGGCTGTCAGGTACAACGATAACACAAACAGGTGCTGATGAATAAATGATTACGTTCACACTCTCGTCATTAATTACGCCATTACTTGCAACACACTCATCGGTGCACCCAATGCATTCGCATTTCTGCACGATTCCCTTCGGGGAGGTGCGGGGGAATTTTTTTTTCTTCCTCCATGCGTCTAACGATGCTATACCAACCAAAGATAAATAACGATCTGCAAGTTCCAATGGATGCACAAAAAATGCTCCTGTGAAGGCACATCTTACTTTCGTGTATTGCCCATTCCTATGAAAGAGGCATCAACCACTTTTTTTTATAACTAGGCTATACGCTTATGCAGTTGCGCCGTCTCCTAACATTTTTCTTCCTCCGTGACATAAGCATTGTCCATTGTTTCGTATGTCCTCTCGTTATCATCATCATCATCATCATCATCTAGCTTTTCCGTTTGCGACCTTTTTTTCCCTTTTTCGGTTACTATCACACGCTCGGCCAGTTGCCTTTGTTTGTCTAACGGCATGTGCGTCGTGATTCCGTCCTCTCCTGTTGTATTCGTCAAGGAAGCGATACGCGTCTGGCGTGTAATCATTGCATCGTAAAGGTTGGGTCGTATTGGCTGGTGGTGGCGTTAGCTGCAGCGAGCGAAAGCCTCTTTGCTCGCCGTGCGGCATTTTTGTATTCCCTCGCATATTCATCATGAGGCGCGCGTACTCGGGCGTATGCAGCTGCTACTGAGGTCACCGCTCCCCATCGCAGTGGAGAAGCACCCACAGCAGAAGCGTTTCCTCGAGATCCATGCCTCCCAGGTCCCTTCCCACAACCTCTGCGACTGCGTGGAAGCCCTCACTCACTCCCTGCGGGCCTCTCCCCTTAACTCGATTCCTCGCTCCAATCATCTCTACCACTCGAACTTGTGCGTGACGAGCTGCCGGTAGAAGTGGACGGCGAAGATGACGGACACGACGGCCACGGGGATGAGGATGATGGTGGCGGCCAGGGCAGCGCCGCGGCTGTAGTCGAGGAAGACGACCCACGAGAGGATGGCGATCTCGGCCATGAAGAGCAGGATGCCGAAGACGGTGGAGAAGGCCCAGGCGGTCTCGATGTACAAGTGCATCTTCTCGTGCGGCGACTCGGAGACGGTGGCGATGCCGTGCACGCTGGCCACGGCCTCCAGGTTGGGCAGGATGCGGTTGGAGATCATGAGCGCCAGCATGTGCACCGACACGAGCAGCGTCGTGCACACGCTGAACACGATCAGCAGCGGGAAGACGCGCGGGGCCGCTCGTAACAGGGCATGGAAGAAAGAATGCAGCCGGGGTTTCTACTGCTCCTGGTTGACCGAGCCGCCGGCCGAAGCGCCTAATCTGCGCGTTCCTTATGCCTCGCATTAGAAATAACGTGATTTCTCCTTCTTTCCACCTGTGGATGTTCCCTCTCGTTACCACCATCATAATTGTGTGTAACTGCGGCGAAGCCGGCAGCATAGCATGCTGTGCCAACGAAACGTAGTTGCGGAGAATAAATTACGGCAGTGTCACCGATCGGCTGTTGGTATACGGAATACTCGCGTTCCACTTCGTTGCCGCTTCTGCGAAGCCCCCGGGACTCTGTTTCATGTGTTAGGGGTCTGCGCACACGCCCCACTACTTTCGTGAAATCCCTCCCTTTCTTCTTACTAGCTTTGGGAGAGAGCTCTGACCAGCTCCGACTGCAATGATCAGTGCCTGCTGGTGTTGAGGGCCGCTGAGGCGGAAAGCTTAAGGGGTCTTGGAATAAGGCCTCCTCTTCGTTGTTTTTCGCGACAAACACGTTTACTCTCTCCCTCTCAAAGCATTAACTGGGTCAAGTAGGCTTTGCACCGTGCCTGCTCCGGCATGATCATTGGCCGTTGGGATTCTGTGGAAGGGCATGCATAACTTGAATTGTGCATTCACGTTCTTAACAACGAAAGCAACTACTACAGCATCGGTGGATAATTAGGACAGTGGTGTACATAGGATAATTTAATATGGTCAGTACCGAAACAGGCAGAAGCTTTAAGTCATACCAATGCAAAATAATCTCCTCATGTTGGTGTAATCGTGTCTGCCAATCGTTAGCGACAAGGCCCAGTAGACTACCTTGGCCGATTTCACTAGAACTGGTTGAATCATTATGAAGCCTCCAGCATTTTCCAGTTTACAACTCGCTCGCGTTAAAGGTGGTGCGCAGCGAAGGGATAGGGCGATGCGACGGACCGGACAGAGCGAATCTTGCCCTAAACTAAGATTACCACAGCACTCCAACTTCTTACCTCATACTGCTCTACTAACTGGGAAACAAGTGGGATACCTTATTGTTCAATTATTGACAGACTACTTACTCAACCCGAATTAGTTTTATTGTAACCATCATAAGTGTCTACTTCATAGCAAGCGACACGGATGATCCTCACAGCAGCAGTCAGCGCAGTGTGTACAGCCATTACAAGGAACATCCGAAAAGAAAATACCGTGAGAACGTTCCGCCAGGCAAAGCAGGGCAGCATGTGTCACACGAAGCACCTGACACGAAACACGTGTGATAAGCGAACCAGCACCACTTACAAGATGACACGGATGAGCTTCGCACCAGCAGTCAGCGAAATATACGTACACATCACAAGGTAGCGTCTGCGGAGAGCACTGGGAGTGCAATCGTCTTGGAATGTGGCCTCGGAGGAGTTCCAAGATGGCGGGTCAGCCGCAGAGGCATCCTTGAACTCGCGAGTGTCAGCCCCAGATCTTCCGCTCCCCTCGCCCGCAGGTCTTGGTCGAAGGCCAGCATCCTCGTTGACTCGGGCTGCTTCCTTCCGAGCGCCTCCTGAAAGAGCCCCGTGATTGCGCGGTAGATGTGCGCCGGTTCCCTGAAGTGCTGGAACTCGAGGAAAACCAGCGCGCCAACCACGCGCTTGTTCAAGACGCCGGTTTGCAGGCTAATCCACATGACGTCAGGCTCCATAAGGTGGATACTCGGTCCCAACGGTGACGTGTCGGACGCGACGAAAAGGCTGCCGGCAAAAAAGAGAGGGAAGTAGTGCAGAAGCTCCGCGTCGTGGCTGAGGTTTTCACCTAGTATAACGGCGAGGGAATGGCCCCGCGATGCAATCAGCGCGAGGCACAGCAGGCGCGACGTCTGCGGGCTAGCCAGGGTGACGACGGAGTCCTCACTGCAAACGTTCAACTCGGCCTCCCGAGCCGTTCAGCTCTTCCGGCGTGGTGTCGACCTTTACGGGCTCGAGATCTGCGATGCGACGCGAGAACTCAGTGATGTCGCTATCCTCACGGGGGGCGAGAGGTTTTTCGATGATGTCGCGTCGGGCGACAGGGTCGGCTAGCTTCGTTGAGCGGCGTTTGGGAAATTCTGGGCCTAAAATGGAACGCGCATTCACGCTCCACGTGAACCACACGACGCGCGTGGCTAGGAATGATGATGATGGTGATAAAAATTCACGCATTTCCACGAAGTGAAGCATGACGAGTGGGCGAAGCACTGGGGATCTTTCTTACCGTAAATAACCCGCGGCGTTGCCCACTCGCGCATGCAAATGAGTGACAAGGCGTGTGTACAGTATATACAAATCCAATCCAATGCTCCCTGCGCATGCGCAACACTGTGTACACGGACGACATGGGACAAGCCACGGATATTCTAGGCACTGTACCACGGACAAAGCGAGGTCTTCGCCTTATGGAGTTTGATACTAATATATGCTAGAGGGAAATCTGTAGCAGCCGTCGCGGGCCGCCGCGGACGGCGCCATTGCCGCTAGCGACGTTCCCCGCCTACATGGCTTAGATATATGGCTTCCTTTCTGTCTCGGGGCCCTATTCTCGACTGCACAAATTGCCGGCATTTCGCCCATGTTTTTTTGCGTAAGCACGACGTGAGCAATCAGTGACGTGCTGCACCTATAGCTATGACGACATGCAGTGTAATTTGACGAGTCACTCATAAAGATCGCTACCAAGGCATCAAATATTGTGTAAGAAAGATATAAAAACACTTGGCATGTACTATAAAAATTAAGACGGTAGCTGAGGCTGACAAGAAAAACACATTTCTGGAGGTCAAATTTGACGCCAACACCACAAGGCGATCGAGTAACGTTGATCCAAAAGCGAGCGAAAGGCGGATGTCGAGCTAAAGAACATCACACAATTTTTTTACCGTATCTATTTATTTCTTTCAATCGCTTTTATTAACATAGCTGGGCTCTCTGCTTCAATGCAAGCTTTGTTGCGTTATCACCTTCCCTGCCGCCACCGCCGCCACGCCATCGTCTGCTGCTATGTTACAAGTTTATGGCGTGATCACAGAAAAAGACGGCCGCGACCATCGCTTCTATGACACATAAGAGCAGCGAAGCGCTACGCCTGATAACCGCGGAGCGCACCGATGTCGCCGATTCACTCATTCGTCAAGCTCGACTGCAATCAGCGCTGTAATGAACTAAATAGTCACTTTTCATTGTTATTTTTCTCTTGAGTTCGATCATGTGACCCAACAGCTTACTAGGACAAGTATGGACAAATGCCATGCATTGGGTTCTCTTTGTCATGGAGAGGCTTGTACTGCCCTCTTATGTTGCGGTTACGCGAAACAAATAATTTTTATTTCATTGCCAAACATAGAAGCAAAATACTGCATGTTATTTGTATGTTCCATGATCGCTGACTTGGAAGCAGTTGAAACTATAATTTGTTCCGGTAGGAAACACGCTTTAAACAGCGCGCATGCGAAACTGCGCCTGCTGCAAATTGCCGCACATTTCGCGGCGCCGTAAGCCGGGGCAATATTGTGCCCTATTTTGCTTGTATTTTGCGACAAAAACAGCCGCCATTTTCAAGCTGTTACGTAGCGTTACGTCACTTTTACGCAGGCTGAAGTTGCCAATGCATGACGTAATCGTTCCCGCCAACTGTTTAAATTACGTCACGCCTTCTCAGCCAATCACAGAGGGGGTGTGTATTACAAGCAGTATTGTTGTTGAATAGCAAAGGCAGGCTTACGTTATCATGTCCGCTGCATTTAGTCTAGTTTTTCATTGCCGGCCAAGAATTATGCGCCTTTAGTAACGAGAAATAAGGCAAACTTTAGAACTGGTGTCCGTAGACGACATGAAACGTCAAAATGACGACAGCACACACAACCGCTTTGTCAACCGGAAGCACGTGACCAAAATTGAAAGCCAATCAGAAAAGACTTCCAGAAAATTGCCTGAATTGCCGGCAATTTGTGCAGTCGAGAATAGGGCCCTCGAAGCCAAAATCAACAAAAAGGGTAATATTTTTTTATTCATAGTGTTTAATTTTATAATAAGAAAACAAACTTGATGAACCTTCTGCGTATCACGGGTTGCTTTTTTTACAGTCAGACTTCTCAGCCTGTTCATGAGCCATGTAAAGGACAAGTGGAACGTGCCTGCCCGGCTGCCCGGTACATGACGGAACGCTCGCCGAAGCTCGGCTCCCCTAGACAGGGGTCAGATTTCAGTGGCGCCAGTATATATCAATATGAAACTCTATGCTTCGCCCCTAAAATTCTTGGACACCTAAGTCATGGAGGGAAAGAAATTAGGAGACGTCATGACGTCATGCAACCAACCTTCGCAAGCCCATTTGCGTTGGTGGTATACCTTGCTGTTTCCACTTCTCATGCTGCTGGAGTCGGCCGAGCATGTGACCATACACCTGGCCCTCAATACTTCCTTCTTGTAGCTTCATGGCGTCGTTTGGTCGGTTGGAGCCTGCGAGTTCTCGCATGGCGGGGTCAAGTGGCGTAGTGACGTCCAGATCGAATTCGGTTTTACTTTTTCTGACTACGCTTTACCCTTCTCCAGTGGTACCGTCTCCTAACTTTGTTCCTCCTCCATGACCTAAGTGCACTATCCATTGCGGCGTATGTCCTCTCATTGTCATCATCATCTATAGCTTTCCGTTGCGCCCTTTTCTTTTTTTTTTTCGGTTACTATGACTACCACGATGGGCAAGTTGCCGTTGTTTGTCTAACGGCATGTCTGTCGTGATTCCGTCCTCTCCTGTTGTCTTCTTCAAGGGAGCGATACGTGTCTGGCGGGTAATCATTGCATCGTAAAGGCTCGGTCGTGTTGGCTGTGGGTGGCTTTAGCTGCAGCGAGAGAAAGCCTCTTTGCTCGCCGTGCGGCATTTTTGTATTCCCTCGCACGTTCATCTGAGGCGCGTGTATCCCGGCCGAACGTATTTCTCAGCTGCCACTGGGGTGAACGCTAGAGAGCCCATCGCAGTGGACACAGCACCCACAGCAGGAGTCTGCGTCCTCAGTTAAAATTAGGCTGGCCAGTATTTAATCAATTATGATCCAACTAGCTCAGATTCTGCCCATCCTAAGCTTAAAGTCATAGCAATGCTCAATAATCGCATCATGTACGTGCAATCGTGTCTGCCAATTGTTAGCGCAAAACCCCCACTAGCCTACCTCGGCGGATTTTGTTGAACGGGTTGAAGCCTTATGAAGCCTCCCCCATTTTCCAGTTTATAACTCGCTCGAGAAGTTTGCGGGGATAAATTTGTTGTCGCAGTTAGCACAGGACCGGGATAATTGGAGATTAATGAGAGCTAGAGGCCTGTGCCCTGCAGTGGACGTGGATAGGCTGATGATGATGATGAACTCGCTCGCGTTAAAGGCACCCAGAAAAGCTTTGTGAAGGTGGAAATCGAATGCCTTCAGGTGGTAGAATACATAAAGGGGGATTTTTGAGCCAAGTGTGAGCCCCATACGTTGTACGGATAATTTGTAAACAATTTTTGAAGATCGCCTTTCTCAGCCGATGAGCGCGCCGCCGCAGCCAGTCGACCGCGGCTGACGCAACGCCGACCGCAGCTGACGCAACGGCGATCGCGGCTGACGCAACAGCGAGGCGCCCCCCTGATTCGGCCGATCGTCGGTCGCCGCCGACGTCACTGCCATTGGCTTCCGGCTGCTCTTCCTCCTTCCTGCGCCATCCCGAGGCAAAAGCGGGTCTGCAGCGATTGACGCGTGCCTAGGCGCAGGAATGTAGCTAGCAGAGAACGGAAGTCGAGCGTCGCGATGTCACATGGCTATTCCTGCGCCTAGGCACGCGTCAATCGCTGCAGACCCGCCTTTGCCTTGCCTAGGCGCAGGAATGTAGCTAGCGGAGAACGTAAGTCGAGCGTCGCGATGTCTCATGGCTATTCCCAGTGTTTCCAGCTGCTTTGAAAGAAGCAGAAAGGGGGGAGGAATCGATCGGCAAGGGGGAGAGGTGCACTTAATTGCTTCTGGCCCAGCTAATACTGAATGTAGATCAATAATTCCAAGGGCATTGGATCGCTATATTGGTACTACGCGACAATAAAGGCCTTTTGTAACTTTTACAAAAGGCTTTTCTGGGTCCCTTTAAAGGTGATTCGCAGCGAAGGGAGGGGGCGACGCGGATATGCAACGGACCCGACATGGCGTCGTCCGCCATCCTCTGAGCTCTGCCTCTATGGCGCTACTCAAGCCGCGCCGGTAGGAGGAGCTCAGCCGGGCTATCCGCCTGTGCTTGGGCCTTCCGAGCACATCTCCGGTTGCGGCGACGTAGACGGAGGCAGGCTCTTGGCCTATCCAGATGTGGTCCCTGCTGGTGGGGCTCCACCACATCCACCGCCTGCAGGACACACCGTACAGCGAGGCACTCCTCCAGTGCTACCGCAGCCGGCCCAACTCTCGGATGGGCATGCTGCTCTGTACCCACCAGAGCCACATCACGTTGCCGCAGCGGCCCCGCCTGGAGCCACCCCCCCAAAGGCATGGAGCTATAGACTCTACGCATCGCCACCACATTGCAGGGGTCCGTAGCAAGAGGTCGACTCCATCCCAGGCCGTTTACCAAGAGGTGGCCGCCCTGCTGCAGGACGACGCTGCCGGACTCCTGCAGGTGTACACGGATGGCTCCGTGCAACTGTCGGCGGGCAGAGCCGGAGCCGCCTGCACGGCCCTGCGGCAGCAGCCAGGTGCCGGCACCAGCCTGCCCTTCCCTGCCTCATCCACCCACGCAGAGCTGGCTGGACTCCACTTGGCCGGGGATCTTCTTCTAGAGCAAGGCGCCCGGGTCCGGGGGGCCATCATCCTGACTGACTCACGGTCTGTCCTTCGTCTGCGTCCCGCCGACCAGCCAGCCAACTCCAGCGGCTACGTAGAGCGGTCGCTGGCGGCCAATCTTCATGCGGTGGGGGCCCAGGGCTGTCCACTGCGACGTCCCTGGCTGCCATCGCACGCGAACATCATGGGCAACGAGGTTGCGGACGCCCTGGCCAAGAATGCTGTTCACCAGGCAGGGGTCCCAGCCTCCCGGGATGTGGTGTCATTTGACGCTGCAAGGACTACCCTTGCCCATGTGGTGGAGGCCATGCATGCAGATGCCCCAGTGGTCAGTGGCCAGGCCCTTCTGGTCCTGCCTGGAGGAATCAGAAGAGACGCCCTGTCGCTCGTGCTTCGCCTGCGGCTAAATTGTGCAATTCTGGAGCCCCACGGCCGCCGGGCGTCCCTTACCTGCGCCGACTACCCTGAGCCCGAGATGCTCGAGCGCTTACTGTGCTCTTGCCGCCAGCATGACACTGTGAGGAACTCCGGGTCGCACTCCAGCCACTCGCTGCATCAAGCCACAAGCTGGAAGTCTCCCTGCTCCCCACTGGACCGGACGCCATCCGACGGGAGGTCTTCCAGCACCTACTAACCTTACTGGTTGTGACTAGGACTAGCGCTGCGTTTGTAGCCGTTGAGTCATGCACGAAACGAACGCGACATAGATTGTCCCACAATCTCCTACCACTCTTCTCTTTCTCTCTTCCTATCCTTTGAAATTCCCACTTGCCTTCCCTGGACTGGGTTGTATGAGGTGACCTCCCGATTGAGTTCAACAATACCCCCGGTTCGTTTCTCTTCCCTCTAATAAATCACCCCCATCCCCCCACCACCACCGACAGAGCGAATCTTGCCTTAAACTATTACCACTGCATTTCAACTTCTTACCACATACCGCCCTAGTAACTCGGAAACAAGTGGGATGCCATATTTTTCAATTATTAGTAAAACAGACTACTACGTCAAACCCGAATTCGTTTTATTGTAACCATGATAAGTGTATGTATACTTCGTAGCAAACGACACGGATGAGCCTCATAGCAGCAGCAATACTAGTCAGTGCAGTGTGTGCACCCATTACAAGGAACATCTTAACAAAAACCTGAGAACGTTCCACTAGCCAGCACAGGGCAGCATGTTCTACACGGAACACGTGACACAAAACATGTGTGAGTACGTTCAACGAGGCATCATCTTTCACACCGTACACTAATGACACGAAGCACTTGTACTTAAATTTAGGAGCACAGAAGCACTTACAGCCTCGGCATTATCAGGAGTAAATCAAAGTAGCTCTCGCTTTGTAAAGTACCCGTTGTAATGTACCGAAGAGCACTCGGAGGGCAATCGTCTAGGAATGTGGCCTGGCAGAAGTTCCAAGATGGCAGGTCAGCCGCAGAGGCGTCCTTAAACTGGCGACTGTCAGCTCCCTCACCCGCAGGTCTTCGGCGAAAGCCAGCATCCTCGTTGACTCGGGCTGCTTCCTCCCGAGCGCGTCCTGAACGAGCCCCGTGGTGGCGCGGTAGATGTGCGCCGGTTCCCTGTAGTACTGGAAGTCGAGGAAAGCCAGCGCGCCCATACGCTTGTTCAAGACGCCGGTTTGCAGGCAAATCCACATCACGTCAGGCTCCATAAAGCGGATACCCGGTCCCAAAGGCGGCGCGTCGGACGCCGCGGAAACGCTGTCGGCAAAGAAGAGGCGCAAGTAGTGCAGAAGCTCCGCGTCGTGGCTGAGGTTTTCACCTGGTGTGACGGCGAGGGAATGCTCCCATGATGAAATCAGCGCGTGGCACAGCAGGCGCCTCACCTGCGGGCTAGCCAGGGCGACCACCGAGTCCTCACTGCAAACGGTCAACTTGGCCTCCCGAGCCGTGAGCACGTCTTGTTCAGCTCTTCCAGGGTCGTGTCGACCTTGAAGGGCTCGATATGTGCGATGCGACGCGAGAACGCAGCGATGTCGTTTTCCTCTCGGGGGGCGAGAGGTTTTTTGATGATTTCGCGTTGGGCGAGAGGGTGGGCTAGCCTCGCAGTTGAGCGGCGTAACTTCGGAAATACTGGGCCTAAAATGGAACGCGCATGCACGTTCCACGTGAATCGCGCGACGCGCGTGGCTAGGAATGATGATGATGATACAATTATAGGACACCTACGTAAGCAACGCCTCCCTAAGTTATGGAGGGAAGGGCCCATCTCCCCGCGAGGGGGACTCGAGTAAATGCGTCGCATAGGGGGTGGGTGTATTGCGTTAACGTTTAGTGTTTGGGGAGTTGGTGGTAGTGAATGCGTTGTATCAGCAGCTTCTTGACGTAGTTTGAATGAGTCAAGGATATAAGGCGCGTTCGTAGCCTTTCATTTTGTGTCGGTTTTGCGGCGCAGTGGGAAGAGCACCATGTACCTCGCGTTCCGCCCGCAGGGCCGTGGGATCGAAACCAGGCGCCGGTAAGTATTATTTTTTTATATAGTGTAGGGGGAGGGGTGTGGACCTGTTGTTGAGAGCGAGGAGGGTAGCGTGATGCGGGAGAGGAGTGGGGGAGAGGGCGCGCCTGCGCGCTGAGCTGTTGCGGACGCACGACGGACGCTACATGTGAGTTAAAGAAATGCTCTGCATTTAAAAAATTAGGAGACCGCATGACGCCATGCAACCAGCCTTCGCAAGCCCACAAGCGACCTTGCTGTTTCCAAATTTCGAGCCGCCGCAGTCGGCCCAGCATGTGACCCTGCACGCGACCCACGATACCTTTTTGTAGTAGCTTCATGCCGTCGTTTGTTCGGTTGGAGCCTGCGAGTTCTCACATAGTGGGGTCACGTGGCACAGTGACGTCCGGACTGAGTTCGGTTTTACTTTTTGCGACTACGCTTTACCTTTCGCCAGTGGCGGCGTCTCCTAACTTTTTTCTTCCTCCGTGACTTAAGCACTGTCCATTGCTGCATATGTCATCTCGTTATCATCATCATCATCTGACTTTCCCGTTTGCGACCTTTTTTTTCTTTTTCGGTTACTATGCCTCACATGCTCGGCCAGTTCCCTTTGTTTGTCTAATGGCATGAGTCTGTCGTGATTCCGTCCTCTCCTGTTGTCTTCGTCAAGGGAGCGACACGTGCCTGGCGTGTAATCATTGCATCGTAAAGGCTCGGTCGTTTCGGCTGGTGGTGGTTTTGACTGCAGCGAGCGAAAGCCTCTTTGCTCGCCGTGCGGCATTTTTGTATTCCCTCGCACATTCATCTGAGGCGCGTGTGCCCCGGCAAATGTATTTCTCAGCTGCCACTGGGGTCAAGGCCCTTGCACTAGATACAGCACGCACAGCAGAAGCCTGTCTCCGAGATCCACCCCTCCCAGTTCCCTTCCCGCAACCTCGGTGACTGCCTTGAAACCCTCACTCACTCCGTGTGGGCCTCTCTGCTTAACTCAATTCCAAGACCGAACCCATCTCTACCACCGAGAGGTGTGAAGAAGTGGGAATCGGTGCAGCAGAACGGCGCAGTCGGCATATACACTGATGCCAGCGTGACCCCTCAATGTGTTGGCCTTGCATGGATGTGCCCTGAACTTCTTGCTCTGTCGGGAAGTTGCAACATGATGGACCCAACCTTAACAAGTTTTGAAGCAGAACTGCACGCTTTGAACACTGCTGTGTCATCCCGCCTGTATGAAACTACTACGGCTCTCCCACTTTCGCTTCGACTCATCGGGGACTCTTATGAGGTCATACAGGCACTTCGCTCCCATACCACCACTAACCACATCACGCATGAAATTCTATACCAAGTGGAAATTCTTCAATGGAACCACAACACTGTCCGCTTTGACTGGGTACCTGGCCATGAGCTGGACTTTATTGGTAAACAGGCGGCTCATGCGGCCACACAGGAGTGTTGTATTAATTCAAACGCCGCTGGTCTCTGCCCAGGAACTGTCTTGTTCGTCTACATCATCTCCATCGTTGCGGATTCATCGCTACGAAATGTATAGACGCCAACAACTAAAAGCCTTACTCCTAGAGGCAACCTAAGTAAACTTCCACCCTTACCATGTAGTGGCCAGATCTTCATCAACAATTTTATAACAAACACTGCCTTCACTCCGGAAACAGTTCGTAAATGGTACACGCCTCACCTTCCTCCCCGATGTCCTCATTGTCAGTCAAGCCTCCCAGCCGATCTCCGCCACTTGGTCTGGACATGTCCAGCCTTCAATCGCCACTGTAATTTCACCGCCCCGAACCCTCAACCAGACCCAACTCTACTGGACACGTCTTTACTCGTGCAAATAGCAACGTCTTCTCTAAAGAGCGGCCTAGCACGACTGGTACAAGAGTGCCATCGGTGACTGTCATGCTGGGACTATTTAGGAATGGACACAATTAGGACTTCGGCCTACGAGTGCCTCTACTGATGGACTTCATCGAGACATCAATGTGAATGAGTGCTGAAGTGATTGGCTTTTATTTCCCCTCTTTCTTCACATACCACGCTCGGACCTCTGGTCTTCCTGCCTTAATGTTTTTCAAGCAGTCAATGTGGGCCTCTCCCCCCCGCTCCAACCCCATTGAGCAGTGGGAAGACGCGCGGGGCAGCTCGTAACCGGGCATGGAGGAAAGAATGCAACCAGGGTTTCAACTGCTTCTGCTTGACCGAGCCGCCGGCCGAACCGCCTAATCTGCTTGTTCCTTATACACCTTGCATTGAAAATAGCGAGATTTCTCTCTCTTTCCAGCGGTGCGGATGTGTCCTCTCGTTACCACCATCATAATCCTTTTCCCATTGCATCGTTTTCTCCCTCTCTCCGTTACTATGACCAAGAGGCTTGGCCATTCACCCTTTAAATGCTACTGGCGTAAACAACCTTACTCCTCCTGAAATTAGTATGCTCATATTACTGATACGCCTCATGTCTCTAACACAGGTTTTTGAAGGGGTCATGAAGACATGCAACTTTGGTTCATTCGAAAAATTGCCTTCTTAAAATAACGCTATACCACTTTAACGCAACTAAGCTGTGTAGTGAGAAAACATAGAATACCCGCGCAACACCCTAGCTACTTTTCTGCACTGAACTTATAACGTATTATTGAAAGCTTGTGATTAGCTGAGGTCGACAAAATCCAACGCAAATTAAACAGGGATTATAAGCTCGCATAACAAGCTTAATTTTGTGCTAAATTTAGAGCACATTCTTTTGATAGCAGTTACAATTGTGGGGTAAACAAGTTAACGTACAAACGAACACGTAAACATAAAAGCACCAATGCACACTGTGCGCGATATGCTAGCCATAGCTGCACAGCAGTACGGTGCGTTGGGCTTGTCTCACACGACACTGGCCAGTTGGCATAAGAAACATTGCCTTACGTGACCCTGTTTGTCGAGAATGCCCAGTGTTTCACGAAATGATTACTATCAACCGAAAAAAAAAAATCCAAGTACATATTTGGTCAAAAAAAAGTGATTGCGGACAGTGGTATTGAGCAGTATCGTAGCGCCATCTTAGAGGGCGAATGGTAAATGAGGCAACACGTTTGGCCATTTGCTGCTGCCCTAGTCACCGTACTGACAATCGTTTCAGGTACCTGTCCTGGATACAGCATCGCTGACCTCATGAAACAAGATTTAGAGGCAGAATCTAAATTTTGGCTTAAATTGTTGAATTTCTCAGTGAATAAAACATCGTTTGCTGCTGGACAAGCGCTGGGGGCACTTTGTCGATACTTGGGGGCACTTGCCATTATCAGCCAGCCTTGCCATTAACATCCATTCCCTTTATTCCTATGCCATATAATAAATTGAACACCCCCACCCCCCCCAAACATAATCGGACTCTGAAAAGGATCCGCACCGAAGGTACATTTCTGCCCCTTCCAACGATCCCTTTCCCAAAGCATGATAAGCCCGTTTTAAGAGCAGAGCATTTTAGGCGCTCGCCTTGTCGTCCTAGCTTGCTCGCTGGAACCAAGCATATCGCCACGGCGTTACGGTGTAGCCTGTGGCGGTCCCTTCACCGCGACGTAACCCAGAGGCTTCGAAAGCCAAACGGCTATGCCAGGATATACGTAGCGTGAGCTAAGTTTCAGCTGGTTATCCTTAGCTTTCCTGGTTGCCTAGAATTAGCTGATTTCATTATCATGCTTACTGCTACTTATCATCCAATCCAAGCCAATCCGATGCAATCCAATCCTCGCACTTGCGCAGCACGGCTCTCCAGGAGCTACGCAAAACTGGTCAACCTCGGCCAGTGTAGCCAATCCAATCAAATGCAATTTAAGTAACGCTGCTCGCGGCATACCTGAGAGGCTTTGAAAGCCGAGTGTTTTAAATAGTCATAAGCGTTCGAAACTCGTGAAACGCTGGCGCTTGCCATACATCTTCCTGTTGTTTAGCGCAAAGAAAACTATGGGTACATTTGAGGCAAAATATACGTAATTAACCGGCAGCGCCCGTGTTCCTTTAGTTAAGGACGCCCGTTGGGTTTTTACGATAGTAAATGCAAAATGTGGCAGTGCAACGCCGACACGTGCGGGGAGAAAAGCACAAAGAGAACAGAACTCCCGCTGGTGCAGTTTCAGGCAGGGGGCACGCGAGCATTGCGAAAGTGGGAAATTTGAATTGCATGGGGTAGTAGCAGTAAGCGGATAACAGCGGTACAGCCCGTTATGGCAAATCACTGCTCTGCACTTCCGACAGCTTTCACATTGAGTGGAACGGCTTTAATTTTTTTGATATAGTTCGCAGCCAAACCTAGAAAATAAAAGTAGCTTTCTAGAACTTTTGTTTGCCAATGTGTGTGCAGCGAATGTGATCTATGCATCCACCTCCAAAAGCTCATTTTGGCCAAATGTAATACGAAACAAACAAGTGGACTAACAGAAGGCAGTAAGAACTTTTCATTCCTGCAGTGCATTTTATTGATCGAAACTGCTCACTAAAAAGTGTTTTTAGAACAATGTGTCAAAATCATAAAACAAAAAGCTTGCTGGGACACTTCACAGCAGATAATGACTCAGCATACTTTCGATATTTACACAAATGCCCTTATCTCAACAAACACACAGTCCGCCTTCATCGATGAGGTTCAGAGTCCGCACTGGAAATACTGCTTCTCTCCCTAGGTTCCCCAGACAGGGACGCAGCTGCAGCGGCCGCCGCGGCTTGCTTCTCCAGAAAGTCTGCCTCAAGGAGGTACTTGAGCTCCTCTTGCGTCAGTGCTTGCCTTTCAGGAAACAGCCGCCTCTGATGGAAAAAAAGAGAAAGAACGAAAAAAAATAGTAGATGGGTACCTGTTTTTACAAACTACAAACAATGAAATCTATGATTGGGAAGAAGCCCGTCTGGTCGGGGTGGGTCATGATACGCTCGGAATAAAAACACCGACCAAAAAATATATCTCGTAAAATGAAAGATGTTCTGGCTCCCACACGGGAGCCTTGTTCACAATGAATTCGTCAGTACATCAGACCCCGTTTTATGTACGTCTAAGAAAGAATATGACGTAGGCAGTAGGAGTAAACTGGAGGCAGATTGCCCTGCGTTCGATTCAATGATTCCAGATGAAGTCGTGACGTCAGGTTCTTCTCTTTTGCAAGAACGCGTGCTGCGCCCAAGTTTATCTCGTGGCCCAAAGTGTCAGCATGCTCAGCCAGAGTGTTTGAGGCCACGTGGCATTTTCCAACATCGTAGTCACGTCGTTTTATCGGTTTTCCGAAGTTCGTGGTCTCTCCTATGTAGCCGTACTCGCAATCGCCACAAGGGACAGAGTATACCGCTCCTGGGAATTTTTCCTTTGATAATTTGTCTTTCAAATTGACCAGGGCATCCTTCAGCTTGCAAGTAAGTAGGCACGTGCGCATGACACGGGAAAGGGTCTCGCTAAAACTACAAACAAACGTGGAAGCATCTCCAAAAATTGTGACAGTGTTTTATGACTAGACACTCCCACCAAGTTGATTACTGGCAGATGCTTGCTAGCTTAACAGAATCTCAGCTCTCGCTTGTGCCAGGACCACCCCTGTTCGAACGGCACGGTGGCCATAACCTTAGGAGCAGCAAGTGCACTTGTGACAAAATAAAATGCAAGGGTCTGATTAACCAGTAAAACTATTTTAGTCTTGGCTTTTAACACTAAGCGGGAAGATAGCAATGACCACTGGTGATGATGCACGCATCACGGCGCAGCGTGCTGTGAGGTGATGCTGCCTTTAGGGGCAATGTTTCCGCATTGCCCGCACCGCAAGTTCGCTCCCAATCTCGGTGAAACCGCGCCAGCACTTCGAGACCTGGAAATTGTGACGAGTGACTCAGAGCATTAGCCCTTGCGGAAGTCCGTCGGAGCGCGCCACATCAGGAATGACAGTTGAAAAAATGAGTCCCTACTGTCCCCTGAGCAATGCGATTGGCATTGAACATCTTCTCACAGCTGCCTCACGTTTTTCAGCACTGCTTGGGAGGAGCTTTAGTGCAATACTGCCTTTTGGCGCAGCACTTCCACCCCTGTAAATAGTTATGGCTGCTGTTCACAAAAACACATCGCAGCTTTCTTTAGAGCGACAGATTCAATATTCAGTAATGCTTGTATCGACTGATTGTTCGAACATTTTGCACCGACCTTGTCGAGTCTGAAAAATCAGTCATAGCCTGCCGCCAGTTTTGTGCTGTGTTCCACCGTGAATAATAATAAGGTGGGATGAACTAAGTGAATCGTATATCCCCCCAAACTGACAACACAAACGTGTGAATAGGCAGGTGCCTACCAATATGTCCAGCATCACACCTTGATCTCCACCAGCATTATGAGTGAGGCTACATGCGTGAGGGCTTTAAACAAGCGCTAAAGGGGGGCCGTGTGTCAGTGCTTTCTTTTTTTTTTTTTCAGCTCCGAAGTGCCCACCAATGGCACTCAGTTACCCTTGATAAGAATGCTGGGCGCTGACTACTGCTGTCACTGCTGATCTTTCCCCATGATTTGCCATGGTAGGAACCCGTAAGCTCGAACGTCCAGTAATGCTAGCTGTCGTATCGCGGAATCAACATATGCGGGCGCTTCTCGCCATTCTTCGATCCTTCCTGTGCCCAGTCCTCTTGCAAAAAGAAAAAAGAAAAAAAAGAAACGAAAACAACAACAACAACAAAAAACCCTACCAAGAGTTTCTGGACATCTTCCTTTTTTTGCAAGTCATTCGCAGGAAATCATTCGGATTCAAAATACGGGTGCCACATTTAATTTTTGCATGTTGGATATCAAACTCAATGTCTTTTTTTATATTTTAAAAATGCACAACACAGGCATGTCTGTCACATTGAGTTTTCCTACTGCTGGCTGCTACGTTTGTAACCTGCGTTTTTTTTTTCTTTGAGCCTGTATGCTTTTAATGTGAATCCTTTTTCGTGGACATAATGCGGTATGAACCTATGAGCCAGAGTGACGACTGGGTCCACAAAAACGGCAGCCTCTTGTCCAGACCATCAAGTGCGTGTGGCATCCCCAGACAAAACAGACAAGTCTGGCGCAAAGTTAGCATGAAGCACTTCAACGAGTGAGAGTTTCGTTAGCAGGTGCCTATCAGCTTTCGTTCTTGATTTTGCACAAGCTCAATGTAGTAACAGTGAGGAAACCATGGCTGGCAGTGTGTACATTTTATCGTGTTCTATATGCCGTTCAAAAGTTCAGTCATGCGCGCAACCTCACCTATTGTGTCCATGGCTATTACAACGCAAGGGGGTGCAGCAGCCAGTGCACAATTTCGCATTTTCATTAACAGTTACGAGGACAGTAGCATGCAGTTTTTACTCTACTTATGAACGACTTCAGGCCACCGATGTTTCTGAAAAAGGAATCGACTACCGTAAAATTTCGAGCGAACACCCACCACCGAAACATCGCCCACCCCCTAAAATCAATGGCTTTAGCGCCGATGAGCACACAAAATAAGCGTGAATCATCTATACATGTGTTGATGCAGTCACTTATTTGTCCTTTTCGCACTTGAGCCGAAAGTTCGCAGGTCTGGTTTTTATATATATATATATATATATATATATATATATATATATATATATATATATATATATATTCGCAGTTTCGATTGGCGGTGCGGCCACTTTTTTATATTTTTTCGCAGCTGACCCGAAAGATCGCCCACCCCGCATTTTTTCACTTGATATCTCTGCACTTTGGGTGTGCGTTTTTTTGCCAACTTTACGTTAGCTAAAATTAACACATGCGTGTTGTTGTCACTGCAAACACGGCATGACTACACAATCACCAAAGTCATCCCACAGGAGACGGCACATGGAAGCACCGTAAACTGAATGCTGGCAATGGTGGTGGTTGCGGTCGAGTTGGTAACTTGTACGGCGCGGAAAGGGGCGTTTGGTGACCACTTTCTCGCTGTCGGCGTAGCCCAACGACGCAACTCATGAAAGGCACCAGGTAACTCACCTCTAGGTATGTAGCGTGAACAGGCGCGTCGCTGTAGTCGTTACCAGTCAAATAACCCTCGGCCTGTGACGGCGCCGACGGCGCAGGATCCGACGCGATCAAGCGGCCAGTGTGGTCGTGGCGCGCCTCTCCGAGGACGGCCAGCATTTCCCGAGCCGTCACATCCCGACTCCTCCCTTTCAGCCTGGCCAGTTTGGACTCTGAAAAATGGCACAGGAAGGGAAAAAAAAAAAAACAACATGCCTGTGTAACTAATATCCATCGAACGTTGCTACTTGGACGCCACGGGCACGGCACGATACAACGCATCTACGGGACAGATGACTTGGATGTCGTACCTAAACTGGCGACGTAGTGATCGGTATCCGGCATGGCCCCGCCCGGGCTGAAATCGTCGTCAAAAGTATGCTCTACGACACTGGCAGCGGTTCCTTGACAACCCCAGGCTCCCGAAGTCGACGCCATGCCCTCCGCGAGTTTGCAAAACTGGGAATGGAAGGAAAAAAAAAAAAATCGAAGAGATCGCTCACCTCGCCATCTGCTGGTCCGAACGGTCACTAGATTCGTTGTCGAAACTGTGCGATGTATTTCTTCAAGCACTTTAAAAAAGTTGTCCGAAAGTTGTCCATGAACATCGTACTTACGCCCTTACGCGATCCTTTATGAACTACTGGCTTTTCTGCTTTGCGTTTTGTTCCATGCAGTGCTGAAACTGTTTCACAACGTCTTGGCACTTGCGCCAGTCGCGGTGCTCGGCCATGCACTCCTGCACAGAATGATAAAAATGAAACACAACCATAAAGTATTTAAAGTGAAGAAATTGATATTATTATTACACACTTATTTTTTGGCTGAGCGATAAGCTGACAAGTAGACCGGCGGCATGCCCTTGAATAGTGTTAACGGCTTAATACTAGCTGCACTCACCTGAACAGCGTAGTGCAGATCGATACAACCTGTCCTTTTGAGCATCTCTTCTACAGGGTCGAGGTCGTTATCCGTAACGGCGGGTTTTTTCGAGTAATCATGCTTAAAATTTTGAGCAGAACCAGAGTTCGTGGGCGCGGCCATTAGCGGGTATTGATTGCGATGCCACTACTGCTGCCAACACCACTTCTAAAAGTTTACATAAATTTATTTCTATGCCGACAAAATTTAGATTATAAGTTTTATTTTAGCAATTTATTATTTTTATAAAACTTCGAGCACAATTGACGTACTGCCCCAGCGATCGCAACGACGGCCGTGACACCCATAGAGTTAATACTACTGACTGTGACACCGGGTGGCCACGTGACGTCACCCGGTCCTTTTCTTGTCAAAATGGCGTCGATCAGGGACAGGCGGCACACGGAGACCGAATCTGCCGTCGAATATGTCCAAGTGGATGGCCTGGTTGTGCTCAAGATCATTAAGCACTGCAGCGAAGAGGCGGGCGGGCTCCTGGACGTCGCCCAGGGCGTGCTGCTAGGCCTCATCAACTCCAACTTCGTCGAGATCACCAACTGCTTCCCCATCCCGCCGCGCCACGCCGAGGAAGAGGAGGCCGATGACTTGGAGTACCAGATGGAGATGATGCGCCAGATGCGGCACGTGAACGTCGACCACCTGCACGTCGGCTGGTACCAGAGCTCCAACTTCGGTAGCTACTCGAACCGCACCCTGTTGGAGTCCCAATTCGGCTATCAGACCAACATCACCGAGTCCGTGGTACTCATCTACGACCCGATTCGCACTACGCGCGGGTTCCTGTCCCTGCGCGCGTTCCGTCTCAGCCAGCCGGCGATGAAGCTGCTGGCCACGAGCGACTTCAGCGCGGAGCAGTTCAAGAACTCGCGCTGCTCGTTCGAGAACATGTTCGAGGAGATCCCCGTGGTGATCCGCAACTCGCACCTGATCAACATCCTGCTCTGCGAGCTGACCGAGTCCACGCCCGTGGACACCGGGAAGCAGCTGCTAGACATGAGCACGGCGTTTGTTTTGGAAAAGAACCTGCAGGCTATGATGGGCTGCGTCGACGCGCTCAACCAAGAGACAAACAAGTTCATCAACTACCAGCGCCAGGTAATGAATGAATGGCTCTCGGGATGACGGGGCGGCCATTGGCAGAGAGTTATAGCAGACGGTACCCGGTAAGCGACCGGCGCTACTGCGCGTGCGCAGAAATTGAAAAGCTGGTTGTGCGCATGCGCCGGTTATCTGGTACTGTACCGGGTGCACTTGCGCATGCGCACAGCCAGTTTTTCCGCCTCTGCACACGCTCTGTAGCGCCGGTCGCCTACCGGGTGCCGCACCGGGACAACTTATCCGCTCTGCTATAACTAGACAGTTTTAGTTTGGCGTTTTTACGCTCCGGGTAGCCCCGCTAAGCTGCAGCAGAGCGGCGAGCGATTTTCTCGTTTTCGTTACCCATGATGCACAGTGGACCGGACCTTCCGGACTAGCAGCGCCGTCTGGCCAAGTTTGGCGTAATAAAACAGAACCGAAAACCATTTCGCCACTTTAACAAAGCAAAACCAGTACATATAGCTTATTTGTTTATGAAGTACTGACATGTACAATCTTATTGCGTTACTAGTCAGTTACAATGATTGAAAAATAAATTTTCAACCTTGATGATAGCCACGCAATAGCCAAACAAAGTTGTGTTCCAGATCCATTCGACTCCTTTTCGACGGCAACGATCCAACGCGGCGTTTTTTTGCAGTGGACTAGAATAGTTTTGTGTAGTTTTCAAATGGGTTCGCAGTCGCCACTTCTCGCTGCAAGCACCAGTCCTTGGGGATGCAGAACAGCTTTCGCTGTTTGCACGTCAAACAAGAGCCTGAAGCCGCGGCGCTCGTCGCAGGCGTGGCAGCCATCTTACAATAAGCACAGTCGTTGCACGCGCGCAAGAGGGCACCCGCATCGCCCCGTCGCGCTAGCGGAGAGGGCCACGACGGTCCGCTCAGGCTTTGTTTTAGCAGACCGTGTTTCTCACTCCACTAGCCCACTTAGCCACTAAGCAGAGAATGCATGCATATTCGCACTCCTGCATCCGCTTAGCTGCTGAGCGGAGCGTAAAAACGCCTAACTAAAGCTCTCTACGCTTTAATCTCCCTTGGCGCGCCGTCATACGGGAGAATGGCTCTAGTCTGTGCTAGTTGGTACATTTATTGCGGAAAACAGCTCGAACTTTGACACCAAATGGAAAACAAGAAGGAACAGGACTAACAACAGAATTTTTTACGAAAAGAAAATGCGTTTTCTTTCTTGTCTTCCATTCTGCGTCAAAGTTCAAGCTGTTTTCTGCAAGAAATGTGCTAACTAGCACAGATTAGAGCCATCCTTCCATACGACAGCTTTGCAAGTGTTATAGCAGAACGAAAAACCAGTCCTGGTATGGTACCTGGTAAGCGACCGGCGCTACTGCACGTGTGCAGATAGAAAAGCTGGTTGTATGCTTGCGCAGGTGTACTGGGTACTGTACCAGGACTGGTTCTCCGGTCTGCTATAACTCAATGTTGGCGCGCTGTCGTACGAGAGAATAGCTCTAATCTGTGCTAGTCGGTACATTTCTTGCAGAAAACAGCTCGAACTTTGACGCAAAATGGAAGACAAGAAAACAAGACACACCGCTGACTAACAACAGAAATTTTTTACGAAAACAAAACCGATTCCTTTCTTGTCTTCTGTTTTGTGCCAGTTTGAGCTGCTTCAGAGCCATATGGGAAATTCGGCTTCAGTAAAACTCCAGTAACCCGAGAGCCCGTAAAGGGGAGAAATTTTAATTTAAGTGAAGTTTCGGACTAAATACAAAGTGCCGAAAATTTGAGTTAGCAGGTTACACAATCTAAGACGTCGCACATCCAAGGAAGTGCAATCTAGATGCGTAACTAAAACGCAGCCAACAACATGGCAGCGTCTCCCTATAACGAGAAACACCTTCCTTCTTAGAAATAGGCTTATTTAAATGTCTTCATGAATGTAGGTCAGTTGACTGGACCTGGAAATGCTCATCCTTCACATTCGTTTTCGTTTAAGAAGGATCCTGAGAGAATGCGAATGCGTCCCAACCAGAACTCAGTGAAAGAAATTATGAACAAGCCGGTAATGATGCAGCAGGTCAACAGCTGCAGAAAAATGGAAGTAAGCTGTAAGTGGAGGTAATGGGGAGGCAGGGATGGAAACTGCAAGCTCACAATACTGTTTTCATCTGCAGAGTCTGTTGTCAACATCAGCCAATTCTGCAAGTTAATGTTATGCCTACAATTGGGTGCAAAAAGGTAGCTGTAACCCTTTTCTCCATTTGCCTTATTTGATAGCTTGTATGATTGACGTTTACAGTAAAAGGTGGTTGTTATTTCAATAGGGCAATCTTTTAAGCAGAGTAAAGTTCTCATCGCTGCCCCCTTAACAATTCCTTGGTAGCATGCTCTTCGCTGTTGCACTGTAGACGTGTCGTGCCAAAATGCGGTTGGGCTCATTCCTTTCGCATCCAAAGTTCTTGCATGGCAAGGCCACCTGATGAGTCGCCCACTTGGAAGAAAAAAAAAGCAGCACTCGCAACTTCATGCGGTTGTCATGAGTTGTAGCCTTCCCTATGTACAAGTTGTATACAGTGCAGTGTATGATGTCCTACTTTAGCCAGAAAAAAAAAAGGAAAAGTCACACAGAAAATGTTACATTCCCCTATCACCGGTATTGGAATCCATCTGTTCGAATGTTGTCTCAGAGCTGACTAACTTGAACTTGGAAACAGCCACGAGGTGTTATAGGTATGCGTTTGTCTGTCTTTCTCCTGTGAGTTACTTGAAATGTTGTGCCCTTGTATCAGTTCAGAAACTTTTCGCGCATGAAGTACTGGGGTCGATAAATAAGGAAAAAAAATCATGAATTAATGCGTCAGTTACCTTAAAATGAATGAAAACTGAATCCAGGGTCTCTTTACAGGCCTTTTCAGGGGCTGCAGAATGCTCCCTTGACTACTTTCGGTATCTGCACCAGGCTGATACTGCAACTAGTCAAAAGAGGGCGCCACAGCCCCCCTGGCAAATCACTGCTCCACACTTGACGACAGCTTTCGCATTGAGTGGAACGGCTTCAATTTATTTGATGGTGTCGTCGCCTGAAAGAATTGCTGCACTAGTTTTCAGTCGACATTTCGCCCAGAGTGCCAGCACGGCAGTATTTGATTGCCCCACCTTCCCACGTTTCTGTGGTGTCTTGTCTCTTGGCTCATTTGTGCAATGCTGCAGGAAGGAGCTCGGGTCGCGTGACTGAGTCTGTCCTTTCCCCGCAGGTCATGCGCCAGCAGCAGCAGAAGACACAGTTCCTCCAGAAGCGAGCCCAGGAGAACAGCGCCCGGGCTCAGAAAGGGGAGCCACCGCTGCCCGAGGAGGACATCAACAAGCTCTTCAAGCCCATTCCGACACCGTCCCGCCTTGAGTCGGTGCTCCACTGTGGCCAGGTCGGTGGGGGACGGGCATGGCCCAACTGTTCATTAAAGGGGCCACGAAGGCAAAGGCTGCGTTCCAATTCGCAGACAGCTTGGTATACAGCTTACGAAGCAGTCTAAAGTAATAAGAATTGGAACGGCGCTGCGGTCACGAGCGCAACACCAACGCAGACGACAACATCGAAGCAGACGTGTTGAGAAACGCAAGCCGTGGGTTTCGTAAATAATATTACCGTTATTATTACAAACATTTTGGAATTTAAAAAATAAACAAACTTGTCCGCACCCCTGGTAAATTATACTAAATATTCTAATAAAAGAAGTTAGTTTGCCGCAATATTATTACACAAACAGGTGGCGTCACTTTTTAGTTTGGACGGGAAGGTAGCCTGCATCGTTATTGACTTCGAAGCAGTCTTCGTTGACTGTTTCGTTCGTATTGGAACGGGGCTTAACCTGGCCGACTGTCCGCGAAGACGGCAACAAAGCTGTCTAAACGGTAAATTGGAACGCACCCAAAGTAATACGTGGCACAGTTTGAAAGAAGTGGCCCTTGGTAGCTCTGTCAGCTCCGTTCCAGCCACGAAAGACATTGTTAACCGGAAAAAAAAAAAAAACGCAGTAAGTCTTCAAAAGCAGCGAAATTTCGCTTTACAGTGACGTAATGTGGGCGAGCGTTATAACTAGAGGCCCCGCTGCAGTTGCCCAGTCTTGGCGGTCGGTTATGTGTGCGGCCACGAATCACCCAAGCAAGATTATTTCCCTGAAGTTAGTGACAAACTTGGTGTTGTCGGGACAAAAAAGCCTTTTTAACCCTTTCTGTCCCGGGGATTCGAAATGTAATCGCATCGCTCTAGTCGCTGTAGCACGTAGAGAACAAAACCAAAACTGCTAGTTTTTTGGGGTAATTGTCCTTCAGGGATGACTTTTGGGATATACATCACCATTGTAGCGTTTTAGCGGAGCCGGACGCTTCAAAGAAGAAAAAGCTCCAGTGAACACAAAATTACAACGTCGAGACTAAAAAAAAAACAAAAAAAAAACAGACGTCCTAGTTGTATTCCCAGTTTTGTAAATATGTGCACAGCGGGTCCCATTTTTTACTTGCAGGCTCATGTGTTCATAAAATTTAGAAAAATGAGCAAAAAATTTTTTCCGCTAGTTACCAGATGTCTTAATTATTTGCCTCTTTAATAAGTCAGTAATTACTTGCACTACCAGCTCTATTTTTTGTTTGTGGGCTTCGTGGAGCCGTAGAATTTAGTAGAACACAGAGAAAACATTTTTGTCCCTGAAAAAAAAAAAATGGGGCAGAAAGGGTTAACGAGTCAAACTTGTATTTTGTCTCCCTGGCCTCATTAACCTCTGATTTGGCGCTCTTTGCCCTATCTGGCCTTGCACCATAAAAATCTAACCATCATCATCCCCCTTTCACTATCATGTAGTTAGCGGGTTCAATGATTGCTGTTGGTCATTCAGTGCTGTAGGCTGGTGTAGATGCCCATTGAATGATTGCTGATTTCACCAAGAATATTCCCACTTAGCCATTGATTATTAATTCTGTGGCTTCCAGAGTGAAGCAGCACTTGGGATGCGAACTTGCATTACGTCCCTTTCTCGCTTCCCAACTTGTCAGAGGTTAGAAGCGGAAAAGATGGGGCATTCCCATGCTCACTGGTGTGTCTGGTTAGCGGAAAAACTCGAGTTCTTAATAGTGCAGTTTTCAATTGTCGTCGTTGCTTTGAGGTGATACAAACGGAATTGATTTGATGATTTAACGCGCCGAAACTACGCAGGCGATGAGGTGCGCTGTAGTGGAAGGCTCGGGATTAATTTTGACCGCCTGGGGGATCTTTAACGTGCACCGAATTCTCAAACACGCAGGCGTTTTTGCTTTTCGCCTCCATCCGAAAAATGGCCACTGTCGCTCGGAATCGAATCTGCGTCCTTGGGCCCAGCAGCACCGTGGCTTAGTGGCTGAGGCAAACAAAATTACTGTACAGGGGGCTTGTGCACACTTTAATTCTCTAAATATCAGTCTCTCTCTCTCTCTCTCTCTCTCTCTCTCTCTCTCTCTCTCTCTCTCACACACACACACACACACGTTTTAGCCGCGAATCTTTATCCCCATGTTTTCGTATTACTAACTGTTATTTAATTTCACTGTCATGCATGCCTGTACTTTTAGTAATGTGCTCACTTCAAAGTACAGTAAATCCCTCGGACTCTGATATCTCGAAATGTCACCTATGTCGGAGCTTTTTTTTTCGCCGTGCTTCCCATAGGCGCCATGTGTTTTGCCCCCCCTCTAACTCGGCACTCCACTTATCTCAAAATTTGCAGCGGATTTTAGGACTTCGAGTTAACGCGGGATTACTGTACTCGCTTTCCCTTTCAGTAAAGTATTTGCATAAGGGTTTTCAACCTTTGTTCCCACAATGCACTGCTTTTTCATCCTTCACGCTCTCGTTCACAAACTTCTTTCAGCTTGTTGGAATGAAATAAACGAACCTTCGCATGGCACGCGATACACGTGGCAAAATCCAGTGCTTGGGTTTTTTTTTTTTTTTTTTTTTTTTTTTTTTTAAGGGGAAGAAGTTTGTGGGGATTCGCTGTCAGGCGACTGCAGCTGCTATTCTTGTCGAGTGCCAGTGTTGAATGGACGGTGGTGGTGGCGAGTTTTCACACCTCGGTGTTTGCGGTGTCCTCCGTTTGCAGGTGAACTCGTACTGCCAGCAGGTGGCGCAGTTCGCCACCCAGAACCTGGGCAAGCTGTTCATGGCCGAAGCCCTGCAGTTGGAGAGCAAGCCCCCGGGAGTCGCTCTGCTGCCCTGAGACTCTTCCCTCCCGTTCGCCAAGAGGGGGTGAAAGGGGAGGGGCCGATCGCTGGGCTTTCCTCCGTCGAAGTTGCTAGGTAAACATGCGCCGTGTCGTGAGTGGGCACGCGGAAATGTGGAGGGTGATGGTTTTGAGTTGGTCGTGTTGTAACCAACGTTTGTCTGCCTTTGATTGGTTGAATCTTGGTTGTTAGAGTTCAAATTCAGCGGCTGGATGACCCTCGCGTTGAGTCTCGAGTTTGATGACGTTCGAGGCGAATGCAACAGCTGGTGGTAAAAGTTGGGCCGGTGCTTCCGCGACGGTTGCACCTAACACTGGAAAGCTCCAACTCACCAGATTAAGATTTTGATTTTTTTAGTTCTTCTTGCCTCCCGTTTAGTGCTCAGAGAGTTACCATCACAATTGGTTGAGTTTTTTGTTTGAGATAAGTCGTAAACCTGTTGTCAAAGCCATCATCACTTCCACAACGCGTTGTAGTGGACGGTCATGCCAGTATTTGCACTTCAGCACTCAGCGTCGGACCTCTAGGAATAAAGCCCTTTTTTTCTTCTTCTTTTTCACCTTCTTTGGCCTGTGTGTTTCTTGCCTGCCGCGTGGCTTCAGTCCAGGTGCAAGCTGCTTCAGCAGTTTCACAAGTCTCGCATTCTTTTACGAAACACTGGAGATCTGGCAGGCCCCTCCCTGTTGCCTTTATTTTGAGAGGGAGCTAGTGAGGGCTGTTTAAGTGCAGACTTTGTACCTAAACCTATTTTCATCGCCTATGCAGCATTATATTTTTTAAGGGGGCAGTTGGGTCTTTGGGGCCGAAAAAGGGTCAAAAAAAGCGTTTTCTCAAAAATGGAATTTTTGGCCTCCACGGCCATTTTTCTAACAGTCTGTAAATTTCCTCATCAAAAGGCATCATATTTTGTTGTTATTATATTATAATAGCATTTTAAAGTGCACTCTACAGCTCAGTTAGCGCAGAATTCGATGGTGAAACGGCACTTTTCTTGCAATGCAAAGCTAGCATTTCATCCTCAGATATCTTGGCACCCAGAGCAGGTACAACTTTAATTCTTTTTGCTTCTGATACCAAAATGTGTGGAGAATACAATATAGGAAACAAATTTTTTAAATGGAGGCTTTGGAAAATTATTATTGTGTTCAATTGGCACCACCTGCGAGCCATTTCTGGCAGAGTGCGGGAGAAGCGAAGTTCCCTGTGTTGTAAAACGACCAAAAATAGTTCAATCAAAAAAGTTCTTCCTATGTTGTATTCTTTAGTCATTTGTCTGCCTAGCCACGTGGTAATTGCCATTCTGAATGGAGTGGTTATTTTGTAACTGTGTCCCAAAATAATGGCAATTAATCATTAATTAACTCAAAATATAATCAGCTTGCAAAAAATCTAATAGGAGATTTGAAATCAGCACAAAAAACTCTATAACGCAGTGCAGTTTCATTAAAATTGGTTGGTAAATAAAAAATATAGCTCTAAGACCAGTCTGCCCCCTTAAGTTAAAAACTCAAATTTGCTTGGAGGTTGGGCCCTTGGTTGCCTTTAAAGCAAAGTTAGTGCTTCAATATCTTCGTTTCTGTATACACAGACTCAATTGTACACAAAGGGACCTGGAGGAATACTGCAGTGAGTTTGTCGAACACTTATTTGGGACACATTTTGTAGTCTGGCTTGCAGTTCGTCATTTTAGCATTGAGTAAAGTCTAGCACTTTGGGTTTTTCCTTTTTTTTTTTTTTCCGAAAATACTTTATAAACATACGTAAAGCACCCTTTGTGGTTGGCTCATAACACTGCAGTGACATTGTGGCAGTCCTCTAAATATCTTAATGTTGGCGGTTTGTTCAGGCACAGTTTATGCGGGAAAAGATTAACTAGTCTGTATGTCTGTCCTGTTAAACGAGTACTGACAGAAAATTCGAAAGCTGAGATAACTGTAAAAAGCTTTCTTTGTATATGGAGATATCGCCCAGAAAGTTTCAACAGTAACCATTCGATATAACTTCAAATCAATTTTAATCTTTACGCACACGCGAACACTAAGAACAGACACCCTTTCGACATCAGCATGACGCTTTGAGTGCAGTGCCCTAAACTGCCGACGTCAGGACTCCCGTGGCGTCGCCAAGGTGACTTGCTGCTATTGGCGCGCGCTGATCCACCTTGTGCGTCACGTCAGAGGTTTTTTCCACTGACGTCATGCTGCCCAAGCGCGTGTAGCCATGAATAATGTGGGCGCGCGCGCCCATGGTGCGACGAGCACGGTGACGTCAAGAGCGCCGTCCTGTCATGGCAGCCACCTCGGTGTTCGTTTCATCGAAACTGAAACTGACACAAATAAACGAGGCTGTAAGTAATTACTTGCACTGCAATCGACCATCTAATGTGCCATTCTGTGATGAGTGGGCTGGTAGGCACCCCTAGCAGCGAAAAAAACGTAGCCCGGAAATTTCGTCAGTGATCCTTTAAATGCCACCTTGTGGGCTTCCAATCTTGGGTATGAATAATGAGAACTCTGCAAAAGAAACACGATTTCTTTGTTCAAATACATGTAAATTGTGTGAAAGGATCAACAAGGGCTACACACTCCAAACTTTTACATAACATACTTGCGCAATGTTTACAGCTGACCTCGATGTAATCCAGAGCCCTCCAGTATGGCACGTCTCATCACCTGCGCTGCGTCGGCGCGTTAAACCCTACAGTCAACCAATCAATCAATGACCTCAGTGCAACTTAACAGTGGTCTCCATTGGGTATAAGAAAAACTACTCCACAAACCATCGCTTGCTGGAAGCAGGCAGCTTTAATAAGTTTATTAACGCCATATGATCCCGGTGCATCAAAGGATATTGTATCACTCATACTGAAAGAACACAGGATATTTTTATCTCTAAGGCTGTCCGCTATGAGCACCTTATTGACTGGACATTTTACGAGTGCAGTGAACTGACACTTGGCGTTTTCTGTAGGCCATATTGACTTTGACTGAAAAACCAAAATAAAGAACTTCAAGGGCATCTACACACTCTAAGAATTGGGAATGCGAAGGCACGAATGTAAAAACACAGTAGAGTGCTGCTTGAGTGCGTGTGTTAATGTCGCAGCAACAGGGGGGGGAATTGGCAAATCGGCCATGATCATCTGATGGCAGCTGTCGTCGTCACTGAACAGTTCCACCCAGTGGGCACGCGTGTATTTCAGCTTATTATGTGGACATCGCAGCCCAGTATGAATTGGCCTCTGGCAACAGCTGTTGTCAGTGGCCGATCCCACCGAGCGGCTATGTCGTTGCGCCTTTACCCAACCTTATTGAGCATTGCGATGTGTCGTACCACATCAAACTCATTGTACGTTGACCCATGTGCACCGGCGGCCAGCGCTCAGCCAGAAGCCATAGTGCATTCATTGACTCCACCTTTACAGCACCTACAGCACAATGTAGCCTAAGTAGTGTTGTGGATGCTTGCTAAACCTGCATTCCAGAGGACCGGGGTTCGATCCCCATCCAGTTCCAAATTTTCCTAATTTTGTTTTCAACTGTCTATTGTGTTTACGTTTATGCCACGAGCCACTTTAGGAACCTTTATGCTGCTGCAGGCAGATGCTGGCGCCATGTAACGCTTTTGCAGTAAAATGCCCGTTTGAGTTCGTGATCGCAACGTTTGCTTTTCCGTTTTACAGAAGGACCTTGTAGTTTATGAATATTGCAGGACAGCTGCCTGTGCCTCTTTAGGGTGCAGATTTTTTGTTATTGCTTGAGTGTTTCTGGAAGCAGGCATATCGGCTAAAGTATTCTGCTGCTTGCTAGGTCAGATGTTCATTTTTCCCAATTGCAAAGACTTACAGGCCAACTGCATTCACATTTTACCTTGGCAAATTTGTTTTCAACGTACAGTACGTACCGCCAGATCAACTGGGACATCACTTGTAGCCCCAGGAAATGTGTTGTTGATTTGCTACAAGACTGCAGCCGGCTGGGTGCTTGGTTCTCCAGCCTGCCAGGAGAACTGCTTGAGCTCTGCTAGGCAAGCTTCTCCTAGGGCTTTTGCGAGGATGAAGCATTGCGCACAGGTCTGCTCCAGCCGGCCAACCACTTGCGGGAGCTCGCTTGCCAGCTGCAACGTCACTTCATCCTGTCCATAATACTGCGCTCTTCGCAATTTCAGCTTCCAAAATTGCCGATTTTTTATTGGTCTGTGCCGTGGATATGCGTATTTCAGCTGTCATATTTGGTATCTTGCGGTCTTTTTAGGCAGACTATACAGAAATAAGGTTTTCTGGAGGTCGAAATTGAGTGCAGTTGGCCTTTAATGGAGGCGAAACGTGAAAATGCCTGCTTTTGCAAGACCTTTACGCAAGGAA
The DNA here is from genome assembly GCF_048455015.1 of Haemaphysalis longicornis. Classification (NCBI taxonomy): domain Eukaryota; kingdom Metazoa; phylum Arthropoda; class Arachnida; order Ixodida; family Ixodidae; genus Haemaphysalis; species Haemaphysalis longicornis. Next base: position 154,184,355 of record NW_027526445.1, on the reverse strand, counting down.
CCCCAAGTAGTCTAAAGCATTCAGCCCTTTACCGCAGTGCACTTCAGCCAGAGGTAACTTAGTGGCACATCAGAGTCCAATTTGACCAGAAGTATAAAAAACAGATACACTATCCTTTTTCATGGCTTCTGAGCCTGCTTCACCAATTGAACAGACCCTTGTGAATGCAGCAGAAAAAAAAACATAATTTAAGCATAGTGATTATAAGTGGCACAACTTAACGCAGCTGCATTGGCTCGAGGTAAATTATGTGGGAAAATTTAATTTTTTTATTAACTACCATTTTATATGTGCCTGACCTGATGAAAGGTACATATAAAAAAAAGACATCCCTCAAAGAAGACATCCACTTGTGTGTCTTGTGCATAGCCTATAGATACAAAGTCCTGAAAACAGTCGCAGCAGTTTGCTTTTGACGTTTCATTTATTGACCACCTGAAGAATTTGACTCCTTACCGCCACGGCCACCTTTTGTCCTCTAGAAGAGCAGATTACAATCCGTAACTTGTGTCCGAGTACGACTGACTCGCAAAGATCGCCTTAGTATCACTGAAAATCTGTAGATGGAAGGAACTGTCTTCAGTACTGGTGGAGCCTTCTGACAGGACGGATGTTGCACTCGTGCTGGTGCTATCGACTGTTGTTCCAGAAGCATTCTTTTCCCCACCTCTCTTCCTCCTACGCTTTGGAATTGGTTTGGCAACCACCACAGGCGAACGCTCGCCACCTACGCCGGCATTCTTGTCTCCATCGGTGATCGACAGCCTACAATCTGCACTAACGTTTGATGCGCTCGCACTTTGCAACGGATCACAGTTCGGCTCTGTTCGGACGGTGCACTCGCATGCGGGTGGCATTGAGTCGCGCAGATCAGTGGTTGGCAGATTTGCGTCACTGTTTGCAACCACCAACGGTGGCGCAACCTGGCTCTCCTCTACCTGCACGCTTGTCCTGCTGTACTGAGACTCTGGAACCAGCGAGATAGTGTTGTCGCAATGGCCTCGTCCTGGCGCAAGGTATTCCCTGTTGCCGAAAGCCTTGTCGTCGTCTCCCTCAAGAAGATCGCTGAACTCGATTCTCAGCAGCGTCGAAACTTCGTCCACCAGGACTTCTTCGCCCCCGTCGGCTTTCAAGATGTCGACGCCTCCTGTCGCCGTGTCCTCCGTGCATTCGTCGGCACAGTGTGGCACCTCCGACAGCCGCAGCTTATCGCACTTCTTAGGAGGCAGCTGGACTTCGCTGGGCTCGCCAACCAAGGTAATCGACTCCTTTGTTATCACACTGCCTTCGCTTTTCAGCTGCGAATGGTCACTACTTGTGGCTTTTACGTCGTCGGTCGCAACTAGATGTTCGGCGGCGGCCCCTTTGGCAGGTGAACCCTGAAGCGGCGTCTCATGTCCATCGGCCTCTTCGAGGACAGCACCGTCGACGGAGAAGCTCTTGTGGACCAGCGGAAGCTCGGAGAGGGTTGCGTTCACACTGCTCGCTTCGTCTATGTTCTTGCAGGATGCCGACTTGACGGCCGGCCGGCGAGTGGTGGAACAGTCCTTGTACTCGATGGATAGCATCTTCTGATGAGGTGCGGACAACGGCACTAGTGCCCTCGGTAGTACGATCTGCCTGGTTTGAGCACCAAAGGGACACTCCATGGATGTGCTGCTGTGGCCGAAGGTACTCGCAATACAGTTTTTGAAGGAGAGGCGCTTGAACTGTTTTGTAGTCGTCATGCGAAGCGTCCTGGTACCATTGATGTACCTGTGCACGAGTACGGACGCCCTGTTGGGCGCCGGGAATGTGGAGAAGAGGCCGCTCGGAACCAGCTCGTGGCTGTGAAGAACAGTGGTGTCTTTGTTTGGGAGGGGCACAGGGCAGCGGCTCTGCGGTTCGCTCGCAGTCGTGTCACGCTTGTCTCTCGACGTGCCAAGGAACAGAGCATTGCTCGATGACGCACTCCCTCTAGCAGTGTCCGTGTGTTCCGGTTTTCGTTCTTGCCTTGGAGAGGGCTTTGGTGCTTGCGATGTGCACGCCAACGGTGTAAAGTTTTCCACCTGCGCGTCGTCTCTCTCTCTCGCTTCATCGTCAGGGAGCCTGTCGGGCGTTTCCTGATGAGCATTGGCAGCAGTTGCAGCAAGCTCTTCTTGTGGGATCGTGGTCTCCTGCGTCAAACTGATGCTTGAGCTGGAACAGAGGTTCGAGATGGTCAGCCTGGCTGTTGAAGTTTTCCCTTCATGTGTGACGGTCTCCTCACAGTCCCTTCTTGGTTCTTTTTCAACTGTTTCAAGCTGGTGTATGCTTGGGCAGGGGATTCCTTCCTGTTCAATGGCTCTCACTTTGCTAACTGATGATGTGGCACCGTCCAGAACCGAGTCAAATGATTCTGAGGGCTCCAGAATGTAAATGGCGGCAGTTTTCTCCTCTTTTGGTGTGATGGCCTGTAAGCGCTCACACACTTCGCGGATGGCGGCCACTTCGCTCTGTGATGCTTCGACACACCTTGGCAGGCTGACAGCAGACACAGCCACCTGCCCGCATGTCTCTTTTTGGGCTGCTAATGTCGCCTGGCCATAATTATCGTCAGTTGTGCTGGTTTCTTTAAGATCACACTCACTCGCCTCCGTCGATGTCTTGCCTTTGACTGCGCTCTTATCTTTTATCTTCTCTTGGCTGCCCGACAGGTAGTCGCACTCTTTCACCACAGTTCCGCTGCCCACGTAGTACACGCTATTCAACCAGTGGACGGAGCGCTGACGGTTCTTGAATGTCGACGACGTCGAGAGCTTGCCCCCTGCCCACGGTACCTGAGTGATTGTGTTTTTGCCGTCCGTCTGGGGCATCGTCGGTGTCGGAGACGGCGTCGCACTCGTCTCAAATCCGTGGTCACTGGAGGCGTCCGACCTTGCCGACGACGCCTTTCGACGAGCGCTGGGGCTGACCGAGATTCTGAGAGCCTGCCGGCTGTTGTCTCGGGCACGCCTGGGCATCTCCTTCACCTCCTGGTGGCAACGGAGCACCGTTGATGCATTGCACTCGTACTCCCCGCTGTGTGGCGCGTCATTTTCAGAGACTAACCTTTTGACGGTGTCCGAGTCTTCGTGTGGCATCCGCGGCGGACTCGCGTCGTCATCGCGGGAGTCGGGTGAACAGTCCGTTCCCCTTCGCTGGGCCCAGGTCCGGAGGTTGCTCTGCAGTGCCGTCTTGAGGTCGTGGGCGCGCTGTCCAAACATCCGAATGATCGGCGCCGGGCCACCTTTCTTCGTCTCGTCCGAGTCTTCCTCCAGCTGGTTGCTGTGTGGGTCGCTGTAGTTGGTGGTGTAGTTGCCGGAGGTGCCTTCGCTGGCCTTGGACCGTGTCCTGCCGCTGTAGCCGCCCGTCAGAGACAGCCGGGCGCCGAATTCGTCCTGCTGTTTTAACAAAACGACGAGAAGTTAAAAGAAGCATCGAAGGGGATTTGTTGAGCACGTTTTTGTGGCTGCATTCATGGTTCAAGGTGTGTAATATGTCTCATTCCACTGTGTTGTGGATGTATAGTGCCTCACTTGTTTTGAGAGCTGAGATGACGAAAAAATTCAAAGCTACTCCACCCTGTGAATGTGGATGACCAGTGGAGCTGTGAAGCCACTGTCACTTCGTAACGACAGTCAACATGGCTTTGTTATCGCTAAGACACATTCTAGGATTTTGTCAAATGCTTCTGGGTGATCATTTGGCCCAAATCACATTGCAAGCCAGATGTCTTTAATGTGGAATGCGTGAACTACTCCTTTGTCAGGCCCAACACATCCACAGTGAAATCGGTAGCTTTGACCGCATCACAACTAACCCATGGTGCAATGACACTAAAGCATTGATGTCCAAGTGAACGCCCCTGACACTTTTCTTGCGCCTCGTGTTTTTGGGGGGCTTATTCATCTTTCTGCTTAACTGACACAGCTTGCTTCGTGATCTGCTCCCGTCGTACGCTTTCAAATGGCTTTGATCTGTCTCCTACGCGTTGTGCCACTGCTCGTTCACTTTCGCTACTGCCGAGTTGGAGCTTGTGCTATGAAACGCCTTGCGTTTCAGACACACCTGGAGCCTTGAGAGTTTTGATGCAAGGACATCACAAAATGAATAGATACCTGCTCTCATACAGCTCCCCTGTAAAAAAAATCTAGTAGCTTTACAACTTCATTTTCGTCGATGCGTAGTTACCTAGAATAAACGCATTTGCAGTCCGCTGAACCACTAACTGGACTTGCGATTGCGTCATCACAGCCGATGACACAAGATTGCTGATAAAGAGGACTGCGCAATGTAACACCATATTTGAATGACCTTTAGTTGCAGAACAAAAATGTGTCCAAGCTGGTTGAAAAAAAAAAAAAACAAATTCAAGACATGGGCTACACAGTTCTAAAGTGCAACCTGATGAGACACTTAGACAACACTTGCAACCTGCTTCAGTGTCCAAGAATTACGTAATGCCTCGACTTCGTTTAGATGCTCCTGCCATGACTCGCTAAGCCTAATACCCCTGTCACTCGCGATCGGGCACTCTCAATCCGGATTGAGGCGAAGCACCACGACTGACTTTTCGAGCACGCTGGACGCACTGCCGCTGCTACACGGCACGTTTCAACAATCCCGATTGAGAAGTTGCACCGGCTGCACTCACGTACACCAAATGGCGCCAGAAATGTAATTCGCGGCCTGCGTCTGGTAACTGCAGTTGTAGGTATACACAATTATATAAATGTTACCGCATGCTTATTCGAGTCATGATATTTGATACAAGTTCTGGCGTTAGTTGAGTTGTCAACTTCTGTGCCGTTAGTCAGCGGGGACGAGAGTATCACCACTTTCGTCCGATCGCACTTGAAAACCTGGATTGAGTTCGAGCAGGATCGGGCTTGATAACTGCCGTGTAGCAGCGCCCGATCCGGATCGACTCAATCGCAATTGAAAGTGCCCACGCGACAGGGGTATTACCTTGTTCTTTGAACTGAGGTCGCAAGTTCTAGGTTTAGGGGGGCCGTGATGACAAAATACAAGTTTACTTCATTAAGAAAGCCATTTTGCCCCAATATACCAATTTTATCACACACTTCAAACACAGTCTAGATATTATTAAGCAAACAGATGAAGCAAGGGTGACTCCCAGTCACTTTCTAGCCAGGTCTTTATGACATCAATCTTTTTTCTAGGAGTTGGCAGCCACCAACCACAGCCACCACAAGAAACATGACTGTGCATTTGTAGTGGTGACTTTAATTTTATTTGATCACATCACTTGAACGCAAACATGTAGTAAGCTCACCGATAACTACATTTTAAGTGTTTCCTCAATTCCGTCACTGCCAACGTCGTGTAGCACGAAATTTCAAGGTTTTCGATTATTCTTTCACTTTTTTTCCTGGTTAAAAAAGCGTCTTTCTGGGCCAAAATGGAGCTGAGTGAGTTACAAGAGGGTAGTTCTACCAAATTAAACAAGATTGTCTTTTGTCGTCACGGCCCCTTTAAAGGGACCCTGCAACACTCCTTGAGCAGTGCAAGTAAACCTGCGCGACATTTAGCTTACACTGTGAGGAATACCCGAGCCAAATATTGTGCACGTGAAGCGGTTAGCAAGCGGTTAGCACGCTGTGAAATATGCGAAAAAACCAACCGCGCTCTCGTCGATTTTTCTCATTATGCACCCCTAGCATCGCCTAAATGACGTCATTGAGGCCATGGCTGTCCAATTGGCCGTCACTGGTCAACTTCGCAGCTCATTTCTCGTATTTCCTGTGACGATCCGCCGTTGTCGGCGCTGTGTACCAACCTCTTCTATGCTTGAACCTGTATGCACAGTTTTGCCGTTTCTTTTGTGTTTTGAGTGATGGGCTCAATATTCCCTTTCAACCAGACCACTCGACAACAAACGTTTATTGCTTCAAAAACGCCCCACCAGCCCAAGCACACACTTGCAAGCAGGCAGCCATGCCTGCTTTTTTGTGGCTTCAGACCAGAAATAGACCCCTCTACATTGCGGAGAAAACGAGCAAACTCCCCGGCCTGTGATATATCAAAGGCCGCCGAAGAGAATGCTGCGAGCCGCCCCCCCTTTCTGGGAGAGGGCACGCAGCTATCGTTGCGTTGTCTGTGGTCGAGTTGAGAAGAAACAATTAGTACGCGCGATTTCTGATTGCGCGTAGTTTCGATGGTAGTGAACGATTTTCATAATTTTTGCAAGAGGAGATTGCTGGGACAATAGGCTTTACCCTAAAATACATTCCAAGTAGTCGATGGTAAGTGCTGCAGGGCCCCTTTATAACTAGAGACACTGCCCTTAAAACAGCTTCCTTTATTGTTAATTAAACTCTGTGAAACTTGTCAGTCTTGCTGCATTTTTTCCACTGATTTCAAATATGCCATTATTTTTTGAGTAAGTCAATTAGTTACCAAGGTAATTGGAGATAATTAGTCGTTTTTGGAGGAACAATAGATAAAACAGTGTTAGTCATAACACTGTAATCTGTATTTTCCAATACTATGAACCCTGGTGAGTGCAATAAGAGAATTGGTTTTCTGATGCACTGCTTGGAACTGATTTTACAGCTCATAAAACCTTGGTGGCACCAGTGGCAAGGAATCATTTCGAATGCCCATTTCAAACACCAAAATTTAATGAGCTGTAGAATTAGTTCCAAGCGGTGCATCAAGAAACTGTTTCTCTTACTGCACTCACTAGGGTTCATAGAATTGGAAAATGTAAAGATTACAGTTTTATGGCTAAACACTGTTTGTGTATATTGTTCCTCCAAAAATCAATAATTATCTTGAATTATCTTGGTAACTAGTTGACTACTGAAACAATAACGGCACATGTGAAATCAGTGGAATAAAAGCAGCAAGACTGACAAGTTTCACAGAGTTTATTTACTTAACAATGAAAAGAAATAAATTGTTTTAAGAACCCTGTCCCCCTTTGAAAACAGAGAGAGAGTCGACTCGCCTGGTTTGTGCCAATGTTCAACATCCCGTCGTCGTCTTCGTCCATGCTGGCCCGCACCAACGAGGACATGCGCTGGAGCACGTCCTCTCCACAGTTCTTGCCGAGGGACGTGTCGAACTCCTTCTCGAAGAGCCACGGTCCCTCGACACCGCCCACTGGCACCCCCTCAGGCATGGAAGACGACGCAACCGTGTATTCTGGGATCGTGAGGTCCGCCCTGCGGCTTGCGTCTTGTCTCGTCCTCGCTTCCGCCCGCTGCTTCTTCTCCTCTTCCTGTCGGGCCACGCTTTCCTTCGACGACGAGGAAGCCACGGTGACCTCTGGAAGGATCATGTCCTGCGCAGTCTTAGGACGCGTAGTGCTGTCCTTGCCGTCAAAGTTTGTTTGGCTGGTCCCACCACTCTTGTTTTCTACGCTCAATGACTCCGCCTGTTCTTTGACGTTCTTGTCTTCTCCTGGTTGGTTGTCTGCTTTGACAACCACTGCCGAGTTGTCCTTGTCTTCTGGTTTGTTGCTTACTTCGACAACTGCTGCCGAGTTGTCCTTGTCTTCTTCTTGTTCGATGTCTGCTTTGATAACCACTGCCGAGTTGTCCTTGTCTTCTCCTGGTGTGTTGCCTGCTTCGACAACTGCTGCCGAGTTGTCCTTGTCTTCTCCTGGTTCGTTGTCTGCTTCGACAAGCGCTGCTGAGTTGTCCTTGCCTGCGACTACCGCGTCCTTTTCGTCACGCTTGTCGTCATCAATTTGGTCACTCACCACTACCTCATTGCCGTCTTCCGCTGGCACGTATTTGCATTGGGCATTATCTTCAGCATCTTGGAGTGGTGTAGGCTGGGCCGCGATGACGGCTTCTTCCTTAACATCGACTTCCGAGACGTTGGCAGACAAGTTGCTACAGGCATTGGTTTCGACCGTGGTGTCGTGCTCTGGGAGGGTCGTGAAGCGTTCCTTGCGGGTGTTCACGTCACTTGTCGAGGTGAACGGGACGTGGTCTTGTACCGTCATTTTGGAGCAGCTGAAGTACTCTGCCGGACTGCCGGGTCTTGCGCTGTCCTGAGTAGAGGTTGCCGAAGTCATGATGTAGGCGAAGTGGTAGAAGGCCTCTTCGCTGCGCTTACTGGGTGTCATGGACCTGAAAAAACAAAAAAGGAAGGCAACAGAGCAAGAGAATTGCGTTGGAATAGAAGCAAATTCTGTATTCCAACAACCAATGTTGAATCAAAAATGAGAAGTTGGGAAATTCGGTTGGTTCAACGACGCAGGGAGATTTGGAAAACTACAAAGAATGCTATAGACCACTCAGCACAGATTGAATTAACAATCGATGGCAAGGAGCAAGCCACTGGCCCTTTCACTGCAGGCTGCTACTAGGAAATAAAGCATCACTAGATGCCCTTGTTGTAGAGCAGCGGGTAGATGTCGTCTTAGTCAAGCACCCTCTGTTTTTTGAGGTTCACTTGCAGAGGAAAATGAGACTGGCATGCCACCTATTTTGTATTTGGCTAAGAGCTGTACGTTCAGCAAACTGCTTTACATTATAGCTACACTTGCGCTGTGTTCATCACACCATTTTCATTCCTTTGTTATGTTTTTTTTAAACAAAATTTGATGTTTGGCGGGACAGTACAAATGGGACACAGATAATGTGGTGACATACACGCAGGGATATGTTGCCCTTGTATTTTTGGGTCTCTTTTTATGTTCTTTTGTTGTTGTTTTTTGCACTATGGTTCTGCAGAGTTAACACATTTACCTGTTGGTGTCAAAGAATTTGTTTTTCGTGGATTTGTATTTGTGCGGTAAGCCTGTGTTACCATGTGCAAAGGCTTAGCTTCTAATGCTTTAATGTGAGAACTTTGGAGACATCTCTAACCACAAGCCATATTCGTAATTTGTTTAATTAGGCGGGACAAGTTTGGGTACAACCTGCCTATATTTTGTTAGCAGTAGAAACGTGGTCTAAATCCAGTCATCTATCTCAACTCAGTAATGACCGTCTGACCCTAAGTACTAAAATGCTGTGTGGCTAATTTATGAAAATTTCTTTCAATTGCCATTTAAATCAATATGCAGTGTGTATCGAGAATCTTGATTCAATAACACTACAAAGCAATGTTGTTTATGCATTTTTCAAAAGGTCTGAACGATATTATTCATAGTACACCACTACCACACCAAAAGATTTTACGGACTCATTGGGGAGCAAACAATGATCTGAATTTTACACCTGGAATTTTTGGAGTGTGTGAAATTTTTGGCTACCAGAAAGCATACATGTGTGTGTGCATATTTCTTTGCTTTTATATTTTTCTTTTACTTAGTAGACTCCTACAGAACATTGCTTGTTCGAGATTGGAAATAACGAAAAAAAATTGAGGGACGAATTGCTCAGTAGAGCTGCAGTGTTCAGCATGATGCTGAAAATACGTGCCAGCCTTGTTACGGAACAACATGAACAGAGAGATGAAACAAGATAGCATACACTGAACAAAATAATGCAAAATAAACAGCACAAAAACGTTTCTCCTCGTCATTATTTGAGGGGGGAGATAGAGTATGAAAGCTATGATTTATTTACAAGTGCAGAAAGAAATGATGAAACCGTTGAACAGTCAAAAATTGTGGCAGGCAGGAAACAGTGCATAGGAATTACGATATTCTGATATTCTGCGATACTCCATACCGTATTTTCACGCATGTAATCCGTACCCCCACTTTCAGCCTGCCGGAAAAGAAAAAAAATCCTCGCGTATTACCCGCACCTTTGATACAGGAAAGGCTGCACCAAAGCTATTGCTCAAGCAAGACATCAAACTATGTAGACAGAAAACGCGTATATTTAGCAAGTAGAATACACTGACTGCACAGCCAAAGTGACAATTCACTAATAAAATTCAGTTGTTAGAGTGCGCTCGTACTTGTTTTTTAACTGAGAAAACTTCTTGCTTGGCTAGTTGGTGAGTGCAAGAAAAACACACAGACGAAGAACAGAGTAGAAGAACAGAGTAGACGAGACAGGGCGCTAGTCTCGTCTACTCTGTTCTTGGTCCATGTTTTTGTTGCGTTTCAAATCACGGCATCCTTGTTTTTTCTTCCTTGTCCTTCTATGTTCTGCACAATCGCTTCCACGGAAGGCATGGTCAGTGTTACTGCGTAGGAGCTTCACGACACAACACGCATGGCCGTGAAGCTGCACTAAAGAAAAAACCCCGCGTATTACTATCTGAAATTTTCGCATTTTTGGTGCGGGTTGTATGTGCGAAAATACGGTATGCCGCGAATGCAGCAGAACTCACGTGAGTGTCGACGCATCCGGCTGCTGCACCGTTGTTGGACTGTTGGTCGCCGATAGGGACAGCGCTGAACGGTTGGTGGTGGGCCTCACATTGATGATGTCGTCCAGCTGCGCACACGTGCCCTGGTGACCTTCTGGTTGGATCTCGTCGTCTACCCAGTTCTTGGGTATCTGGAGGTCGTTCGCCTCCGGGTTTTCATACTGCGGCGAACCCGAACAAGTAAAGAAAGTTATCACTTGCGACTCAATCGGTGACTCGTTTCAGGTCTAGGACCAGAGCTTCACGTAATTGATGAATTTCTTTTTTAAATTTCGGTGTGTTGAGCGTGGAAGTTGCACCAGGGCAATTGGGCGCGCCATAGAGGAGGACTCTGGAGTTATTTTGACCTGGGGGTCGTTAATGTGCGACAAAGTTTCGACATGCAGGTGTTTTTGATTTTCACCTCTGTCTGAGAAGCAGCCACTGCAGCTGGGATCTAACCCGCATCCTTGGGCTCAGCAGCACAGCGCTTTAGCCACTGAGCCACCGTGGCAGGGTTTCAGGTGATTGGTTTTCTACACGCCCAATAACGTATGGAGAGGAGCCCAGAAGACGCCATGCAGACAAAACACAAGTTTGGTTTATTCGAAAGATGGCCTCTTTAGAATCATACTGACACCACTCTAAGTGCACACTTCGCTCAAATAAGCTATATAATTAGAAAAAAAGGGACCGGCCATGCGACCCACTTGCTCATTTCCCGCAACAGAACCTATGACGTCATTAGTGCCCAGCAGTGCGATTGATTGAGGCCGGCGAAAGCAAACGCAAATTAGGCAGGGCTTATAAGCTTGCCGAGTAAGCTATTTGCACTTCAATGTAATGCATATTGATTTTTCAGCAGTAAGAATGGTGGGATAAACAATGAAAGTTGCGATAATGTGCGTAAACATAGAAATACCGATGTGCACTGCTGTTGGTACTCGGTACACTAGGCTTGTTTTAGCTGCACAGCAGTCCGCTGCTTTGGAGTTGTCTTACACAACAGTGGCCGATTGGCGTAAGTGACATTGTCTTATGACCCCGGGCCGTTTGTCGAGGATACCCTGTGTTTCAAGAAACGATTACTTTCTACAGTAACAAAAACAAGCCAGGTGCAAATACGGTCAAAAACAAACCAAAGGTGGACAACGGTCTGCAACTAAGTATGGTAGCACCATCTGGTATGACTGGTGGTAAGCAAGGCTGCAGAGCCCAACGACACACTAAAAATTCATTTGAATACCCACTCTTATGACTTTATTGCAGACGTCACCAAAACACACGATTTGGCGGGACAATGAAAATTTTAACATAAATTGATTAATTTCTCAGTGAATACAGCATCGTTTGCTGCTGGAGAAGCGCTACGGGCACTATAACAAACGAAATCTTTCAAATCAAACAAACCTGTATTTTGTCTGCATGGCCCCTTTAAACACGGATTCCCCCACTATTAAGAAATGGCTTACGAAACAAAGTATAAAGCTTTGCCAAGCAGTGTTCTATGTGCTTATCACTTAGACCCTGTTGGATATCAGACCATAAGTTCCGTCGCATAAAGACGTATTAGACATAATTAGGTAGCAGCTGGAACTTGATCACATGCCACCTGCGTCAAGTCTGAAAATTTGTATTTGTATGGCGTATTGGGACAAAATACTAACTGATGACTGGCTGGTGGCGAGCTATGCAAACCAATCTAAATATTAGTTTAGCTATTAGGGACTGTCGCGAAGCGAGGAATCGTGCTTTCTCCAATTGTGTTCTCCCCAATTAATCAGTATAATGGCCTGTCTTAATTATGCCCAGCGCAGCGTATTGATTGGAAAGATTTTTTGAGGTTATTACCCCTTTCCTGCCCCCCACCGACTTCACTGCCTTTACTGACAAGAGAGACTGTCTTTTGAGCCTGCTAATAGATGCGACTGTTCTCATTTTCACTTTACTGGCTTTCATCTTCGTCCTTTACTAAATACAGCACATTAGAGGTCGTTCCTTGTTCACGTACACATGGACTCTGCAGTGTTTTCTTTCCGGGTTTGACATACAGCAATGCAGTGCTTCCAAAACCTGTGCTCTGGTTTGTTCGAGCATGAAAATTGTTTCAGGGTCTCATAGAAAAGCCTGCACGCAATCACTGTTGCAGCGATTCGTGCTTAAAAAAGCTGCCGCACTGTGTTTGGCAAGCTATCAGAATGTTGTCGGAAAACTTAGGATACGTATTGTGCTCCGTCTCCCAACAAATTTTTTAGGCAGCCGTCATGCTGCCCAGTAGAGGTACGGCACAAAAACTTTCCAGCCAATGTTGACTGTTGCGAGTCGCAACCAATTGCCACAAGTCCCTGGTATGCTGGGACAACAGGCACATAGATAAGCTGGTAAGCTCGCGAAAATGATAACCCCTTGTGTTCTTCACAGCTGTGGTTGTACCCCGCCCCTAATCATCCCTAAACAAACCCTCTAGTGTATTAGTGACCTAATCTGAAGGTGTTTATGAATCTGAAGGTGTTTATAAAGAGTTTTGAAGGCGTAGACGCACCTGTTTAGTTAGTGACCAATGTCTTGCTCGTGCTTTGCTAAACACTGAGAAATATTTTGGCTAGTCTGAACTGCACAGAGCACATTAAATTATGTGAAGCATTCAGCTATGACTTAACTACCCACTTTAGTAAAACCTTGGTACAAGAGACACCATTACACTACGAGAGACGTTTCAGTGAAAGCGGTGTGGTTGGTTTTCCGATATGCGCCATCTTAGCAACATCGCATACAAGAGACCTTGGTTGCAAGAGACGTGTTTCACAGGTCCCTTGAGTGTCTCTTGTAATGAGGTTTTACTGATGAACTGGGCTGGTGAGAAACAGCAGAACTGTAAAAAACGAACATCAACAATCAGGTGCCCAATGAGATACTATATGCCACTGAACCAGCCAACTGAGACAAGTGCATTGCCAAAGTATGTGGCGGTGTGAAAGATGTGATGCAAGTGTTTTACAGTAGCTGCACCTCTGCCTCCGCTCTGGAAAAACCAGTGTGGGAGCAGTGTGGCAGTTTAACTAAATTTCACGCATGCAGCGCATTAAGTCTTTAGTTTTACACCTCGGAGTTAAACGAGCTTGATGGGTAAGTACGGCGCCAAGTAATAAACAAATTTTCATCTGTAATTATGCGCATCAAATTATCACAGATAGTAAGGCACAGCAGGTTAGACTGCGTGCATATGCAAGTCTAAAACTTTGGCACGTACGGTGCACTCAGGTTCATATAATCACCAACTAGCGAGTCACGAGACTTTTAAAAGGAGCTTTGTGCCTGTCATTTAAACTAAGCAGTTAGCCAGTTTTTTCAACCTGCAAGGCCTGTCCTGTTTGACTTAAATCTCGCTTCATTTCAAGTTCTCCAATGCACTCATAGTGACGATACCTTACTGCATTGTAGCATTAAACAATCGTCAGCGCCAGAATCACGTAAGTATAACCGTTCCGTGATGCCAAACTGTTTTTACTTGCCCCTACACAAAGTAGCGACTCTGCTAAGACAATACAAGGCAAGGCAAGTGCCTCTTATCGATGTCATCCATGTAAAGCACATCCTGATGAAGGTTTTGGACTCGGGTAAGAAAATTTCTCAGGACACTTAAGCCTGCTTACCCTGGCGATACTTCTCAAAGACGTTTGTACTGCTACATTGTGTTTGTCTTTTTTTTTTTTTGCCTTCGTTTCTTCGCCTTTTGGTGTGGATTCTTTTGACAGACAAACTGGCGACACTGCAGACAGGTTGCCTAGGATCAACTTTCTTTGTGGCTGGTGCATGCCTGTTCTACTGTCACACAATGTGACGCCAGTATCGCTTAATTCCACCACTTGCAACGTATTGGGGTAATGTGGTGGTAACAAAACTATCTGATTTATTGTATCTAAATTAATCCACACACCATGTTTTCGTGCATATAACCCGCCCTTGCATATAATCCGCACCCCCACTTTCAGCCCGCCGGAAAAGAAAAGAAAAAATCGTCGCGCAATGCCCGCACATTTGATACAGGAAAGACTGCGCTAAGGCTACTGCTCAAGCAACACATCGCATACCATGTAGAAAGAAAAGGCGTATATTTAGCACGTATAATACACTGAGTGCGACACAAAAGTTACAATTCACTAATAAAATTCAGTTGTTAGAGTGCGGTCGCACTTGTTTTTTCTTTCTTGTCCCTGTATGTTTTACGCAATCGCTGCCATGGAAGGTTTAGTCAGTGTTACTGCGTAGGAGCTTCACGGCACAATGCATATCGACGTGAAGCTGCACTAAAGGAAAAACCCTGCGTATTATCTGCGCCCCTACTTTGCCACGGAAATTTTTGCATTTTTGGTGCAAGTTATATACGCACGAAAATTTGGTGTGCGCACTTTGGTGGAACATTGTTGTGTCTTTTGCTCTTTATGATGGTAGCCGTTTCTTTTATCAGACAACAATGCCACTTTTTCACACAATGAGGCACTTGAGGTGCGAGTCGAAAAAGAATTGCGACAATGACCGGCTGCTGAGTGCTCAGAAAAGGCTCGAAAAAGTTGAAAAAGACTTGCCGCAATGACCGGCTGCTCAGTGCTCGAAAAAGACTTCAAAAAGTCGAAAAAGACTTGCCACGATGACCGGCTGTTCTGCACTGCTGTCTCTTTGCCGTCGCTCCCAGCTAGTGTCAGGGGGTGTGTCGGCATGCTTGATCTCGTAGCCTTCGTTCGCAGTGTTGTTGTCGTTGCTGTCGCTGTTGTTGTTGTTGAGCTCATCCTGGAACTGCATGTTCAGGTGGTCGCACTTGAGAAGGTGCAGAGTTTCTTCTTTGTTCAGCGCTGACCGCGGGAAGAGCCTTCTCGATATCTGCAAGGGACGAACAATAGAACGGGCTCAAAGTCAAGATGCGACAACCTTTATGGAGCGACTAGTAGCAGTATCGTACATTGGCAAGACATGTGGGGGGCATTCAATAATCACTTGAGTAGTATCAGGTCCAATCAAGCCAGTATTAGTTTTAGCCCGGTTCACAGTGAACAACCGGTAAATACGAGAGAAACACACCGTATTCTTTTCATCGCTCCTCTCTGCAAGATATAGTGCCTTCAATTTTGTGTCAGTTGAAAGAGTTGAAAGAATACCAAACATGTATATAATACTGACATTTCAAAACCACCTAAAATCAGATGTTTTCAAGCTTTTTTTTATCACATAGTCGGTGTCGTATACTGAGCCCATGACAGTCACTAATTTTTCAGGGGATGTAGTCATGGGTTTGATGAAAACGTGTGGTCAGGCATTGCATAAAGAAACAGCTAGTAATGCAGTCACTGACCAAGTCAAAAGGTTCAAGGGCGTTTGGGAACCTATTCCAGGAGATGGCTTGTGGCAGATAAACGCCTTTACATTTTAGAATTTTGTGTACTGAGCACAGAATTAATTCAGGACATCTGGGATTCTTGCCCGTCATGCAAGGTTCCTCTTATGTTTTTATGTTGGGGCCACGAACGAGTTTGTAGTTTAGAGTAAAAATTAATTTAGAGTCTGCTTGTTTTGAATAATTTACATCTTTAGCACTTGACGTGAATTTAAAGTTCTCCCTCACGCACACGGCTCTAACACACGATACCCAAAATAATGGAACCCCTAAAATAACACATCCGATCACCTGCGAAATAAAATATTCCAGGTCATTCCGCCCTGCGAAACTCGTTGGCCAACAAAGCTAAGTGGAGAAGTCACAATAGAACAACACATTCTTTGACACTGTCAGGCCTGTGTTCAACTGCTGCTGCACTGATGGTGGGTGTATTGGTTCCGTGATGACATTGAAAACCAAACTACCCCAATACGAACTGTCAGAACCATCCTCTCCGTGGTCCCGGCAAATCCACATAGAAATCTCCCCCAACCACAAAAGGGGTATACCGTCACCTGCAACCCATACAAATCATGCAGTCGTGAATTAACTCGTCAATATCACCCATGGATATGCCTGGCGAAATGTACACCATGGTGGGTACAGGGTTCAAGAATAGTACACTATAACCATGGTACACTATAACCAAGGATTAATATCCTTAGTTTTTCCATTATTAGTCTGCATGCTACACACACACAGCAGTCAACATGTTCGTCCTCTTGCAATTCGAGGACATATATGGACACACACATGTTCCGTCCTCTATGTATTGATGGCTTGCACTGAAATCACAAGAGTTCCTCTATATAGCTCCCACAGGGATTAGGTCCATAGAGGAACTCCATCAGCTACATAGAGGAACTCTAGAGATCACTGTAGCTGCCATGTTGAAGCACCGCGTGCACTACGAGAGGTCGTAAATTTTTTCTGCTGCCCTTTATGTGCAAGCCATGTATACAGCTGTCAAAACCTGATTATGGGTGATATGCAACCATCCATCCTTCCATCATCTTATCCATCATACACCCATCATCCCACTGCGCATGGAACGCTGACAGCTGTCATGAGCCTGCTGACAGGTGATCCGCAACCAACAATGGCACCTGCTTTTACAAGTATAGCGCTGGCAAACGCGAAAAGAGGCTTGAATTTGAATGCCCACCGGCAAGAACAGGAAGGGCCACAAGGTCAGAAGTCCATTGTCCTCTTCCTCGTTCGTTGCCTCGCCTGTCGGCTCGGGATTCAGCTGGGCATCCTTCATCCGCAAGGCTTTGGCAGAAGTCATGGCAGCAAGCATTTCCTTTGCAGTCGGGTTCTTGTTCACCTGTCTCAGGCATTCCAGCTTGTTCTCTGCGAATAGACGACGAACGAGGTTGGATTTTTTGAAGTGAGCGGCCTCAAAATGCTGCACACATTTACTGAAAACGATTTTTGTTTTTCCTTCAGGAGCACGACATTTCCCTAGTTCAGCCTAAACAGAATTTTTGGTAAGCGCCCTTTTGCACAACTGCTTACGTTTAAAACAGGTTTTATACTCGCGTGTCAGCACATACGAAAATGATTGGAGTTGTGTTATAGCATATAGGCAAAGTTTATTTAAGGCATCGCCTCCTTTAATTTTTTCAAAGGCCACAGTTACGACTTTCTACGCAACTACATGGATAGGAGTTGGGATGAAGTGATCATGTACCACCTTTCTTGCGCCCTCTCTTTGTTTATCCTCAACAAACTTCCTCTCGAACTTCAAATTGAAACAATTGCACTTGGAACATGTCAAAATCTCCCCCCCCTAAGGAGGGTTTGGACACCCCCCAAAAAAGATTCCACAAACCCGGGAGGATATCGCCCCCCTCCTCCGAAATCGAAATTCTGGATAAACCCCTGCAATGTGTGAAGCATCGCCTCCTGTATTTTTTTCAATGCCAAACGCATACGCCCCGAGCCGCAAACCAAGCCCTTTCCACACTCCCCAAATGCTAGCCTTCCCAGTGCTTTAGTCACGTGACCGGTTAATCTTGGGGCGACGTTTGGTGGTAAGTGGCAACGTAGGCAAAAACGTGCTCGACAGCGGCGCCGAGTTTCCTCTTGCTGGCCAGAGTAACAATCTGAAGCATCGGTTGCCTTGGCAACCAGGCACAGGCCACTCTCGAATTCAGTTCGGGACACGGGACACGACCGGGGATCCCTGATATGCCTGGCCCCACCTTACGACATGTGGCGAACCAGGCGTACCACTCACTCCCATTAATTGTGAAGCGGGCGATGCGTCTGGCATTGAAAAAATTCAGGAGGCAGTATAAAGGAATGATGCAATGAGCGGAGCATTTCAGCGAAGAAGCTGATTATTGTTTCCGACGACAGGGTACGCTTGGCCTGCTAGCTCAGTCGGTTAGAGCGTCGTGCTAATAACGCGAAGGTCGTAGGTTCGATCCCTGCGCAGGCCACGTTTCCTTTTGTTTGCTAAACTTGCGCGTTTTCTTTTCGGCGGTGTTCTGCGAAGCCACCGTTTTTTTGTAACTTCGGTTATGAGAAATGTGGGTGGTGTTCCTGGTGCGTTCGTGACTTATGAAAACGCATCTCACCTTGCAAGAAAAAAAAAAAAAAAAGCTGGCCTGCGCAGGGATCGAACCTACGACCTTCGCGTTATTAGCACGACGCTCTAACCGACTGAGCTAGCAGGCCATGCCGGCGACGGCTTTATAAAAGCTATATAATGTTACTTACAGCGCAATTTTTTTTGGCATTAAGGGAATACCGCAC
Source organism: Haemaphysalis longicornis (assembly GCF_048455015.1). Lineage (NCBI taxonomy): Eukaryota > Metazoa > Arthropoda > Arachnida > Ixodida > Ixodidae > Haemaphysalis > Haemaphysalis longicornis. The sequence goes on along the minus strand of NW_027526445.1, from coordinate 154,165,874 downwards.
CAAAGCAAGTTACAGGATATTTATTAGTACGCGAAGTTAATGCAATGCTTTTCTTCTTTGACTGCGCCAGCCATAGAGATAATATACCGGCACCAGCTACTACGGAACATGCTACGGAAGCCAGCCACAGCCAATGACAGTCTCTAGCGAATGGCGGTCGTTCAAACGTGTGTAAACGCTGCAAATGTGATCCATCGTAGCACTTTTCTTTTTCAAACGGCATATAAGTTGGCTTTAGACGTATGGCCACTTAAACATCATCAATATAGCAAACAACACTCGCCTTGGAGAAATATTTCCACAGGGCTGAGAATTTCCGGGGCTTTCCACTCCAAACAAAGTGGTCTAGCTTTTTTGTAGTCGTATTTCGATTGAATACAGCTTTCCGTTTGTTTATTTCTGTCGTTTTTCAAGTCGGATATGCCGAATGATCAAGTCGGATATGCCGAATTATTCCAAACTACTCAAGAGGTTCGGGGTGGAAAAAGAAGCTGTGGATGATCGAGCCTGATGCAAGATGCAAGCTGAGGGCAAAAGAAGGTTGACAGGTAATCTTCAGGAGCTGCGCTGTCACTCTGAATTGCAGTGCGAAGCAGTGTTCAAAATATTTCCAGGTAGGCATTTTTTAAAGTGGAGAGTTAAATAAAAGAATTATCGCATTGGTTTCAAAGGGAATTGTGCCTGTATGAGGCAATAAACCCGGCGTTTGGAGCAGCGCCTGACCCCTATAATTTATGTGGCGCGTAGAACACGCCTTTCGAACGAAACAGAGTTCGAAGAGAACGAGTAATATACAAAACTAATGCGAGCCTTTTGTGTCTTTACGAGTGCGATAGCCCGTGGCTACATACCGAGCCAGGGGAAACAGTCAGTCTGCCCGTTCTCCGTCGGGGCTGTCGAGGTGACTCGATTAGCGCCGTGGAACAGAAAGTGTTGCGACATCGTGTGTATACCGTCAGTTGCTACGTCGGCTAAGCATGGTTGACCACGCAGGCGCGCCAACGCTGCAGCGCTAGAAGCGCGTACAGTGCCAGCGGAAACCATAATGCTTTCGCATTAAAGTCGCTTAGCAGACTTACGCGCTCAAAAAAAAAATACTTTTTAACAACAGAGCTTATCCGTCCGTCGCACCAAAAAACCTCGCGGAGCGATGAAGTCACCTCGTGTTGCCATAGCAACCCTTGGCGCAGCTGTGCATAGCTTCTCGCTCGCTTCGCTAGCCCAGGCATGGTTCCGCCGAGCCTCACCGGCGCCCGTCAAGCCGTGACGTTAGTGCGCAACATGTGGTATAAAGGTTCGCGTACAGCGCGTCGTCCAGGCTTGCGCGTGGGCTTGTGCCACGTGAGGAGCTCGCAATAAAAATACAAAAAAATACCGAGCGCCCGGCGTCGTTTAACTCCACCTCCGAGAACCCAGCGTTCGTGGCGAGATCTCTGGCGTGCTGTTCTCGCCAGTTCACGTGCGTTCGCGACTGAAGTGGGGAAGAGCACAGACGCAGAGTTCACGCTACAGATGCCGCGGGTTCTTGCGCGTGGTAACGTGGCCCACTTTGGGAGAGATGTGAAATCCTGCGGACTTTAAAACGATCCGGGCCTACCAGTCAGGGAGACCTTTCAGCGGCAAGTTTAGAAATCGATGTGATGGTGCAAGAGCGGAGTCTCCGTCGAAGGGAGAGGGGCCGCTAGCTCTGCTGTTTCACCAGCTGTGCACCACTAGTGCGCCAAATTTTTAAGTGCGAATGCACTTTATAAGCGACCCCAAACCTTCCACCGCCGCCGGCGGCGGCGGCGTCCGCAGTCCTCCTCTCCCTAGCAACGGCGTGGAGCGGAGAGGAGCGTCGGTAGCAACGGCGCGGTGACGTCACTTCACCACGTGACCGCGCTCGCTCCGCCTCCTCGCCGTGGCTACGCGGGTGCGCGCCGCTCCCCGCACCGCTCCTCGCGCCGTGACGTCATGGTATGACGTCACAGCGCGCCTCCTCTCCCCAGCAGCTGCCGCGCGCCTCTCTCTCCACCGTGACGTCACACTCTCTCCTCTCCCCCTCGCTCGGCTGCAGCTGCCGTGCGCCGCTGTCCCTCTCCCCTTGCGCTCGCCTCCTCTCTCAGCCACCTGGCTCGGCGCGCGCGGTGCGGCGTACCCCCCTATATATGCAGCGATAAACTGCCAGACCTCCGTGGGTCGGCTCGCGCGCGCTCACGGGCGAATGCCAACGGATTTTAACTTTACTCCCCCTCATAGCATCACCCCGTGCATTCGCACTTAACCATGTTCACCCTCGGGGAAATGCTTGGGAGTTTTTTATCATGAACATCTAGATCAGCTCCCTCACCGAGATTGGCAACGTAGGCGTCCGAGTCGTGGAGGAAGTTCGGAATGACGGTGAGGTGGAAGTCGTCCTCGAAGGCCATCTTCACCTCTCCTGTGCCGCTTGATGGGTTCGCGAATTCATTCCAAGGGTCGTGGTCGCTGTCCATGGGTTTCGAGAACCGGCGGCTGAAGCACGCGCCTCCTGCGAGCGAGCTGGAAAGCGGCCGAAAATGGACCATTGCGGTTTTAGTAGCCGTTGGCTCAGCTAGTGCACCTTATATCCGACGAAGTTGTTCTATATATGATCTTATTCTTTGCCCCTCTGTTGCTTGATGGAAGCTTAATCTTTTACCAGGACTGTCTTTGTCCCGAAAGCAAGAAGAAAGCAAGAGAAAATGTTTAGCTGAGGCTCTGCAGCCCCTCCTAAAATTCCTTAGTACGTATACGCATATTTATGTCACGAAATTAGTCTACCATTGAGCACGTTTAAGAAACCTGCTCAATTCGTAAACTACTCATTGTCCGCGGGCTCAATACTTCTGGAATATGTGACCCTTTCCTCCATGAGGTGACCGGTATATACAAAACGCAAAGGGTATATCTGTTCCCGCCACTTCCGATTCGAGATCTCGCCTGGCCTTCCGTACGCCGGCGGCAGTCAAACCCTGTTATAGCGAATTGCAATATGCACCGGGATTAGTTCGATATATCCAATAGTTCAATACAGCTGAACCCGCCTATAACGAACTTATTGTTACAAGTTCGCAATCCGCGGGAGCCCCCCCCCCCCCCATACTTCTCGCCCACCCCAACTCCACCATCCCCGCATGCAGAAACACAGAAACAAACACATTAAAGTAGCCGGTACCACACCCAAAATAATCCATTTATTGCAAGTAATAGAGCTACTTTCCGCCTGAACTGCCTACTTTGCACGGAAAAAAGCGGTGATTTTTGTTTTCACTTTTTTTGGCGGCTTCAACTAGCATAGCTTTCTCTACACGAAACATTGTTACACCAGTTCGAGTCCGCGTCCTCCAAAATCTCAGACGCATTGGCCGAGCACATCGACTCCCGAAAGCGCTTCATTATAAGCGTCGGACGGCTTTCACTCGAGACATCATCGGGAACATGGGGGAGCTCTTCCCTCAGTTCACCGATGCTGCTGTCTTGGTCCGGACTCGCTGACTTCGCGGGTTCCGTCGTGAGTCCCGCGCGACGGAAACAGTTACGGAAAGTGTCTGGCGTCACGTCGTCCGTGCGAGGCGCAATGTCTCAGTCGCAACCCTTGCTTTGCGGTCGCGGCCAATCCGCATCCCAATCGCCGCTCCGAGACCGTGCATTTCGGCGGCCATTTTCGGCGCGCAGAGTTCGATATATCGGATGTGAACTTCGTTATAAGGAATATGTTTCCCATGTATTTCCGTAACTGAAATATTTTTGTTCGATATATAGCATAATTCGCTCTATACGGGTTCGTTATAGCCGGGTTTGACTGTATTACACGCGTGTGTGCGCGTTGTTTATTTGCCACAGAGTGCTTACCTTTCAAAGGAGCCATCGTTGTTATTCATTGAATGAGCGATGCATGAGCGTTTTTTTTTTTTTTTTTCAGTGGAAACAGATAACACACGCGCGCGTGAAAGCCGTCGGCGTACGGGAGGCTGCAGGAGAGCTCTCGAACCGGAAGTGGCGAGCCGCGAGACTCCGCGGGAGCAGACAATGTACCCATGAGCCTTTGCGCTTTTTACCGGTCACCTATTCCCCAAAGAACTGAAGCCGTTTCACAGATACTGAAAAATACTGAACTTCGCGTGATGTGGACAACGGGAAGCAAGAGTCCAGACCGGGTTACGCGCAGTCACAAGGCGCGCAGAATAGAGAGTTTTAGCACTCCGCATGCTCCGTCTGTTCACCGGGACCCGACTGCGCACGCGGGTACGGCGAAGAGGACGCCCCCCCCCCCCCTTCCCGTAACGAATGTGCGGGCATGGCGAGGGCCGACCCGCGGAACTAATCCCCCCTACCGAAAGGAATGCGAAAGCGCACTTCCCAGTCGGGTCCCGGTAAACACAGTACGACCGGAAAGGACGGAACAGATGGAGTGCTAGAACTCTAATCGTTTGAATCCCCCGAGGTTATTCATCAGCCGTAATGGGGTGAAACGGGAAAATTTGTAACAGCCGCGAGACACGACGATTCACGTGTCAGTTCGAGCTTTCATTGCATCTATGTACAGGCTTGGAGTGTTTTGAGCCAGTCGAATGAATGCATTCACACAAGGTACACTTTATACTTTATTGACCATTGCTAAAATTTGCGTGGATCAGTATAGTATAACTAAACTATAGATCACTAGCGGGGCGAATACTTTATGACATGACTAGGAGGGTGCGGTAGAAAAATGGACGAGCCGCCAAGACCCGTTCTGATGAGTGCTTCAGGGGAACACGCTAATGATGATGAGCACGAGGGAGGCGAGGCGTCATCTTTTTCAACAACAATTACACTTGGCGATATACATACTTATGAAGGCGAAACGTTTGTGAGAATCGCGATTTTATTTTGTGGCAGAATTCTTTTTTGCCAATCGGTACACTGCTTGAAGATATGTCTGATGACGTGAGGGGGGGGGGGGGGGGTCATTTTTTTTTGCAGTTTGGATGTGATTTCGCTGGAAATAGGTGCTGGCGGACGCTGCCGTTTACAATAACAACGTATCGCATAGTAAAGTTTGAGGCTTACTCTAGTTGCTGAGCTTTGTCGGTAGCAAAACTGCGAGAAGGTTGAAGGTGTGGACACTGTGGAGTAATGGTGGAATGATATGACTGTTCACCTGTCCCGGGAGTGTGTTTTACGGCCAAATATTACGATTGCTTTTCCGGCACGTTCTTGACTAAAGCGGTTGCTAAATCAGAGTATAGACCAAGAATAGCATCATCATCATCAGCACCAGCCTATCTTCGCTTACTGCAGGGCAAAGGCCTCTCCCAATAATCTTTAAGAATGTAACGCTCCTTTTTTTTTTTTTTTCTGCGCCCTAGAACAGAGGGTTTGCGCCCACACTCAATCTATAGCCCTCACAGACGCCACGCCGGCGGCTGATCCACACCGCCTCCACATGTGGGATGCCGGGTACTCGGCGTTCCTTTCCACTACGACGGCTCCGGCGCAATTCTTCTCCCACAGCTCCACAAAACAATCACCCAACTTACGCACCTCATTCGGCGCATCCGCGGCTCCACCTACGGCCTCAAAGAATCCGACACTTGCAAACTCGTTCAAGCCCTCCTCATCAGTCGCCTTATATACTGCTGCCCTTTCGTCAACCTCAAGACACAGGAAGCTAACAAGCTGGACGCTCTGATCCGCAAGACCTATACAAAGCAGCCTTAGGCCTCCCTACCTACACTTCCAACACACGCCTTCTCCAGCTTGGCCTCCACAATACCCTCACAGAAATCTTGGAAGCCCAACGCACTTCCCACCTGCACCGACTCTCCCTCACAACGGCTGGTCGACGGGTACTTCAGGTCATCGGACGCACGGCCCCTGCAACCCCACACGCGCCCCAACGTATTCCCCTCTCCATTCGTCAACGCATCCACGTCCCTCCCGTCCCCAAGCATATGCACCCCATCTACAACCAAGACCGCCGCAACGCCCGCGTCCGGTTCCTCGAAAAACGCTACGGCTCGGATCCCAACACCCGCTATACCGACATAGCGCAGTCCTCAACCCGCCACAGCACCACCATCGCAGTCGTCAACAACGAGGGCCGCCTCCCCACCGCGGCCTCCCACCGCCACATCCCCACGCTCACCGCCGAGTCCCTCGCCATCGCCCACGCTGCCCTGACCCACTGTCACCAACCCTACCTGACCATAATAACCGACTCGCAGCAAGCCTGCCGCCTCTACCAAGCCGGCCTCGCCCCGCCAGCAGCCATTCACCTCCTTCAACGCCTCCCCGAAGAGGGAATGAAGCGGCCCACGCCGCAGCCCGCGCACTCATTACCCGGGCACTTCCCTCGCCTAGCCTCGACCAAATAACTCCCCCACCCCCCGACCCAGCAGCCCTGACACCTCTCAACCCCACGTACAACTCCGTCCTCTCCCACCACACTAACTCCCGACGGCGATACCAGCCCCCCCACCCTTCCCTCACCGCCCAACAGGCCTACATCCTCCGCCGACTACAGACCGAAACCTACTTTAACCACATCATTCTATACCACATTTCCCCTTCTCTCTTTCCACCAGACTGCCCACATTGTCACATCCCTCTCAACACCTACCACCTCGTCTTCTCCTGCCCCCAACACCCACATCCCCACCCCTCCCCTTCCCCTGAGCAGTGGGAGTCCGAGCTGACCAGCTCCGCACCGGAGCGCCAGGTCGCCCTGGTGCGGCGCGCACTGGAGGCAGCCCGGACAAGAGGCCTCCCGGACTTAGGAGGCTAACCACGCCCTTATAGCCCTTCCCTTTAAGCTCAATAAACGTTTTGCCACCACCACCACCACATCCCAGCATGTTCCTTATTGGACGAAGCAGTCGCTCCCGACTTTTCGCGCGCGTGCTAGTCGACAACACTCCCCAATGCTGGCTCAGAATGTTTTTTTTTTCTTCTTCTAATGAAGCCTGCGCCACGACCATCCGCGACCCGCACCCTTACCACGAAGCCGCAATAGCTACGTGGAGCTGTCCTCAAACGTACACCTATGTGGCTCGTAAATTTCTACGACAGAGAAAAAGAAAAAAAAAAGAATTGAAGAGCCATCGCTGGACCTGTAAGAATGCGTAGCCATATCGTCCCTGTTTCTCGCGAACTTGACGCTTGGCCCGATACAAACGCCTCGCTCCGGGTTATAAAAGTCCGCAACGCGGCGTTTCTTGCACTACCCTCGTACACCGTTATGACTGACCGTATACTCTATAGACAACCGTCTTAGTTGTCACGATTGCTCGCTTTAGCAGCGGCATTGACTGCCTGCCGCTTCTTTAGTTGCTCCGCCAACATCGGCATCTCGCCGCCGCCATTCCCAACTCCTCCTCTTTTACCGCCCTGCTCTGGCTGAAGACACGATTCTACTGCAACAGGCGCGTTGGCATGAGCAGGTAGCGAGCCGCGCTTCGACTTGACGCCACCCTCGCAACGTCCGCAGCGTGAGGCGCTCTCTGTACTCGTTCTAAGCTCGTCTAGTCACTCAATGTCGATAGACCCACGCGAAAATTTTGCCTATCGCTGCTCGATTTATATCGGTCCCTATCCGCTGTGTCGCGGGCGTTCCAGCTCCCACACAGAGCATGCGCCCTCACCTCTTCATGGTTGACTAGCGGATGTCGTCGTGGTCGGCAGGCCGGTAGGAACAGGAATTTTCGCCCTTCATGCGAGGGGGACTTCAGGTGGTCGTTGCAGGGGCGCTGGCAATTTTGAAGGGAACAAAGCCGAATGCACGTCACTACGCCATGGGCCCCTTTCGCCCTTGCCCGGACGCTTCTTCCTCGTCCACCTCTGCTGGCGCGCCGCCTCTCGAGTGCTAGCGCATCGTACATTGCCCCTCGAATCTCCGAAATCGCTTCTTTTTTTGGCCAAGCTGACGTTTGCTTTCAGTAGTACCAATTCAGTTTCAGTGTTATGTATTCAGGTAATACGTACGGTTCCTGCGAAGGTGGTTTAGAAGAATGCTTGTCCGCGCCGGCATCGCGTGCTTCCGGCTGTCCATTGGGAGCTCAGGGCAGGGAGGTGTGCACGTGCTATAGCTTCTGAAAGCCAACAAAGGAAGGAAGAATAATGAATTTATATCAACTTACGGCAGCGAACCTTCAGTTAACCTCCGCACTGAAGTACATCACGTCTACCGATATCATACTCACCCCCCCCCCCCCCCCCTGCGGGAGGAAAAGAAATCGCGGAAAGTCGATCTATAAAAATTTCGGAATTCAGTCCATAAATGTTCATATAACGCTAAAAAATGATTGTGCATATCTGAATAAAAATTAAAGCCGTTCCACTCAATGTGAAAGCTGTCGGAAGTGCAGAGCTGGAGCCTTTCTGTGTCAAACTCTAGTGGAGATCAGTGGGCTGGAGCGTTTCCACGTCATTTCGACCGCGCCATTTTTTTCTTGCGCGGCCGCTTTTTTCGCTTACTATCGTAAAAACCAACCTGACGAGCGTTCATACTAAATGAACGCGGGGCTGACGGTTATATACAGATTTTGCCTGAAATGTACCTGTAGTTTTCTTTGCGATAAACAATGGGGAGATGTATGAAAAGCGCCAGCGGTTCACGAGGTTCGAACGGTTATGACTATTTAAACCCCGTGGTTTTCCAAGCCTCAGCGTGGCTCCCTGGCACCGGTACAGAAGGCTGTAATTGGGTTCATTATCTCGCTGCACCGACTGATTCTGGCGGCCGCATCGACCGTTAGCGAGCTAAGACGACATAGCAAGCCCATAAAGTCCTCTGCACTTAATACTAACTCCTATGGACCACCTCTGCCCTTTTCGGCAAGAAATAACAAGCGAATACAACGTTGTAGCAAACGATTACAGAAGCTTGGCGCGGCGGTTGTACCTTGCAGCATCGGTGGGAAGCGGAGGAAAAATAAATGGGCGAGCTCCCGCCGCTCCGATACCTGTGTTTAGTGCGAGCAGTCGGTTTTGCGGAAAAGTCGTGAAGCCTGTTTTGTGAAGCTTCTTTCGGGAAGCCTCCTGTATTTTCCAGTTTATAAGACGCTTGCGCAAAAGGTTGGTGGGCGACAGAAGGAGAGGGGTAGACGCGGGCACGCGGACACCCGAAGTTAGGCCTAACATCACACTTTGAAGTCTGAAGTCGTCAAACGGTACCCGCTGGAAAATAAATACTTATTGTACTCCGCGCAGTGGGTTTTAAGCCAACTTTAAGACCGACCTTTGACCTCAGTTATCTGCAGGGAACATAATCTTAGTGACCCCCTAGATCTCTTCAGCTGCGAGGGCAGCTGTGTTGTGAAAAGATGAAAGTGGTGACGATATGGGAAAGAAGAGAGTCTCAATAAGTGGGAAGCATAAACTGCAAGTCGGCCTTTGTAACGAATCTTTTTTAAGTGCGAATGCACTTCTTAAGCGAGCCTGAATCGTCCGCCGCCGTCGTCCGCCTAGCAACAGCTGCGGGTGCGCGCGCTCCTCGTCTTCCCTAGCAACGGGGGGAGATGGACGCGCGCTACTCTCCTCCTTTTCTCTCCGCTCAGTGACTGCGGGTGTTGGGCGCCTCCTCTCCACTTCGGGCGGGAGAGCTCTCGCTCGCGTAGCGGGCGCTCCGCATTCCGACGCGTGAGGGCGCTCGTGTATTCCTCGCCGTAACGGCGGGCGCTACTCTCCTCCTCCTCTCTCCGCTCAGTGACTGCGGGTGTTGGGCGCCTCCTCTCCACTTCGGGCGGGAGAGCTCTCGCTCGCGTAGCGGGCGCTCCGCATTCCGACGCGTGAGGGCGCTCGTGTAGCGGCCGCGTTAGGGTGCCTGGATGTTCCTCCTCGCCGCCCCTCCGTGACGGGTGGAGACAACTGCGTCGTCTGCTACGGAAGCCGCCATGTTGATCCCCGCCGCTGGGGCAGCGCGCTGCAAGCACGGGGATGTCCTATCGGATTCTTATATGCACACGCATTCCGTAGCCACAAACCGCTTCCAGAGGGAAGGAGAACTTATTTGTGGGCTTGTTTGTACGTCTTAACAGTGAAAACACTGCGCTAGCTAAGTCGACAAGATGAAATAGCGGGAGAAACACGGCACACAGAGGCGCATCCGCGCCTACCGCCTATACGTGCGTCTCCTACTTTTTTGTTTTGTAAACTTAAGTCAGCGCAACGTCTCTACACTTTTAAATGTAACACGCATAATAATGCATCACTGAGGCTCGCTTCTTGATCGTTAGTTTTGGTGTTAAATCTCATCTGCGAAAAAGTTGCGTCTTATATAAGTGCGTTCGACCGGCAATGTATTGTGAAAAGACTTCGCGGGAGAGGTATATGTTACATGAATCGCCCTGTTCTTCCACTAAGTCTGTCTGATTTCGCAGTTAACTGATATTAATCATGAGCCTTCTTTGCCGAAAATCAGCCGCAAAAAGCATACCTTGTATATGCAAGATAATGCGCAAATGGCGAAGCGAGGGCACTCAGTTGTTGTAGTAGTGCATGTAGTTGTTTCTCCAAGGGGAAAACAAAAGCTAAAAGTGAATGAACGAAATAGCAGAGGCTTATCTAAAGCACCGCAGTTAACACATAAAGAAAAAATCTGCCAAGAAGCCCCAAATGTATAGCGCTTTGTAACTGAAGAAAAATGCCTAATCGGCGAAGCCATTTAATAGGTACAGGAAATAGTGGCGCAGCATGCAGATGTTAATTTTGGGTGAGGCGGTGGACCTTAGAGCTGTGAACAGGCCGAAATTTCTAGGCCCGGCCCGACGCGCCCCGATAGAGACACGGCCCGGGCCCGGCCCGGGCCCGAGAAATTCATAAAAATTGAGCCCGGCCTGAGCCCGACGAATATTTAAAATCTGAGCGCGAGCCCGGCCCGAGCCCGCCAGAGTGTTGTTAAATATCATCCCTAGTCCGACAGGATATTAACATGAACTTGAAGATGTTTGTTGTTAACCTAAAAAGCGTAAGCACAAAGCGAATACGACTGTCTAAGATTTAAATTTCCTTTAAACTTGGACCGAACTTTGTACAACTTATCCTGACTTAGAAGCTTTTTTTTTTCGGTAGCCGTGTAACTTCATTTGCCAGCCTTCGAAATCAAGGCACACCCGAGGATACCTTAAATGGTTCCGAGTAAGGTGATTTTTTTTTATTATTGTAATTCTTCAACAGATATTGCACCTTGCGTTCTTCCATTCCTTGCTGAAATTTTTGTCTTTCCCTCTAGTTACGTTGGCAGCATGATTTTATCTGCGCTTCAGTTCTTTCTTGCCTTTAGTCATGGCTCTAAAGAAATTCTTGCGCGAAATAATTATGGGCCTGCTTAGAAAATTGGTTCTTCAAACTCTGCACACACTGCAAAATCCAGGCCACGTTTGTTCTGTTTGTTTTAGTTTGAAAAGGGTTTGTTTTAGTTTGAAAATGAGAGCAAATACAATCATGTTGTAGTCGGTGGCTGGAGTGTCCTCGTTTCCTGGCCCGCTCTCTCCCACTAATCTGATGGTTTGATTGATTGTAGGGTTTAACGCGCCGACGCAACGCAGGCGATGAGGTGCGCCGTAGTGGAGGGCTCCGGATTAATTTTGACCACCTGGGGATCTAACGCGCGCCGAAATCTCGTACACACGGGCGTTTCTGATTTTCGCTTCCATCAGAAAAGCGGCCGCCGCGGCCGGGAATGGAACCCGCGACCTCGTGCTCAGCAGCAGGAACTAAGCTGGTGGGACCCAGACGTTTCTTTTATTGATGTGAAGGCTTTCTAAGTGCAATTGTTTTTTTATCATATCTTTTAACGGCGCGGTAGTGAATCCTTTTTTTTTGTTTTCACTTTACCGGAAATATCAAAAAACTTTCTCTTGCCAACAATTTAGAATTTGCTGCACAGGATAGCCGTGCCTCAGGAACTGCCCGGGCCGGATCGGACCGGCCCGGCGCGACAAAATTTTTGGTTCAAGCCCGAGTCCGGCCCGGGCCCGAAATATTGCATGCTACCCGGCCCGAGCCCGGCCCGCGGGTAGGGCCGAGCTCGGGCCGGCCCGGGCCCGTGCACAGCTCTAGTGGACCTGGGAACTTGCAAGAAAACTATCAGAAAAAAGAAAAATCGATTCACAATTAAAAGTAAAAGGATTGGGGATCATTTGGTAAAAAGTTAAAACAAACAAACACAACCAAACAAAGCGAGAAGTCATGAAATATAATTCAAGGGGAACTGATTACAACAGAAAGTCTCCCAGTTTGCTACACACAGCCACATCTCGTTATAATACTCAAAATGATGCAATGAAATCCCAAAAGTACGTGTCTGGTTCAGCACCTTCACTTGATCAATTAAAAATATTGCACAAGATACCACCACAGAAACATTCGCCAACCATTCCTGCAGTGGTTTGTGCACAGAGGCACGCAGCAACCAGGCATTTTGAGCCGCTAATCGCGGCCAGACAGTTACAGCACGTCGGCCGCTGCACAATTCGGCGGTTCCGCCGCAGTAGCGGGGATCGTCATGGCGGTCGGCGGCTCCGAAAACCGGTCGAGGCGGCGAGGGACCCTGCAAAGAATGTCTCCACCCTTCACGGAGGGGCGAGCGAGGAGGAACATCCAGGCACCCTAGGCCGCGTGGCGCGGGAGGGTATTAGTCGAGCGCGCGCCGTCGTCGAGAGCGGTCGCTGGTCCTGCATCTCGATAACGATGATGGCGGACCGGGCAACGGTACCAGCAATAACGAGTGAAATATCTTTCTTTGTAGTTGTGTGCGTGTGTGTAATCTCTCGACTACTCATTAAGATCACGATATCCACCGTAATCGCGCAATCAACAACCGTGCATTCGCACTTACACACTCTCCCCCTCAGGGAAGTGCGAGGGAATTTTTTATAAAAGATGGGAGTAACTGTAACTAATATTTCCTGTTACAGTTGCTGCATAAAAAAGTAACAGTGTTACAGTTACAAGTTCCTCTATACCTATTAAAAGTAACAAGTTATAGTTACCATAAAAAGTAACCAATTACCTGTAACGCATTACTAGTAACTAGTTACAGCCTAAGGCTGCTGGTGAGACGCGAAAGCATACCGCCGCTCACCGTTCTCAGTAACAAAAACAAATACACAAACTCAGAATTTTCCAAACAAGCAGGTGAGAATATGTAAGTCTCCTATAAATCAAAATTTTAGAGAAAATATTTAGTTAGCAATGTATTCTGTCGATTTGAGAAAAATTTCTTGGAGCTTTTTTTTCAAAATTGCAGGCCAACCAACAATTTTCTATATGTCCACTGAATGGGCTTTTCAGCATTTTAAGGCAAACCGCCCTGTACTCTCGGGCATTTTTGAGGCAACCACTGCTAAAGAAAATAGTACAATAGGCTTAGGTAACAAACTTCAGCTTCGCCTCTATGTAGAGCAGTCGCTGTTGCGTTACTGGGTGCATCCAGTGTGGCGCGATATCATCTCTATGGTGACACATGCTTGATGCGCTCTCCACTTAACATGTGGCTCAGGGCATGCCCAGGCTTTGCCTATCAGCATGGTCCGTTTCTTGTAGAAGCCGACTTCTGACGCCGCTGCCAGCTTTTTCGTTCAATGAGTCATATGCTTTTGCATTAATAATTTAACTGTGTCACCTATAAATTAATGTATCCACAAATGACAAGCTATCTATAAAAAATCCCGAGCCATCTCCACTAATGTGAAACCTGGGGAGGGGCGAAGCGTGCAGAGTACAAGTGTATTCTTGGCGCCTTGGCGTTTTTGCCCGCAGAGATGAAACCGTTGGGAGGTAGAGGTATACAGCTTTGCCGTAAAAGTCTCTTACCTTTGAAGCATGAAACTCTCTAGCGCGAGGCGTAAACCAGTGTCCCGTTGTTGTTTTTTTGGTACGCGTTACGAAGCGCTCCAGAGCGAGGCAAAAACCAGTGTCCCGGTGTTTCTTTAGTACGCGTTACGTTCTAGCACGAGGCGTAGACGAGTTTCCTGATGTTTTAGAACCATGACTGGTGTTTTAGTACCAGGCGACGATTACGACGACAGGAGACTACAACAGCCCCAGCCCCTAAGGGGCTTCATCCCTAAAAAGCTGGCCAAGTGCCACAAGCGGCAAGCAGCATTCTAAAAGGTGTGCATGAACAAGAGAAAAATAGTACATAGCACTCTTGTATATTTTTAAAATGCATGAGCACCTATTCTCTAGAGGCCTTCATCCTGCATGGACCTAGTAGTTTGTTGTTGTTGAATATGGTGATGACGAGGAATTCAATTGGCTTAAACGCACCCAGAGTTGTCGAAACATGGCCTAGAAACTCCAGACGTCAACCTGAACAAGTGATCACACAATGTTAACAAATCACTTAGTGTGCCAGCCCAAACCCCACTGGTTGCAGGATGCGAATTATGTCGTGCCACCACGGTACTGTGCCAATTCAGCACTTCAAATGAGCAAAGTTCAAGGTGGCAGGTGAAAAGCATTGAGCCTAGTCAGCATTGCGATAAGCTCTTATTTCATTAACTGCTTCACAAGCGAACTGGGGGACAGTGGGGGAAATTGGTGGGGATCAGTGGGGGACCAGTGGGGTAAGGGACCAGTGGGATCAATGGGGATCAGGACATAAGTTGGGGACATTAGTCATGTGATGCTGAACCAGTCACTTTTAAACTCGCAACTCACAGGGCGTCCTTGCATAGATACCACACGTGGGAATTGTGATTACCAAAGCAACTTCTAGCAAGAACTACTACTGGCTCGCGCAAAAAAACACTCTTTTGATAAGTTTTCTATCTACATCAATGTGCACGTGAACAAAAGTTTTGTGCTTCAGTGGATTGTGTGCTTGAGAGAAATGTACAATACGCAGCAAACTAAACGCAAACACAAAATTATGAATCAGAACATGCAAAATTGAAAAATACTTCTCGTTGAAGTCTAATCATGGCGTGCTATTGGTATATACGGAAAGCCACATTTACGGACTTTGTAATGAAGCCACGCGTCATTTTGACTTTTATGGAAATAAATCACGCTATTTGCGTGTTCTGATTCATATTTTCATATTTGCGTTTCATTTGCCGTGTATTGTACACATTCATGGTTACTGATGAGTGAAGGTTACCAGGTACCTTTGCAAAGATTGTTTTTCCCTGCCGAATGTATGTGAGCAGGTGTAACACGTCAAAGATTTTTTTTGCAAGTTTGTACACACATCTGGGAAATAACCCATTAAAGTTGCTCTCTCTCTCTCTCTCGGGATGCACAGTGCATGTGTTGCAGATGAATGGTTTTGACTGTGACAGTACAGATAGACCGTGTGCAATGTACAAAACCCTGATTTCAATGTAGTTAACACTAACGAACCCCAATTCAAGTTTGTTCAATTCGACTGAGTGTGGAACACCAGGGTGAACTTCAGTATGTGGCGAGCTAGAAAAGCAAGACAGAACATGCCACTGAAAATGCAGCATTTCGTCTAACTCTTTCTGTGCCCACACTTTAAAATTTACGTCGCTAAACAAGCTCAATTTTAGCCTGTGGGTGTAACTGATCAAGCACTTCAACAAAAGCGACTATTTTGGCTTTAAATACCGGTATCCACTTCACAAGAAAATATGCATTCAAAAACACCTGACACAGCCAAACTGTGAGTTTGCTTGTATGGCTTTGTAATTACTCAATTCCAAGAAATTCTGTCTTGACTTTCCCGTGACCTCTTGCCAGGCTTTTGCTGTGTATTTAAAGTGTTCAAATTTACTTTGAATCTGTTAATTTAAAAACAACAATGGTTAATTAAATTAGAACTCGCCTGATCGAAACCACGTTATTCTACCGGCTCACTTAAATACGTTGCAAGTCTGTTGAAATTTCAGTGGTTTACGTTACTGGACACTAGCACAGAATACACTCGAGCACGGTCACTTCAACAGGCGGCTTAATTTATTTTGATGAAATATCTGAACAAGAAAGGTTGACGGGTTGACTTCGTAGCTCATGAAAAAAAATGACAATCACACGCGTGCGGCCACAGTATGCAGAAAGCAAAACTGCTTAAATGTGCGAAGTAACATGTGATGAAATAGGTGCGATGAGATTGATGGGTTCAACTTCACAGCGCCAAGTTAAACCGGAGCCGGCTCTTGAAACCGAAACGTGTCCACGATAATCTTCCACACCTTGTTTTGAGCGGTCAGCACGAAGGATTCACTGAACGGCACCCAACGCTTGCCCGAAAACTTCATCTGTCCAGCAGCTGCGACGTGTACCGTGGTCTGGCCCTGGACGAATTCGTCACGGATGGGCTGCGCATCGACGAAGTGAAGTTCGGCGTGGCACGACGGAAGCGACTCGTAGAACTTGCCGATGGCTTCCTTGCTGTTGTGCGGATTTCCATTCCACACGAGGTTGGCCGCGTCGAGGAACAGGTTGCCGACCAGGTGCCGTCGCTTCTCGAGGGTTTCGTAGAAGAGCCTGGCGAACTCCTCGCCAGCTTTGGCCGCTTGATCGTCCTGCTCGTGCTGGGTCATGTCTGTCTGCTGCGGTTACTGCTGGCTCCGCAGCGTCACTGCAAATGCGTTCTAGAGGGGCGGACCTTGGTGCAGAGCTTGATCACACAGCAGTTCTGGCGTGGGCGGTTTGGAGGTTTGTGCGTTTGGGCACAGAACGAGGAGGTTTCGTTCAGGAATGAACGGCGGATTTGACGGACGCCTGTTTGATGACAGGTTTGACCGTCAAAATAGCACTTCTCTCACATGTGTGTTATGACGACGTTCTGTTGCTGATTCGGGCAGGCTAAAATTCCGGAATTGTCAACTAAAAATATATTGCGTGTTTAGTTTTGTATATAATCACAGCCAAAAACAAAAATAAAAATATTACGCCGGACGAAAAAAAACAAAATAACCTTGCAACCGATTCACATTTATCCCAGTCTCTGTGAGGTTCGCGGCAAATCATGTCCAAATGTTCCGCACTCTCTTGCAATGCCACTTCTTCGCGACCGCCTGGCCGCGAGGAAGGGGCTAGGACTCTGCGCCGGCCAAGAGTCCTAGCTTCCTCCCGAACTTTTCCGAACCTATCATGACTCTCAACGGGGGTCGAGGGAGGGATCTCGCGATTTTCCCGCTCGGAGTCTCCCGAAGTAGCACAACAAAGCATAGGCGGAGAGTTCTCATTTTAAATGCAGAGCATTTCTTTAACTCACGATGTCACCCGGCGTTGTCGGCGTGCCTCGGCGTCCGCAACCGCCGTTCCAGGTGCGCCCTCTCCCCCACTCCTCCTCTCCCGCATCACGCTACCCTCCTCGCTCTCAACAACAGGTCCGCGCCCCTCCCCCTACACTATATAAAAAAATAATACTTACCGGCGCCTGGTTTCGATCCCACGACCCTGCGGGCTGAACGCAAGGTACACGGTGCTCTACCCACTGCGCCACAAAGCCGACACAGAATGGAAGGCTACGAACGCGCCTTATATCCTTGACTCATTCAAACTACGTCAAGAAGCTGCTGATACAACGCATTCACTACCTGTGGGCGGAACACGAGGTACATGGTGCTCTTCCCACTGCGCCACAAAACCGACACAGAATGAAAGGCTACGAACGCGCCTTATATCCTTGACTCATTCAAACTACATCAAGAAGCTGCTGATACAACGCATTCACGACCACCAACTCCCCAGACACTAAACGTTAACGCAATACACCCACCCCCTATGCGACGCATTACTCGAGTCCCCCTCGCGGGGAGATGGGCCCTTTTTTTTTCTGCCCCCCCCCCTTCCCCTCTGCCACTGACTTGCAGCTCATGATGATGGTGACGATAAAATGTACCCATCCGTATCATGTATACATAAAAATGTACAAACATACATACATGCATACTAGAAATGTGATTCTATATAGTGCGCTTGTCCTCCTATGGCTATGTCCTATGGTAAGGAACCCCCCCGACCGCCTGGGTCTGCCTCTGGTAGCTCTGATGTTGATGATAGCAGCCACAAAACCAGGTCGGCATAGAGCCTCCACGTTATTTCAGGGAGATGTGCAGTCTTGTAGTGTGTGCGTCCACCGAGGTGCTGAGGCATCACCCCCTGTATTTTTTCAACACCAACAGATCATCCCCTAGTGACTAAGCCCTTTCCTACTACCCTCCTAACTGCTAGCCTTCCCAGTGCTTTAGTCATGTGATAAGGTAATTTTGCAGTGAAACGTTAGGGAAATTTAGCAGCAACTCATGCATACTGCCACTTCTTCGCAGAGAGAACTCCGCTGCAGCACTTAACTTTTTTTTCACTATCCCAAAGCGCCGGCCACCACTTTGACGTTTTCAAGCACTGATTCCCCTGTGAACCTCGCATTGGTCGCTTTCAAAGTGACCTGCAGTCTATGTAGCAACAGTCAAGAAGGTGCATGTGCTTCCGCAGTGCTGGAACCTGACTTGGTGGGTCGATCCCTGTATACATAATTCACTGTACCGAGGCCACCACAGGAACATGTGGATCTGTGCAGCATCTGTTCGTCGTCTCTAGAGGCGATGTATGGCCATTTGTACGAAACGCGATCCCACTGAATCCATACACTAGACTTCGAGAGAAGAACCAAGGCACTGCAAGGATAGACAATGTGGGTCTGAAGTGATCGCTCAGAGGATCCAAAGTAAATTGCTGTATATATATGCAGTATACAGTAGACACCGTTAAAGATGAAATCGGTCAAGATGACCAAAATTTTTGCTCTCTTGCAACATGTACAATGCAAAAAAAATCTCCACTGAAGACGTATTTTTGATAATATGAACAAATTTTTACAAATTCTTACGGTTCCTTCAAGATCGTCTTAACGGGAGTCTATATGATTGCATAGGGGCCTTTAATGTTTATTCTAATACTGTGGTGGTTTATGTGCCAACCTTTAATTTGGTGCTGACTCCTAGTTCAAACTTGGTTCACCACCGCCATTGTATACCACACCTTTCCAACCCAACACCCCTACAACTTCCCCTCCTTTTAGATTCCCTGCACCCCATACCACCTCAAATGGAAATGCCCTTCCCATCCGTGGAGCAGTGGGAGTGCCAAATGACCAGCTTGTGCCCTGAAAGTCAACAACACCCGATTTCAAGGGATTTGGCAACAGCGACAGCTCATGGCTTTCTGTGCTGAGAAGAGACCGCATTGTTCTTTCCTTTTTTTCCTTCACCGAGTCCACGAGTTTGACTCATGGACTCCGTGGTCATTCAATTTCTCTTTTCATGCGGTCAGGTTAACGTTAACATCTGTTTTGTTTCTGAAAATTCCCTGCAACATGCCTACAGAAGGTGACGGACATATATACGATAACAAATAGGACAGAAACACTTCATAACCACTAAAAACACTTTGCACCCCCCCCCTCTTTTTTTTTTGCTACCACAAAGACAAAAAACTAATCTGTGTCCTGGAGGAGAGAGAGAGAGAGAGAGAGAGAGAGAGAGAGAGAGAGAGAGAAGAGAGAGAGAGAATGAACTTTAATTAAATCAAGGAAATGCTTCAGAGAGGCGTCCTCATTCCAGGATGCCTCGAGCTCGGGCCGCATTGACAGCCCTTTCGATGACGCGCAGCTGTCTTCAAGGCTGGAGCTGGCCAAGGCTCTCCCCCAAAGCTTTGTGGAAAGGTGGTGTTACGGGGGGGGGTCTAGGGTAGATTTGTTGCAGCCACCCACTATGTCCGGGACAGTTCTATAGACACCACGCTCACCTCAACGAGCTCGTAATGCCGATGGCCTTAGTTATAACTCCTTCAGAATACACGGCGTTGACGGTGTGATCTCCATTGCACTCATTTTTAATTCCATGTACAAAGTACCCTACTGGCCTCTCCAGGAGACAGACTACACAACAGCCCCCACAGTGCAAGGTGAAGCAACACACGCATGCACTGGTAGATCACCCCCAATGCTGCGGCTCTGTGCCAGGACAACGCATAAGTGCCAGATTGCTCGCTCTCAACCATGCCTTATCCCTGCTTGAACACAACATGGAGGCAGCAGCATTGATGACCGGAAGTTGAACGATGGGTCAGCTGGTACACATTTGGGACAGGTGGGTGCGCTGTCTCGTGGTCGCACAAGTTCCTTGCCCTAATTTTTTTTGCACCTTGTTTTAGAAGGGCACTAACGGTACCACGAAGCACAAACGCCACGTCAACTATCAACAAAGAACGGCATAAATGAAGAATATCAACCTTGCCACCCAACCAGATAATGTAGTAATTCTGGTTCCCTCTCTCACAAGCAACATTATAGACTAGCCACTCCAACCAACGTACCTTGCAAGCTATGAAAAGCACCTTATTCAAATCTCAAGAAATTTCTTGAATGCAACTCCTTTTTCTGTTTATGCCAGCAGAAATTCCTTAAACATTACTTGAGCCAAATGCAACTGCTGTCTTCTACTCACTGCTTAAAGGGACCCTGCAACACTTGCCATCGACTACTAGTAATGTATTTTGGGATAAAGTCTATTGTCCCAGAAATCTCATCCCGCAAGAATTATGGAAATCCGTTCACAATTAACGAAACTACGCGCGATGAGAAATCGCGCATAATCGTTCCCTCTCAACTCGACCGCGGACAACGCGACGAAAGCTGCGCGCTCTCTCCCGGAGAGGGGGGCGGCTCGCGGCGTTCTCTTCGGCGGCCTTCGATATATCACATGCCGGGTAGTTTTCTCCTTTTCTCCGCAACGCGGAGGGGCCTATTTCCGGTCTGGTGCCACAAAAAAGCAGGCATGGGTGCCTGCTCGCAAGTGCGCGCTCGGGCTGGTAGGCCGTTTTTGAAGCAATAAACGTTTGTAGTCGAGTGGTCCCGTTGAAAGGGAAGTATTGAGCTCATCACTCAAGCTCCGCATGCACTCAAAACACAAAAGAAACGGCAAAACTGTGCCTACAGGTTCAGGCATAGAAGAGGTTCGTACACAGCGATGACGACGACGAAAATGGGAGAATCTAGCCGCGAAGTTGACCAGTGACAGCCGATCGGGCAGCCATGGCCTATGTGACGTCCCTTAGGCCATGCCAGGGGTTGCATAATGAGGACAACTGAAGAGAGAGCGGTTGGTTTTTCCGCATCTTTCACATCGATTTGCGCGCTCACCGCTTCACGTGCAATATTTGGCTCAGGTATTCCTGGCAGTGTAATCTAAACGTCGCGCAGGTTTACTTGCACTGCTCAAAGAGTGTTGCAGGGTCCCTTTAACATCACTGATCAGTTTTGCGCCATGGTTAATTCACTACATTTTGTCGATAGACTGCTTGGTCCCCCCTCATCCCTTTACAAGCCAACTAATAGAGTGCCTCCTCTCAATAACGGACTCGCAAAATTATTGTTTAGGTGAGAAATACATGCTTTTAAAAGAGTGGAACACTGTTTTGTCTACAACATGGTAAATTAGTGCACCAGAATGCCTCAGCTTCACAACTTCACCCTTATGCAAGCATAGTCTACATTTGACTTCTCTTTAGCGTGTACTGTGCCAGGATATCGCATCAACACCCAAAACATCAGTTCAAGGATTCAGTTTCACATACAATATGGATATGCAAATTTGCTGCCTTTGAGCCAAAGTCGGACGTCCCATAAATGTATGGTTATTTTTTCTATTAGTGGTATTCTTTTTCTGGCTGGCATGGATATGCTTATGAAATAAAATCTAAATTGAGGTTCGTGTACCTCCCTGGTAATTCTCCCTCCAACAGGTACGGGTGAAACTTGATTAGGCCTAGCATCAGGTTTAGTGACGTTAAGCCTAACGTATGACAGCACCTACCCCTCCCTCCGCTGAGCAGGCACTTGGCACTCCTTTGGTGTAGTCTTAGCAGAGCCACTAACACCGTTTTGTATAACACGGTAAATTGGTGCACCAGAATGCCTCAGTTTCATAACTTTGCCCCTTATGTAAGCAGAACCTACATTTGACTTCTCTGTAGCATAGACTGTGCCAGGAACAAGGCATCAACAACCAAAAGACATCCGTTCAAGGATTGTTTCACACATGACATGGATAGACAAATTTGCTGCCTTTGTGCCTACGTTGAACATCCCATAAATGTCGTATGGATATTTCTGAATGACCCATGGGCACCCATATATCTCAAATGGATGTCCATCACATGCATGACAAATATTCGCCTCCTGCTTGGGTTAAAAGACAGGCCCACCTAACCACGTGTACCATTACCGCACTCGGTAGGGCTTAGGACACGTGAAAGAGGCGCAAGTTTCAAAAATTTTATGGGAGCTCTGTAGTATCTATAAACAAGGTCAATTTCAAAGCTAGGCTGTTGTTTCAGATATCTGTCTGCTTGCTTTTCAGGGGTAATCCCTGTGCTCTTCACTTTGTTGCCACCAAGAAACATGATTGCATCACTGGAATGTTTCCGTGCAGTTAACACAGTGATACTATGTTTTTCGTGTTGGCCCATATTGTGTCACTGATGCTGCAATTGCAACACTGTACTAGTTGAAAATTTGAAAGATTTCCAACATTTCTTCTGTTTTAAGTGCAGAACACTTTAAGGGCTCGCCTTGTCGTCGTAGCTCACTTGCTGGACCCAAGTAGAGCCACACGGCGTTCCGTCAATGCAGCGTCTGGCACAGCCAAGCAGTTTATATCGTCATAAGCGTCCGAAACTTGTGAACTGCTGGCGCTTGTCATACATCTCCCCGTTGTTTAGCGCAAAGAAAACTTCAGGTGCATTTGAGACAAAATATACGTAATTAACCGGCAGCGCCTGCGTTTATTTAGTTCAAACGCTCGTTGGGTTGTTTATACAATAGTAAGCAAAAAAAAGTGGCAGTGCAACGCCGGCACGCGCGGGAGGAAAAGCAAGCACAAAAAGAATAGAACACCCGCCGGCGCAGTTTCAAGCAGGGGGCGCGCGAGCACTGCGAAGGCGGGAAATTTGAATTGCATTGGGTGGTAGCAGTGAGTGGATAACAGCACTATAGCCCATTATGGCGAATCACTGCTCTGCACTTCCGACAGTGTTCACAGTGAATGGAATGGCTATAATTTTTTTGTTAAAGTCTTTCGTGGCTAGAATGGAGCTGAGTGAGCTACCAAAGGCTAGTTGTTCCAAACTGAAAAAGGTTGTATTTTGTCTTCATGGCCCCTTTAAGCTTGATAGCATACATCCTCAGCAGTATAATGCAGCAACTTTGTCGATTTTCTCAGTTGCTTTGTCGAGACAGAAGCCGCTGCTCTGCTGTGCTGCATACAGTTCACAATATTTTAAGTATCTTTATCACGTGCCAGGTGGCTGACAAGGCAATACTGGGCATAAGTGCACAATCAAAATACATCACAGAACAAATTTGCGTGAAGCGATCGCACGCAAACTTTAAAAATTTAATAAATTTCAGGACACTCACA